>NW_027507758.1:135208528-135808528 GCF_037356315.1 Lithobates pipiens | reverse complement strand
AGTTAGCGTTGAACCTTCTCAATAGTGGTGGTGTGTGTGGTCACCATATCTTCCACAGCCAACACACGCATCTCAGCCACTGATAGGCACCCCTAAACGTATTTAGGCCATGGCAAATGAGGCTGCACTCTAGCACGAGTTGATCGATTTGCTCCATCAGGGTAGATTTACAGGTTTCAATGGCCTGCAGGATGACAGTGATGGTCAGCAGCCTCTGGGGAGAATGAAAGTGGTGGATCCTGCAGAGAAGATGCCATAAGTGAGGGAGAATGAATGCTGCAGGTGCAAGCTTTTAGCTCCGATGGCAAGATAGGGGGGTGCATGTGACTCGCAGGAGTGCAGCTTAGCAGGCTAACCCCCAGTGGATTAGTGTTTAGCCGGCATCTAAAAGGTACAGTGCAGGTGGAGGAGGATGTTGCACTGCTGAGTGGGTAAGTTTGATAGCTGTGTAGCCTAGGACAGCATCAGTATGGGCTTGGGACATGTCTGCTCTCCTTCACATCATGGGCATGCCCCTATGTACATTAGTTTGACATAGTATCAGCTAATTGAAGTCCCTCTACAGTACAGCTCAGACTGGGCTGGTCAAAATTAGCACAAGAAGCCAATGAGGTGTCCTGCACTGCGAGAAGTATTCAGATAGAAGGAGAAAATGGAGTGACCGAGAAATGAGCTTAAGAGTCTTCTCTTTATTGTTTCATTTTCCAGTCATGGGGAGGAGACCTATAAGTGTTACTTAACTACAGCAGAGAAAAATCAGGTGTTCTGTCCTGCCAAACAGGACTGCATTGCGTGGTAGAGTTGTGTAAATCTCAAAACTGGGTGAACAGAAATATAAATCTTATTTGCAGGTAAAACAACTTTTTTTATTTAATTCACCGGTCTCTTTAGCTATCCGCCTAGAATTTAACTTTAAAAGTTAACTTCATTTTCGTGGAAGAAAAAATACAGCAAATAAACCATAAAAAAATGATTATGGTATATACAATTGTTAAACAAGCCAATATGTAATTTAAGGTTATTAAAAAATATCTTTCCATTTCTATCTGCATCACTGTAATGCTCTATAAAATTCAATGCAATATGGCAACCTGGAGGTGTTTTGTACACCGTTGGTGCTCAGAACATCTCCAAAAGTGCTTGTATGGTTAGCTTACTGATTTTCCCAGAAATCTGCACTAAGATCCCACTCAAATTTTATGCGTCCTCTGAAACAGAAATTTGAATTTGGTGAAATACTCCCTAAGGGATAGTTACTTCTAAGGGGATCAGACCCTCCGGCTTCCTCATCAGAGCACTGAGAATGCACCAGGTGATTATAAGGAACCATTTCCTCCCATTCAAATGTGTCTGAAAACAGTCCAGTGAAACTGCTTTTCCTTTAGAGCAGAAAGAGAAAGAAATATACAGCAAAGTTTGTGAAAATGTTTGCAATATACATTTATCATCCAGAGGGATTGTTTCTTTTCACAACAAAAGTAGAGTCACTCTCTAAGTAGTATATATTGGGGAAATATGCAAAACTTTATTAGTATTGGGATCAAATCAATGTATCTGCTCTGTCTGTACCTTTCCTGTTAAGTAACTAATACTGCAGTAAATCATACCATAGCCATATACCAGACCATAGCATTTTGTACTTTGTAAAGATCATTGCTCTTTAAGTGGTCGAACAAAATCCATACATAAAAAGGAAGCATAACTGTGTAGAATAGGATCATGCAGGGATTATAACTTCTGTCATACTTATCAAAAAAGATATATGTGTTCACAAAAGCGTGGGCAAAAAGTTATGTTTTGATGCTCAGCTAGCAGACAGTTCTTCACACATTCAGGTAATGCTACAAGTTCAAATACTAAAACTGCATCGTCTGTCTGAGAATTTGCACTGTTTTCAGCTGCTTAATGCAGCATAACGCATTTTGAAATAACAGCAGACTTAACTCGAAGGTGATCACTTAGATGAAAGGAAGGAAGGAAAGCATAGCATTAAATTCAAGTATGATTAAAGGCTGGGCCAGGTGGTTTGTTCTTGCAAAATAAAAGTAATGTTGAATAAAGTGTGATGAGCCTAAGGCAGTAGTTATTTCATGCAGAAGTAACACAGCTTTTTTCTGTTGCCTTCAAAAATATAAAATTCAATTATAAATATATTTGGATGGATTTACTAAAGTCAAATAGACTTAACTTTAGCCCCAGTGCTTAGTGAATTAGGTGAAGCCCCAATGACTTTCATCATCCATTCATTTGCAAGCAAACGTTGTTATTTTACTTTCTTTGCATGTGATTGGGTATTGTTTGCAAAGTGAAACGTCACCACAATGAACTAAGATCTGGGAAAGATTCCCTTGCAAAGTGCAATTTGGCTTTAGTAGCTCCAAAAGCCTTTTAGCACGCATAGATAGTTCAACCAATAAAAGCTGGCTCTGCATCTGGTTGGTATTAATAGATAATTGCTCTTCTACAAATCACAAGAGACAGGTATTGTAATATTTTAAGGTTTTTTTGGTGGGTATGGGAATTTGTTCATTTTCTTTTTGCTAAAATCTTGCAAAATTTCTGAAAATTAAAATATAGATGGGAAAGTGTGTTTGAACATTAGGACATATTTAGGATTTTATTTTTATTTTGCCATTTTCTGCCAATGAAAAGAATTGTGGGACTATGGACAAGGAGGCTGGTCACAAAAGAGGCTGTTGGGGTGACTTTTCATGCAGTTATGATGGTGGGGAAGAAATACAGATTTCCAAATATAAAATGGGTTTATTAGAGCATACATTCTCTAGGTAATTGAGAGAAAAGTGAGATGGTTCGTTTTAACATACCAATGTTGAATTTTCACTGTTGGATTAACTAATGTATTTTATTGTACTGTAGTCCCTTTATATTGTAAAGCGCTGCACAAACTCTTGGCGCTATATAAATTCTGTATAATTATAATAATAACTAATTATAACCTGGATAAGAATTTGTTTTAAAGGTTTCATATATATATATATAAATAAAACTACACATTGTTTACTTTTTTCTTATATACCTAGATTAAATAATTATTTTGAATTTAAAATCATAACAGCCATATTATTGTAGAAAATCAAGTACAAAATTAGGGTTGATTAATTAATAAATAATTGTTTAATGAGGATAATAACTACCATTCCTAAATCTGAAATAAAGTATATGGTCCAAGTGCATTTGGATTTGCATCTTTCAAGGTTGAAATTGACTTTAAAGTGCTCTTTGAATGAGGATCGGAGCACCAATAAAATTAGGTCTCTGGGTCCTTAAAAGTTGCTGAGGTATCTGTTCTGGCAGTGAAGTAATTAATGGGGAGATTACTTCATCCACCCAGGTTTCAGCATTATCCTACATTGGAGCTTACTTAGGGTGAACTGTTACCGTGGGGAGGCAACAAGGGAGCGTGGATAGGTGAGTATACCTTTCTAGCGGGGTGGGCTATCAGGGGACACTATCACTTTGTCCTAAATGGACAAGGGGCATCTTTCTTATAAACAATGTTTCCAAAGATAATAAAAGGGGTAAAAAAGTATGTGAATAGTTTATGTTCGAATACATAGGGATGCCCCAACTAGAAAGCATAGGCATAACATATGATTATAAAAAAAAATTATAGACCTTGGATTGTCACACTTAAAATCATGTATGGGACAAAGTATGGTGAATTCTGATTGTTAATTACCAGTTACTGCACTTGATAGTTGCTGGCAACAAGAATTGTAAGCCAAGCTTGATTAGAAATTAAACCATGTTCCCTGTATTGTGTTATTTCTAATAGTGTGTGTAGCATTAATGCATGAAAATACCATGTAATAAAAATATAATATGTGTTTCATTGTAATAAAGTATGTTGGGCTTACTTCACTAAAGCAGGGGTATTCAAACTCTAAACAAGTTTACTGTGCTTCAAACTTTAGGGGGGCTGGACTGTGGCCAGTGGGAGCAATTAATGCTCCATCATTAGTATTAGGGGAAGTAATAGTGCTCCATTATTGGTATCAATAGGAGAAATAGTGCATCATTGGTGTCAGTAAGTGGGAGGGATAGTGCCCAGCAGTGGCGGCTGGTGCTCAAAACATTTTGGGGGGGGCACAAACAAACTGAAAAATTCTGAAAAAAAAACAAAACATCAATTGCAGCCTCACTGTGCCCATCAAATTCAGCCACTGTGCCCATCAATAGCAGCCACTGTGCCATCAAACGCAGCCACTGTGCCATCAAACCACAGCCACTGTGTCCATCAAATGCAACCACTGTGTCCGTCAAACTCAGCCACTGTGCCCATCAAACGCAGCCACTGTGCCATCAAACACAGTCACTGTGCCCATCAAACACAGTCACTGTGCCCATCAAACACAGAAACTGTGCCCATCAAGCGCAGCCACTGTGCCCATCAAGCACAGCCACTGTGCCCATCAAACGCAGCCACTGTGCCCATCAAATGCAGCCACTGTGCCCATCAAATGCAGCCACTGTGCCCATCAAATGCAGCCACTTGGCCATCAAATGTAGCCACTGTGCCATCAAAAACAGCCACTGTGCCATCAAACACAGCCACTGTGCCCATCAAATGCCGCCATTGTGCCATCAATTGCAGCCAATGTGCCCATTAATTGCAGCCACTGTGCCCATCAAATACTGCCACTGTGCCATCAAATGCTGCCAGTGTGCCATCAAATGTAGCCACTGTGCTCCATCAAATGCTGTCACTGTGCCCATCAAATGCTGCCACTGTGCCTATCCGATGCCACCACTGTGCTCATCAAAGTTTGCCACAGTGACTCCCTGCCCGCTCACCTTCTGCCCTAGCTTGGTGGTGGGTCAGGCAGCGGGTGATGGCAGCGAGCTGTGGGGCCTTGCAGTGGCCAGCTGTGTTCTCCATGTGTCTCCTCCCCTCCTCCTGATAGGGGTCCAATCGCAGCGTCTGTCCTTTCAGCCAATCAGGTGATGGGTAACAGACCCACGCTTCCTGAGTGGCAGAGAGGTGGTTCAGTGTTAGAAAAGCGAATATTCATTTGCTTTTCTAACACACCTGGGTGGACTCCGAGTGCAATGCTTTGCGCTCCGAGTTCAGCTTTTTTGAAGCCTATTAGAGCCTATAGCTCTAATCAGGTGCTTCAAAAATACACCCCCACTGCTGTAATTCAGGTGCCCGAAAAGGGTCCGGATTCCTGAATAGGAGGTGGCTGCGGTGGCTGTTGATAGATTCATGCAATGCATGAATCAATCCATTAGTCATAGAGAAGGTGGATGGAGAGAGGGGGTGGTGCCTGTGTGCCCTTAATGGACGGGCTGCCACTGGTGCCCAGTCATTTGTATTAATGGAAGGAATAGTGCCCTATCATTGGTGGCACTGGGAGAAATAGCACCCCGTCATTGGTATCAGTGGATGGAATAGAGCCACACTGTTGGAGGAATAGCATCCCATCATTAGTATTAGTGGAAGTAATAGTGATTCATTGTGTCATCATTGGTATCAATTGGAGTAATAATGCCCCATTGTTGGTGTCAGTGGGAGGAATAGTGCCCCATTGTTGGTGTCAGTGGCAGGAACCATGCCCCAATGTTGCTGACAGTGTGGGGAATAATGCCCCAAGGCCTGGATAAAAGCTAACAAAGGACCGCATTCTGGCCCCCAGGCCATAGTTTGGAGACCACTGCACTAAAGCATACTCAATGTGACATTTAGGTCCTGTGACACATTTTTCCCAAATGCTGTATTGCGTGCACTACTGAAAATGTCAATTTACTATCCCTTTATGTGGTATTTGCATCAAAAAGCAAAAATGCTTTGGAAATACCACACAAAACAGCACTAAAACAATTCACTAAAGTAAATAAATAAATGCATGTGTTAAATAAGAAGGGGTCCAGGCTGAAATTTTAATGAATGAATACAATTTCAGGGGGTTGCTAGGGAGCCGGCCACCGACTCATGTGCTGTCAGCTGGATTACCCGAAGACAGCCAAATGTAAAAAAATGAGAGCTGACATTAAAGGGCTAATCATTGGGTGTTAAGGGCGTGGGCGGGTGACGGTGTTAAAATACCACAAGTTTTCACTACTAAAATACTGCATCCGTTCAGGAAATAGCACAGGAGGTATCTTAAAAGGCATTTTTTGCAAAACAATTTTTGAAAAATGCACAAAACTTATTTTTCTGCTGATCCTAAAGAGATAGATAACGTTTTATGAACTGAGCCCATTGTGATGATGAATCATTAAATCCAGAAAAGACAAAGGATATTCCTTTGAGTACCTAAATTTGCCACAATTGATGTATGTTTACGTTAGAGGAAAGGTTTGCAGGATCTGCTCTTTATCACATATTTCCCAGCAAATCTATGGGAATAGACTTTCTTGCTGCATTTTTCAGATAATTTAAAAGAGCATATCTGTATAATTATTTCATGACAATTACAAATTGGATATAGTAAAACGAATACATGCAGGAAATGACTTATATAATAGTAATGTATGTAGGTGTCTATTTGGCAGCTTTGGCAGCTAATGTACATAGTGTGAGTGTGATATTCTCCTGAATCTGTTTGCAAAATAATACAAAATGTCTGATGCAATTTATAAAGCGTATGTGCCTTAGGGTTCCTGCAAATACCTTCAACATCTTCTCAGATCCTTCCATCATGGCTCAATCCCCATCAGCTTTGCTGCATTGTCTTGATTTTATGACAGCGCCTTTTAGTGACTACTAGATTTAAAACTTACTAGCTTTAGTAAAATCATTAGCATTTAATGTTTAAACTAACAGGGACTGAAGTTCTATCGGTTTATTTTTCATATACTTCAGCCATGAGGGAGGCATCATTTTTACAACGTATCCCCCAGAGAACAAACAGCAGTTTATTCTTTTGCTTATGGGAAATGGAAATTCTTGTGAACATCTTGACTCAGAGGTCATCCCGACCGCTTATGGGCAGATTACAGGTTTCTGACTTTGTGGTGCCTTATCATTGTCTTTTAACCCCTTCATGAGTCAAAACAAAAACAAAAAACGCACAAACCTCATTTAGCAACTTTGACATGTGTTAGTACAACTGTACATTACTATCACTTTGTGTATCCAGGTGGATTACACTTTGTTTTTTTCAAGACAAATTGGGTTTTGATTTGGTAGCAAATGGTCATGAATATCTCCTGAATATTTATTTATTATTAAAAATTTAAATAAGGGAAACTGAAAATTGTAAAAAAAAAACATTATTTTTTTTATAAATGTAGCTGTATATTTTTATGTCATTACCATTTACCACCATCAAAAAAACCCTGCAAAATATATTCTCCTACTCCTGATGATTGTGGAAATACTATATGGGTGTGTGATTTCTTTTATTGTGCTCGTAGTAGGGCCCAGAAACAATAGTTCATATTTTGTTTTTTGTTGTCCTACCGAAACACATCGACGCTGACACTAACACTCACACTAACACTGACTCTTAGGCCCCTTTCCCATGGGGAAAATCCTTTTAGATGGACTCTGCTTGCTCGGCGGGGATCGCTCTGTTGATCCCTGCTGAGCAGGTGGATAAAAGGTCCGTCTCCACTCACTGTGCTGAGACAGACCTGTCAGAGCATCGCTCTCCTCTATGGGGAGATTGGATTAAAACAGACAGCCTGTCTGTTTTCAACCGATCGCATCTGATTCGACCTGCTGGATGGGTGGCAAACGTATCGTCATATGTCTGTTTTCAGTGAATTTTGATGGATCAGATGCCAGGCGGGTGTCAGCGGACACATATCCGGTGACATTGTCCTCCCCATAGAGGACAATGGGTGGCCCAATCAGATCCACCTAAAAAAACGTCAGGCGGACCCGATCTGTCCAATCGTATAAAAGAGGCCTAACTGACATTGACATTAATTGACAATAACTGACACTTATACTGGCACTAACAATTACACTGACACTAACTTACACATTGCCACCTACTCACACTTACATGGCCATTAAAGCATAAGTTTACCTTTTGACAAAAAATGCACAATTAATTTTTGTTGCAGGTAAAACATTGGGCATTTATTATTTTTTGTTTCAGGAACCTGTAAAGCATTGCAACAGTGATCAGCAGGTCAGTGTATCTGCTTGTCCATACCTCGTAGGAGTAGGCCGATACATTGTGACAGCAAGAATTAATGAACTACCACAGTGCTCACAGCTGTCAGGATTGTGGTTTTCCATTCACAGAACACTGAGTGGTGGAGCTCGACCTGGCCACAATTTAAAAAATTGTGGCAGCAACCGGGGGGAGAAGATCACTAGATTTGACAGCTAGGGGCTGTTTTTTTCATAACATGCTACATATTACACCCTGAATATAGGTGTAACCTGTAACATGTTGTGGAAGGTGAACTTATTCTTTAAAGCGGGAGTTCGGCCGTTTTTTTTTTTTTAAAGTCAGCGGCTACAAATACTGCAGCTGCTGACTTTAAAAATAAGGACACTTACCCGCCCAGCGCGCCCGCGATGTCGGCACCCGAAGCCGATCTCTCGATCGTCTCTCGGGTGCTGCCGCCGCCATCTTGGGTATGGAAATCAGGAAGTGGAACCTTGCGGCTTCACTTCCCGGTTCCCTACTGCACATGCGCGAATCGTGCTGCGCAATAAGGATGGTCCCCACTGTCCCTGGGATCCGTGTGTTTCCCAGCAGACAGCGGGGGGCCCGCAGGAAGTGGCATAAATATCCGCAGATTCTGCGGATATTTTTTCTGGAAGTGAGTGGAAATACCTGTACTGTATCTGCACTCCCCTCCCCCCTGAAAGGTGCCAATTGTGGCGCCGGAGGGGGGGAGGGTTCCGATGAGCGGAAGTTCCACTTTAGGGTGGAGCCCCGCTTTTACTGCCAATAACTGATATTTACACTGACAAACTTGCACTAACACTGAAACCTACATTGCCACTGAGGCTGGGTTCACACCTATACTATTGGATGCCAATTTCACTGCATCCAATTCGCATGACAGGAGAATGTGACCGGCTCTCTATGGAGCTGGTTCACATATCTCCGGGCGGCTGTGGCTCCATTTCAGGGCTGAATGCAGGCAAAGATTCAGCCCCGATTGGGCCCTGAAATGGAGAACAGGTATGCACAGTGGTCCTGTGCGATCCATTGCCGTCTTGGGTGTGAACCCAGCCTGACACCTACACTCACTAAGCTAGGTAAAGCAGTAAGCTAGTTAATGGTTTTTTTTTTTTTTTTATTCGTTAACACTTTTTTTGTACAGGAATATATAATATACAATGCATTGCTTCCTCCTCACTAGCAGACTAGACTGTTGTATAAATAAGACAAGGAAGGGCTACAAAATGAGTGATCACTGTGCTATCCAGTCAGAGGTTATTGCAACAATCATGTATAGCGATACCCTCACTTAAGAGGGCCGCAAGTTTGGTTTGGGTCCTGAGCACAGCTCCGCCAACCCCCCGGCAATCTGCACTACCCACTCTGGCACAGTTAGTATCTAGCAATACACATTAAATCACTTATACTCTAAATATGTGTGTGTGCGTGGGTGGATAACTCAAGCTCATAGACAATCTTTGAAAGTATATAACTGACTTTACTTGTTGTTTTTATAAAAGGAATAACATGAATCAAACATTTGGATTGCAACACATAAGCAGGTCCCTGCAGTAACCAGTAATAAAGATAAACAGAGTAATCAGCATAAGAAAGTATTGCTATGCAACTCTAACGCTGCCCTTTTTCAGCTACTTCCCCGCATGGGTAAACTAACACCCAGCACTATCTACCTATGCAGTCAGGCCTGACTGATCTAGATGGAAGTCCAGTGAAACAATATTCGCTAGCAATCTTTCGGTGGTGCACTTGAAGAACAACTTTGTAATCCAAACGAATAATAAAGATAAAGTGTCTGTCTTTAAACAGCTCTCACCACCCGGACAAGTCCAAGTCCGATTCGTCTAGGAACAGGAATCCACCGACCTCCGAGTCTTCAATCCTTCTGGTGTACTGCAGCAAGGATGAGAAGATGTCTCTCAGGTACAGCTAGGCTGGCAAAGGGCTCTTTGGAAAAGAGCACAAGGCCCAGGCTTCAGGCCTTGTGCCTCCAGCAGTCCAGCACAGACCTCCTCTTGCTAGGAGAAAGGGGGGTGTCCAAAGAGAGCCAACTAGGCCTCTCCCCCTCCTTATATGTCCTCCCCCATGAGTCTCTGGGGCATAACTCCAAACATCCTGGGAACCAGCGGGGTTCTGGGAACAGTAGTTTTATATTCCTTAAAGAGACCCCGCTACACACTCCCCCCACTTAAACTCTTTGGTCCCCAAAGATAAACTTTTAACACATATCTTGTACCAATTTTGAAAGTGCTGGGTATGATGTTGGTACAGGGAATTTCCACCAGAACTCAGAGGTGGGATTCCCTGTCCCACAGGTCACACTGGCATGAGTGGCCTGCCTAACTGTGCCAGAGAGTGAGCTGGGGTTGCCCTCCACCAAATGGTCAGTGGAGGGATTAGAGCGTTCAGCACTTCTTCTAGCAGTCACAACAGAGTCCTCAGAGCTCTCCCCCATTTGAGAGTAGGTTAGCTTCTTGGGGGGTCTCACAACTCGGCGAGCTCTCTGTTCTCTTGGGACTTCAGGCTCTGGTGCCACAGGCTCTACTTCAGGAACACACTCTGACAGCATCACTGGTTCTGGAACATCGGTCCTTTCCTCTTCTGAGTAAATGCTAGGGATATCTTCCCAGCCTTCAGGCACACCACTAGATGGAATGAACTCTGTAGCTTCTGGGTTCAGCGTCCCATCCTGTGTATCCTCAGTAGGTGGGAGATCTATGGCAGAATTTCCTGGAGTTGATGAAGGCCACAGCCACTCAAGCTCTCCTCTTCCACCTTCACCTCGTTGGGAATCTTGTCCATCTCTAACCCGGGAGGTCTGAGACCGAGTGCTGGGTCCCGGGGTATCCAGAATGTAAACAGATTCAGGTGGATTTCTCACTGGAGGTATTCTGACTGCTTCAGTAAGCGGGAGCAAATGATTCCTGTGCCAAGTCTTCAAGGGCCCCACTTTCCCCTCTGGTTTTAGCTTATACACAGGCAATCCAGGTAGCTTTCTGCAAATGACATAGGGCTCCGATCTCCATCTATCAGCAAGCTTGTGCTTCCCAGGGATCCCCAGGTTGCGTAGCAGTACACGGTCCCCAGGCTGCAGGTCTTGCACTCGAACCTTCAGATCGAAGTTCCTCTTGTTGCGGGCTCCCCTTTGGTCCGAGGCCGCCTGAGCTCGTTCATGGGCCACTTTCAAATTGTGTCTAAGTCGGTCCACATATCCTTTGTGGGAGGTAGCAGAGGCATGGTCTAGGGAAATGCCAAAGGCCAGATCCACCGGCAATCTTGCTTCTCTCCCAAACATGAGCCGGTAGGGGGAGTAACCCGTCACATCACTTGTGGTGAAGTTGTAAGCATGCACCAAAGCTGATATGTGTTGGCTCCAGTGTTGCTTCTTCTCTGTCTCTAGAGTTCCAAGCATGTTTAGTAAGGTCCGATTAAACCTCTCAGGTTGGGCATCTCCTTGTGGATGATAAGGTGTAGTCCTGGTCTTCTCTACTCCCAATGAGTCCAGTAGGTTCCGGATCAGACGACTCTCAAAGTCCCTTCCTTGGTCCGAGTGGATTCTCTGTGGTAATCCATAGTGGACAAAGTATTTTTCCATGAGCACCTTGGCCACAGTGGAGGCCTTTTGGTCTTTGGTGGGGAAAGCCTGGGCATAACGGGTGAAATGATCGGTTACCACCAGAACATTTCCCAATCCACTCAAATCGGGTTCGAGGCAGAGAAAGTCAATGCACACCAGATCCATTGGACCCTGACTCTGTAGGTGGCCCATTGGGGCAGCTTGATGGGGTAGAGTCTTCCTCTGGATGCATCGTGCACAAGAACGGCAATATTCCTCCACTTCTGCCCTCATACAGGGCCAATAGAACCGGCTTCTGACAAGCTGGAAAGTTCTCTCCGCCCCTAGATGGCCATGCTGGTCATGTAAGGCAATAAGTACCATCTCTCGGTGCTTCTCTGGGAGAAACAACTGCCACTTATCTTCTGAGTTATCAGAGGGGCCCCTTCGGTAGACCACTCCCTGATGTACTTGTAGCTTATCCAACTCTTTCCTCAGCAGGCGAGCCTCCTTGGAAGGGTGATGTCAAAGTCCCTCTGGATTCTCGTTCTCCAAAGCTTCAAGGACCAATCTCCCCATGGGGTCTTCCAATTGGTCATAGCTCAGCTCCTTTCTGGACAGCTTTGGCAGGAGTTCCTCTGCTAGTTGAGTTACCCCACAGTAGGGTTGAGGGACTCCCACTGCGGTGACTCCTATCTCCTCTGCTCTGGGGCCCCCTCTTGCTTGAAACTCAGCACCCCGACAGAGTGCTCGCACTCCTTCCGGTGCTACCTGGATCCAGTCTTCCCAGTCATTGACCATGACATGAGATCTTTGGGACAGGGCATCTGCATCCCTATTTCCAGCCCCTGGTCTGTACTTTAGACTGAAGTTGAATCCGGATAATGCAGCCAACCATCTGTGTCCGGTTGCATCTAACTTTGCAGTAGTGAAGAGGTAGGTCAGAGGATTGTTATCTGTCTTTACGGTAAACTCCGCCCCATAGAGATAGTCCTTCAGTTTGTCTACTACTGCCCATTTGAGGGCCAAAGAACTCCAATTTATGAGTGGGGTAGTTCTTCTCCGAGGGAGTCAGGCTCCGGCTCACATAGGCCACTGGTCGTAGCTGCTGTTCATACTCTTGATAGAGCACTCCGCCTAGGCCCTCATGACTGGCATCGACATGTAGCTCATATGGTCTGGTGGGGTCGGCATAGGCCAGGACTGGGGCCGTGGTAAGGCTCCTCTTCAAGGTTCGGAAAGCCTCTTCACACCTTGGGTTCCACTGATCTTGAACCGACTCACCGGCCCTCCTAGGTTCCAAGCCATCCTCTTCTCCTTCAGTCTTGAGCAATTCGTTTAGTGGCTTGGCAATCCGGGCAAACCCATCCACAAATCTTCTATAATAGGAGCAGAACCCCAGGAAAGATCTGAGCTCTGTGACTGTTGTCGGTCTTGGCCAAGAGGTAACTGCCTCCAACTTCTCAGGGTCTGTAGCCACTCCCTTTTCCGACACTATGTGTCCCAGATAGTTCACAGAGGATTGGTAAAACCGGCACTTCTCGGGAGAAAGCTTGAGTCCCTCTTCGCTGAGTCTTCTCAACACCTTCTCCAACCTGGCCTCATGTTCTTCCAAAGTCTTCCCGAAGACAATGACATCGTCCAAGTACACAAGGACTTCTATGAGGTTCATGTCTCCAACGGTCTTCTCCATGAGGCGTTGAAAGGTAGCAGGGGCTCCAGACAGGCCCTGAGGCATTCTGTTGAATTCGAAGAATCCCACTGGGGTTATGAAAGCTGTCTTCTCTCGGTCTTCCTGGTGCATGGGGATTTGGTAGTACCCACTCTTGAGGTCCATTACACTGAACCACTTGGCACCAGCCAAACTCTGTAGGGCATCCTCTATTCTCGGTGTGGTATACTGGTCAGGGATGGTCCTCCTGTTGAGAGTCCTGTAGTCGATACAAAGCCTCAACGACCCATTCTTTTTCCTGACCACCACTATGGGGGAGGCATAGGGACTTCTAGACTCCCGAATCACACCAGTCTTCTTCAACTCCGCAAGCTGCTCCCTCAGATCCTCCAGGTCAGCTAGAGGGACCCGCCTAACCCTTTCCCTGAAGGGTTTGTCTTTTTGGAGGCGGATTCGGTGGGTGGCACTCCTGGCACATCCCACATCAAACTCATTCTTTGAGAAAATCCTCTCCCATCTAGTCAGCTGGGCCTTGGCTCTCTCCTTCCAGGCTCCAGGTAGGTCCGGGTTCTCCATGGAAAGTTTTTTCCAAACATCACCTCCTTCACCGGTTCCTTTTACTTCTGACCAGCTGACTGGGGCCACAGGACTCACCTGCCCCAACAGCATCCTGGCAGGGATCTCTATGGGTCTCTCCGTAGGGTTTCTCACACTCACTGGGACTCTTCCTCGAGCCTTCTTCAGGGCCTTGATTGAAATCACTTCCGGTATCACTTCCAGGCCTGAGTGGTCCTCCCTTGGATCGGATTCCAGCATGACAAAGGGGCCAGGCTGCTCCCAGGTAAGCTTCACCGTGGCCCTGAGGCAGGCTACCTCTCCGGGCTGCAGCACCACTCCCTCTCTCCCAAGTCTCCACACCTTCCCTATCCCCTCTCCTGGGGTCTTCTGCTCTAGGACCAACCGTTGGTAGGCTGTCTTCAGCATGGGATGGATATTGGGATCTTGATGGTTTCTCGTCTCCACTAGAGGGGTCAGAAGTCTTTGCACCAGATCCGTATTGGTCCCTATGATGAGGGACATCTTGCTGGCCCCGGGCGGTCTAGGACACACAACCGCCAGGGTGTCAAACACCTCTGTTTTCCCCGCCACAGAGGGATCGAAGCTTTATGGGCAGGTAACCATCGTAGGGGAAACTCTGAGCTCCCAGGCCCCATATCTCCAGCTCTTCTATCTTCTGTATAGGCAAATGGCTCAAGTGCCTATCATAGAAGTCTCTGTACAACAAAGTCACTTGAGCTCCAGTGTCCAGGAGGGCCTTCGTGTAGACTCCTTCCACCTGGATGGAGACAGTGGGGGATGGGCCGACCAATTCTTCTGGGTAGGGACGGGTTGAGGCCACCCTCTTATGGGGACCCGTCTTCATCCAGTTGGTTTTAGACTTTATTCTTTTTCGAGCCTGGTATGCATTGACCCTCCCCACAGTAATGGGAGTACAAACCCGCTGAGGGATGTTATTGTCTCTTATTTGTAGACATTACTTCTGAGGGGTCTGGTTTTCTCTCTCTCTCTTCCTCCTATTCAGTTTGGAGTTCACTGAAAGGCATGGGCACCCGGTTGACTCCCTCACCTGGGCCCTCTGAAGTTTCCCGCAGGCTGGCGGTTATCTATCTTCTTCTTCTTGGGACTGGAACATCTACTGGCGAAGTGGCCACTGCCCCCGCAGTTGTAGCATAGCATCTCTTCTCGGTCTCGAGTGGGGCTTGGTGTTGGTGTATCTGGAAACAACTCCCTCCTAGGACTTGATTTCTCGGCTCCCCCTTGACCTTTCGCCATCATAGCAGTCAACATCTCCATCACCTGGGACATCTGTAACTTCAAAGTGTCCACCTCCTTATCTCTAGCGGGAGTCATGGCCGGTGTAACTATTGCTACCGGTTGTTTGACGGGCTCGGTGAGATGTTCTTCCCTTTTTTCTTCCAGTAGCGCCTCTTCCTCTCTGATCATTCGGATGAGGTCAGTGTACTCCAGATTCTTCCCATCCAGTCGGGCACGCAGTGTCCATGCAATAGGATCCATGGGTTGAGCTCCCCTCAGTACCTGTTGAGCACGGGCCTCATCTACTTTTCCTGGGCTGATCCCCTTCTTTAGGATCATCCTATGCAGGATTTTATCTAAACGTCCCATGTAGTCTGATAGTTTTTCACCTTTCTTCTGGTAGCAATGCTCTAACTGATAAGCAAGCTCAGAGATTTTCTCTGTCCCACCAAACACATTCTGTAATACTTCTAGGTACTCCTGCACATTACAGTCTGTCCTGCTCATCTTCAGGTTGCGTACGGCCTCTAGAGCAGGCCCCTTTAGACTTTCCACAATCCTCTGCTTCTTTCTGCACTCTGGAACTTCCCATTCCTCTAGTGCCTGTGTTGCGCTATCTAACCACTCTTCAAATCCCTCTTCTTCCGAAGGTACAGGTTTCCTCCCTGAAAACATCTGGAGTTTTCTGTACCCCGACATCGGGTAATCTGTGGGATCCTTCTTGCACTGGGCCACAATCTCCCCCAGGACAGCACACAGTTCTGCGCTAAGGGTGGCCGGTGCTGATCTGAGACTCTCGGGTGAGGTACGGGCCGCAGCCTGCGGTGATCCCGTTGGCGATGGCTCCTCCTTTATTGCGTGCGACAACCTAAAGGATCTGTTGTCTTGTGTCCGTACACGGTTGCGCTTGCAAGCCTCCGGCATCCCATCCCAGTATTCCACTAGCGCGTACTGATATGAGATGTCTGGGTCTGATTTTATCTCCCTCACCCATGGTTCATGGTCTGGGGACACTGACTTCATTAATTCCTCTACGGTCTCAGTCGACCATTTCTCCCCTGGGAGGCTAATGACCACTGACTGACTTGGGTCGGCCTTAGCCGCTTCACACCACGCTCTGACTCCCTGTGGGTCTATGCCGGTACCTCTGGCGTGTTCACCGCTGTCTCAGAAATCCCGGATTTACGAGCCCCCACGTATAGCGATACCCTCACTTAAGAGGGCCGCAAGTTTGGTTTGGGTCCTGAGCACAGCTCCGCCAACCCCCCGGCAATCTGCACTACCCACTCTGGCACAGTTAGTATCTAGCAATACACATTAAATCACTTATACTCTAAATATGTGTGTGTGCGTGGGTGGATAACTCAAGCTCATAGACAATCTTTGAAAGTATATAACTGACTTTACTTGTTGTTTTTATAAAAGGAATAACATGAATCAAACATTTGGATTGCAACACATAAGCGGGTCCCTGCAGTAACCAGTAATAAAGATAAACAGAGTAATCAGCATAAGAAAGTATTGCTATGCAACTCTAACGCTGCCCTTTTTCAGCTACTTCCCTGCATGGGTAAACTAACACCCAGCACTATCTACCTATGCAGTCAGGCCTGACTGATCTAGATGGAAGTCCAGTGAAACAATATTCGCTAGCAATCTTTCGGTGGTGCACTTGAAGAACAACTTTGTAATCCAAACGAATAATAAAGATAAAGTGTCTGTCTTTAAACAGCTCTCACCACCCGGACAAGTCCAAGTCCGATTCGTCTAGGAACAGGAATCCACCGACCTCCGAGTCTTCAATCCTTCTGGTGTACTGCAGCAAGGATGAGAAGATGTCTCTCAGGTACAGCTAGGCTGGCAGAGGGCTCTTTGGAAAAGAGCACAAGGCCCAGGCTTCAGGCCTTGTGCCTCCAGCAGTCCAGCACAGACCTCCTCTTGCTAGGAGAAAGGGGGGTGTCCAAAGAGAGCCAACTAGGCCTCTCCCCCTCCTTATATGTCCTCCCCCATGAGTCTCTGGGGCATAACTCCAAACATCCTGGGAACCAGCGGGGTTCTGGGAACAGTAGTTTTATATTCCTTAAAGAGACCCCGCTACACATGTAATCGGGATCTGGTTCCCCCGGGTCCCGATCATTAGAAGAGACTCCAAAAGCCTGGTCTCAGTAGTGGGAGCACGTAATCAAGCTCCCAACACAAACACAAGAATACATATTTGCGATGCTCAGTCATGTTGAAAGCCCACTTCCTGGATGCCACATATATATATGTTATGTGGTCGTAAAGGTCGTAAAGTGGAATTAGAAATACAAACCCCCATTGCCCTGTTGAAAAGCAAAGCTGCCAGGGTATCGTCACATCTGACACACATCTAGGTGTATCATATACTGCATTCTGTGGTTCAACTCTCCTCTATACTAATGTGTTTCATTGTGATGTAAAGGCTAGCCTTTGCAACCACATCACATGGTGGGAGATTGAAGCATCCAACACATAAAAGTACTAGGAACATGCTAATTTACATTTAAGTATTGGCATGTTCTTTGCTGCTCAGTAAGAAGTCCAAGATGCACCCCAAGTTACCAAGGACATAGGTTTATAGCAGAGAATCAGCCATGCCAGTATCCTGGCAATGCTAAAAAAAAGAGGAGGAGCCGCTGACATTTACCTCAAGTGAGACAGTCTATGGGGTGGATTTACTGTGGGCAAACAGGCTGTTCACTTTTCAAAGGAAGTTGCATTTTGTATGGGGACATTCCCCACAGCTTAGTGAATGCAGTGAAATTTCAGTTTGCAAAGAATGCCCAATCATCTGTAAGGAGAAAAAAAAATGCTTTTTTGCTTGCACATGATTGGATGATGACAGCAGAACTTTACCTCATTCACAAAGCTTTGGGGATAATTCATTTGCAAAGTGAACAATTTATTTGTCTTTAGTAAATGAACCCCATGTTCATTTTTTTTCTTTGTTCCTTTCTATCTGCAGTAGCAATGATTGCTGCTGCAGATAGAAAGGAACAAAGAAAAAACAATTGTCCAATCTGTACAGACAACTACAGGCATTCTCTGCTTTACGGATGCTCACTTTATGTAAACTCGTGAGTACGGACATACCCGTGAGTGCACGTAAAGTGCCTCACAAGTACAAAAATTCCCACGTCATGCAGCCCACAGTAGAAGGAACTGAAGCTCTGAGCACATAGCCTGCCCTGTTCCTGTGTGCTCTTCCTGTATCCAGGCTGCCTCCCCACTTCCAGTGACATCACATCCGCTCGGTGGTTCTTCCAGCTTCCCCGTCAGCTACAGAATGCCTTCCAGCCTCTCTACAGCACCAGTGTCCTCTGTGTACAGAGCGATGTCCAGGGGATGGATTAGAGCGGTTCCCCCTTGCATCAGATGAGCTTATTTACATGTGAGTGTTCCCTTCCCCTGACACCCCCTCTACAGTTCCTGATGCCCACACTACAACCTAGAAGTGAAGCAGTGTATTGCTTCACTTTAAGGACATTTTCGCTTTACATACGTGCTCTGGTCTCATTGTGTACTTAAAAGTGGGGTATGCCTCTACTGCTTTCCAAATCATTCCATATGCCAACAACCATCTTACCCTATTTGTGCTGCTCTAAACATGCAAAAAAGTTAAAGTCTAATGCCCCATACACACGATCGGAAATTCCACCAGCAAAAGTTCGATGAGAGCTTTTGGTTGGAAAATGTGATTGTGTGTATGCTCCATCGGACTTTTGCTGGCCGAATTTTGGCCAGCAAAAGAGCATGTTCTCAATTTTTTGGTTGGAAAAAGTTCAGATCAGAAATTCCGATCGTCTGTACAGATTCCGACACATAAAATTCCTACGCATGCTCGGAAACAATTCGATGCATGCTTGGAAGCATTGAACTTAATTTTCTCAGCTCATCGTAGTGTTGTACATCACCGCGTTTTTGACGGTCGAACGTTCAGAAAACTTGTGTGACCGTGTGTATGCAAGCCTAGCTTGAGCAGAATTCTGTCGGGAAAACCATCCAAGTTTTTTCAGACGGAAAATCCGCTCGTGTGCATGGGTCATAACACCATGTTTACTTTCACTTGAAATAGTTTGAACTAATTTTTATACTAATTGTTGTGGTGGCTGTCAGTGCTGTATAAACTGTATGTAGCATTAGCTGCATACAATATTCAGCGCTGAGTTTTGGCAGAGGTACAGGGGCTTCTGGTTTGGTGTCAGAACAAAATAGAGCTCGGCCATTCACAAGAAGCCATATATTTTATCAGTGAATGCAAAGCTTCTGTTTGGCTGAGGTTGAAATTGTGACATCTGTAATGTTCGGGGTGATTAAACTCAATTGGTAGATGCACGTTTTAGTCTACATCAGGCAGGCGGTTTATGGTTAAGGGCCTGGTAGCCCACGTTTATTATAAGAAAACAAAATATTAGTTCATCCAGTAATCCCACGCAGGGGTTTAAATTCATTCAGCACACAAATGAACATACCAAGCCACCTGGCTCTCAATTGTCAACAGTTCCTCTGCTTGCTCCCAACAGATTTGTCAACTCTTTCCAGCCCCCTGGACTCACCGGCTTCCTTAGTCTTCCTGACTCTCAAGGTTGTCAGCCTTTCCCAGTCCCTTACACGGACTACAGTCTCCCACAGGGCAAACCACTCTTCAACCAGCAGCAAGCTGCTCACACTTCCCCCATCCTACACCAACAGCCCTTCATTTATATGGCTTATATGCAGCTGGGCACACACCCTGCTCGTTAACATCAAGACCCGGACACAGGGCTGGAGATCCCGTCCCACCCATGACTCTCAGGGATCTCCAGACTACAGAATCCCATCCAAAACTAGCAAAACCTGGAGAAAACTGACATAGCAGTTTTCTCCATTTAAAAGCTACACTCTGTAGTCTTGCAGCCTGCAGATATGCAAACTCTGTGTCTGTGTCTCGTTTTCCTCCAATTTCATAGGGACAGAGCCTCGCTCTGTCACACATCATTCGCCCTTCTCTCCACCTCAGCCAATCAGAGGAAGCCTTGTATGCATCGAAAATGCTGAGCAGTACTCAGCTTGATTAGATTTCGTTCCAGCAGCAAATGGGAAGTACCCGTATCTCTGCCGTAATACTGCATACTGCATGTAGTTGATGCTACATTAACTATTTAAAGTGAAAGTAAACATGGATTTAGACTTTAAATTTGGTTTCTATTGCACTGGCACAACCGCTTTTTGCGCTGCCTTGGTTAAAAAAAAAATCTTTTTATACTTTCTAAAATGTATCCACTAATTTAGTGCCTGCACCTTTGAAAAGAGAAAACTGCTCAGCTAGTTTCCAAGAGTTACCTGAACTATATTTGTGACTATAACCTTTGTCTTGAGCGTATCTGCCTGTATACAAACTTAACTAACAAAGTTGAGAATCTTCACTCAAATTGAGCAAGGTCTGCAACCATGTTAAAAGCAAATTTCTGTTTGTTTTATTGCATCTGAATATGATGTGGTATTCAAAGTGAACACAGCTACAATCTTTTGGAGGAAAATTCTTAACTTCTTTAGTAAATCAACCACATTTTCTCACCATTTACTATCAGCTCAGTTATACATGTCCAGTCTGTGCAAATATATTCAACAAAAACGAGTTAATGTTTCCATAGAACTATGCATACATGCAAAATGGTTAACAGAACTGTACACAGAATCAGGGCCATGCACATGCGGCATGCACATGAGCGTAAGCATGCATGTTTAAATTGACTTTGGTGGCCAGTGGCCTATTTAAAGCACTGCAGGACCCAAGATCATTGCTGAGTGGTCCTCAGTTCCTGTGACCTGTGACCAAATCCTGATTTATGTGAGCACGAAAATAAAAATAAAAATAAAAACTTCACCCTGCTTGTTCCTGTAATATATCCAGTTTGCCTAGTGACTATGTTTGATGTTGATCTCTCCCGTACCAGATCTCTGGCTTGATTGTTGGCTCAGCACCTGGCTTATTCCTTCTGCTCAGCTTCTGCTTGTGTGATACTGACCTTGGAACTCTTGTCCTTCAAAACTGTACCTCTGCTGCCTGCCTGTTGCCAACTTCTGCCTGTCTGACCACATACTTGCTCCTGCTTCTGCATGCCCTGTGTCGACATGCGACACAAGTTCCATTTCTTTAGCTTCATGCTTCATCACAAGATCCAGTTCTTCTGCTGGCCAGGACTTACTACAGGCTCCCATTCCACTCTGTGTCCTGTCCTACTCTGTCATCAATCTCGGGACAAACAGGACAGGTGGTGTAAGGTACAGCCCTCTAATCAGTTCGGCCTCTACCAGGTCTGTGACAACATATTTTTATAGGTTCCCACTTATATATATATATATGTATATATATATATATATATATATATATATATATATATATATATATATATATATATATATAGCATCAGTATTCAAATATGTCCATATTAACCATATAAACCATTTATTCTTAACCTGGGTGATGAATTTTTGATTACTCTGTTCTTCTGCTGCCATTACTAATATCTACATTGTCTCCTTTTCTCTTTGTGTTTGCTGCCTAGTAGGTAGAAGTCAAAAGTTGGCTAAACTCTACCGACAGTGGGACAAAAGGAATATGGCAAAAGGTAAAGACTGTTCTCTCTTGCTGGGTGTCCTACTAGATATCTCTATCTACATACAATTTTCTAGAAATTCTGAATATATTAGAAACATTTGAATATATTTCAAAGTCATTGAAACTCATAGTATACAAAGAAAGCAGATAGTCATTTTGTAAAACTGTGCAACCCAAACAAAAGAGTTGACATTTTAATGTATCAGTTATTCACAACTCGCTAGTGTCAGCACCCCTAAACCATTCTCACAACAAAAATGTTTTTAACAGCAGCCGTCGTTTGTCTCACACAGTGAGAAGCACAAACGCAGAATGGAGATTAGAACATGACTTGGCGTTACTGAGGGACCAGGAATGGGAGCTTTCGTTCAGATGACGCCCACATAAAAAGAGGCCTTTCAATTCCAGTACAGTAACATTTGCATGGTTGTGCTTAATCTGACAGTTATTTATTGGTAGGATAAAGCAAGGGCTTGATATGTGCCAGGTTTCACAGATGGCCTTTTTCTCATACTGGAACAAGTGCCTTTCGATCTCTAAATAGATGGCAATCATTTCAGTACTTGCTTGATTTGGATATATTTTAAAATAGCTGTTTGGTGTATATCGAGAACGGATATCCTTATTATGCAACTCTTGTACTGAGCTTCTACAGAAATAATTATTTACAGTCAGGCTGCTGAGATATAAATCATGACTGTATATGCCTGAAGTAATAGTTCAATTAATATTTATGCAAGCCTTTTTATTCAGTATAATGTCAGACTATTCTTTGATTTATGGCATGGCCATGCAAGTTTTAATCTTGTGAATTAAAAATATATGTTTTTCAGATGTTGCACTGGTTGGCTGCATGGTATTACCAAAATCAGTAAGAGCAACTGTCGCTATGTTATATGTCTCATCCATATTTTATTGTACAGTATGATGTATCAATATAATATATCAATATACTGAATGTAATGGTTTGCACACATTAAAAGGGCATGGTTAAAAGCACTGATTGCTTAACACTAAGTCATACCTACCACTAGAATAGTTGCATGTGAACTCTTGCTGGTATCTCCAAATTAAAAAATGTGGTAATGTCAGGGAGAAAAAATATATATTTTCCCCTCCAACCTCTGTTCCATGTTTATATTTGTTATTGGCGAAGGATCAGGGGATGTCAGGGGCTACCGGAACAAAAATTCCCCACGACAATTGAAATTGTTTATGGACTATTTCGGTACCCAGGGAATGGACATGGTAAATATAAAATTATTATTTTATTATAAAGAACAAAAATTGAAAAACATTTAACACAAACAATATATAAAAAGTGATTGCATAGACGTCAACTCCTCCTGAAGAAGCGAATATTTTTGCGAAACATCTATTTTGTCATAGTATTCAATAACTTTTTATATATTGTTTGTATTAAATATTTTTAAATTTTTGTTTTTTATAATAAAATAATAATTGTATATTTACCTTGTCCATTCCCTGGGTATCAAGATAGTCCATAAACAATTTCTATTGTCGTGGGGCATTTTTTTGGAGTAGCCCCTGACATCCTCTGATCCTTCACCACTTTAAGCTCAAGGATGATGGTACCCGCCCCTATTTCTATATATATTTCTGATCGAGGCATCATTTTATATTTTTTATTGGAAGAAAATCAACAAGCCCAAATTACTTAACTAAAACTCAGTTCACATGACATTCTTAAGTCTTAATTCTTGTTTATTAATGTCATTATTGTGGAATGGTCTAGTGTCAGTGCCCATGCCATTCCCTGGTGACATGGTTGCTGCCCAGTTATTATCTAAACAGTCCATTACTGGATCTTCATTGGAGTCCTCACAGGGCCCCTACATGGTCCTAAACCTTCAACCATGATGTCACAACAGAATAGTGGTGCCCGAACAGCAGAAAAATGCTAAACAGCATTCAATCATCAGTTACCATGACAGAGGAGACACTATGGGATCACATGGCAGTGTATCCAGGTGGTGCAGATGGGGTGGGAACAAAATGTTTTTGGTTTACCTACCCAGAACTGTAAAAATATTACCTTGTATGTTTTATAATGTAAGAAGTTTGTGCTTGTTTGTGTTCTTTTACGTTACTACTTTATTGGTCAACATATACCACTGTGCAAAGGTTTTTGGCAGGTATGAAATAATGGTGTAAGTTAAGAATGCTTTCGGAAATAAAAGTGTTAATAGTTTATTTTTATCAATTGAAGTACAACTATAGGCAAAACATTTTTTTTTTTTGGGTAGAGCAAGGGAGGGTTATAACCCCTGTCAATTTTTTTGCCATCTGTGTCCCATTGCACAGATTTCCCTTCATTTCCTGTACCATCGCCAAACAGGAAGTAAGAGGAAGTCCCTGCAAATTAAGGGAATTCCTTGTGGACCCCCAGGTCACCAGAACTAGTATCCCCATTGAAAGATTTCCCGCCTTTTATTTTTCTGAGAGCAACCCAAAATTTGGGATTTTCTTTGGGATTTGGGGATTTTCTTTTACTTTCTCTTTCAATGATAAACAGGGCAAATAGAGAGGATAAATCTCTTTAATGGGGGCACAGGCATCAATAAAACCCAGACAAGCCTTCCAATCCCTCCCCTTCCTATCCAAAACTAAAAAAAGTTATACTTTAACAAAATGTAAAGTAAATGAACAGAAGAGGAATTGAAATCATATCAATACTTGGTGTTGCCACCCTTTACCTTCAGAACAGCATAACATTTTCTAGGTACACTTGCTCAAAGTTTTTGAAAGATCTTGGCAGGTACTTTGTTCCAAACATCTTGGAAAACAAACCACAGATCTTCTGTGGATGTAGGCTGCCTCAAATGCTTCTGTCTCTTCATATAATTCCAGACAAACTTGATGATGTTGAGCTCTGTGGTGGCCAAACCATCACTTCAAGGACTCCTTGTTCTTCTTTATGCTGAAGATAGTTCTTAAGGACATTAGCTGTATGTAAGGGATCATTGCAGGATACATTTGGGGCTAACCACACACCTCCCTGATGACATGCCATGATATATAAGAATTTGCCTGTATTTCTAACATGACACCATTGATCCGGAATAAATCTCCAATTCCATTTGCAGCCTCAAACTTGCAAGGAACCTCCACCAAGCTTCACCGTTGCCTGCAGACATTCAATAGTGTACCACCCTCCAGCCCTTTGGAGAACAAACTGCCTTCTTGTTGCAGCCAAATATTTCACATGAGCACCCGCTGTGATTTTTCTGCACCCCAGTTCCCATGTTTTCATGCATAGTTGAGATGTTTCCACATTGGAGGTTTGGACTTTTGGCCACAATTCTTCCATGAAGATCACTTCTGGCCAGACTTCACTGGACGGTAGATGAGTGTACCTGGGTCCCACTGGTTCCTGAAAGTTCTGTGCTGATGGCACTGCTGAATATCTCCCAATCTCAAAAGGATGTAAACATTGTATGTCTTTCATCTGCTGCATTAAGTTTCCTTAGCCAACCACTGCGTCTATAGTTCAACGTTCACCATTTCTTTGTGCTTCTTCAAAAGAGCTTGAGCAGCATATCTTGAAACCCCAGTCTTTGAAATCTTATCCTAGGAGAGACCTTGCTGATGTAGTATAACTACCTTGTGTCTTGTTGTTGTGCTCAGTCATGTCAGGGTGTATGACCTGAGACATGGAACTGCCTTCCACAAACTCACCTTAGTAGCAGAGTTTGGCTGTTCCTAACCCAGTTTTAACCCTCCCACACAGCTGTTTCTGTTTCAGTTAATGTCTGTGTTTCAACCTACATTTGAAATTGATGATCATTAGCGTTTGTTGGTATAATTGGTTAATCATACACTTGGCTCTAATGCTACAAAATCCCTGACTTTCCGCAAGTGTGCAAATTGTGCAAGTGTAAGAAGTGAGGCTGTTTTGAAGCCCAAGGGTAGTCACGTCAAATATCGATTTGATTTTGATTTTTCTTTTGTTCACTCACTTTGCATTCTGTAAATTGATAAAAAATAAACAAATAAAAAAATATATTTTTGAAAGTATTTACGGAATTTCTTCACACCTGCCTAAAACTTTTGCACAGTACTATATGTCTAAAATTCTAAATTAAATAATGTACATAGAAAATTATTAACACTTTAAATAACAACACCAGCTAAAACAGGGGGGAAAAAAGGGAAAATATTACAGTTTTTGTCATGATTTTATTACTATGTGTGTCCTAATTTTGGAAACTACTTATCACTTTCTGTCCTTACCTTTGGATAATTCTGCAAAGGAGACACAGACAAACACACATTTTAGTGAAAGAGGAAGGATAAGAACTTTTCACAATCATTTTATTACTTTCTGGACCTTCCTAACCCACTGATTACCGCATTTCCCATTTCTTTGAGAAGTGTCACAGGGACAGGAAGTAAGGCAAAATCTCCTCAATGGGGTCACAGACAGAAATAAATGCCTGCTTGAAATTTAAACTCCCCCCTGTTTGAGTTGGGCTTCAATTCATTTGTGTCTGTGTATAATTGGTTACTTTTAATAAAGTTACAATTGTGATTTTTATAAATATTAATTTACTTAAAGAGGTAATTTTGTACTCTTTAGTATGTAGAGAAAATAAACAGTGGCCAGATATCCCTAACCAAAAAAGTTAAAATATTAGATAGTTTGCGTTTAAATCTGAAAAACTGGTACAGGGAGAACACCAATGTAGTCTCCTATGCAGGGAATCAGTAGGGGGCAATTACAAGCACCTCTGACCACCCAAATGCTCACAGTTATATTGCACAGAGACATGTTTATTTATGTTAAAATATTTAAGGGCCTGTAAGTCTTTAATATCACTTGCTAGCTGAAAGACACTGTCAAGGCAACATACACATTTACTGAAAGTATAATGAAATTCAATTATAATACATACAGCTCATCTTCCGATTTCTCATTATGTGACACTGCACAGATTTCCATGTGAAGAAAAGGTCGTGGGACAGTTATAGCCAGACACACTGCATAAAATATGACCATTTGCTACAGATTGCTCAAGAATGTATTTTTTCTTTGATGCATCATGGGGAAATACTATATGGATGAAAGAAGGTCGCTGACACCCTTTCATGCTAGCCAGCAAACAATAAATAATAAGCCCTCTTAATTTCTCGGGTTAGAAACAAAGGTTTGTGCTGCATACGTCTACTGATACATGTTGAAGCCACACTGCCTCACCAACTCACCTCTGTAAAGCGTGGTCCCCAATTTAAAAATATCTGTTCTGAGTCCCCTATGGGGCAAAAATGGCAATGCATAAACTACGAGCAAGCTCACTTGGAGGCACCCTCTTTATCCTACAAATTATAGCAAAACACCAGAAGGCAAGACATCATCTTTGTAAGACAACTGAAGACTTTGAATGGGTGTCGGTACCAAGTGAAAAAATGCAGCAATGGCAGGGTATTGAAACTAGCAAAATATACACACAGGAAGTCTTCAGCTGTCTTGCAAAGGTGATGACTGGGTTTCTGGGCTGGGCTAGCTGGGGACTATGATTTAGGGACCACACTTTAACCACTTAAGGACCACCTCCTGCACATATACATTGGCGGAATGGCACGGCTGGGCACAAGCACATACTTGTACGTTGCTTTTTAAGTGCCCTGAGCTCCGTGACCGTGGCCACGGGGCCAGCGGACCCGATTGCTGCTGGTGTCCCGTGATCGGGTCACAGAGCTGAAGAACGAGGAGAGGTCTGTGTAAACAAACCTCTCCCCGTGCTTCCTACTGTGGCTGTCAGCGATCATTGACATCACATGCCAGGCCACGTCCCCCTACAATAAAATAAAATACATAACGTCATACATAACACTACACTGCCCCGCAGTGGTTAACTCCTTCACTGTCAGTGTCATTTACACAGGAATCAGTGCATTTAAATAGCACTGATTGCTGTATAAATGACAATGGTCCCAAAAATGTGTAAAAAATGTTCGATGTGTCTGCCATAATGTTGCAGTCACAATAAAAATCGCTGATCGCCGCCATTACTAATAAAAAAAAAAATATTAATAAAAATGCTATAAAACTATCCCCTATTTTGTAAACACTATAACTTTTGCACAAATATTGTGATTTCTTTTACCAAAAAAAAATTTTTTATAGATTTTTTGGGGATATTTATTATAACAAAAAGTAAAAAATATTGCATTATTTTCAAAATTGTTATTTTTGTTTATAGCGCAAAAAATTAAAACCGCAGAGGTGATCAAATACCACCAAAAGAAAGCTCTATTTGTGGGAAAAAAAGGACACCAATTTTGTTTGGGAGCCACGTCGCATGACCGTGTAATTGTCAGTTAAAGCGACGCAGTGCCGAATCGCAAAAATGGGCTTGGTCCTTTGGCTGCAAATTGGTCTGGGGCTTAAGTGGTTAAAGTAGTGACTTGGCAGTGTGGCTTGAACATGTCTTTGCAAATATATGCAAAAAAACCTTTGTATTTAACCTGCGTAGTTGAGACAGTTTACTTGTGTAGGTCATAAGTTGTGACTTACAACAGCTGCTGCCACTGAGCACCTAAATACCTTGAAAATTGTATATAGAAAACTAACAAAAAAACTTGGGGCACAGTGCTGTGCAATTATTAATGTAAATAATATGAACAACAATTTAAGTAAAATAACAAGTAACAATCGGATATTATTCAAGTTAAATAATCAAATCCAAGATAACAATGTGCTAACAGTACAAATCAGTAATGGAGCTCTGTGAAATGCCAAATGCATAAACATTAGTGCAACATATGTGATTCATCCATATGATATCTTCCACATTGGTGCCTTCACAACCTCCAAAAGACGTGAACCCCAACTTCACACCACACTCACCAGAAGAAATTGTGCTATCAAGTGAGTCAAAATGTGCCGATGAGCTCCAATCCTCCTCCTTTAAGTGCTCACATTTGGGCCAGACACATATGGAAATTACATAAAGAGAAGGAAGATGAGCCTCTCATTGTGAAATAATTCTTTATTATTTACCACTCCCCACCCGGCCAATTTATATAATCAGCTGGGCAGGGGCTCTCTAGTTCTGGGAGGACATATCTACTGGACACAGTGGATCACAGTGGTCAGTACCTGGCCACTGTGATTGGTCCAGGTACCATGTGATCTCTATGACCAATCGCAGCATTCACATGTCTATTAGTAAACAACTGTCATCCATTCATGAAAGCATTGTTAACTCTTGTGATCTCCATGATTGATCACTTGGTACAGTGCCAACTACAGCAATCCTGTACCATGTGATAGTTGTGGCCAATCACAGCAATCTCAATAGTAAACCATGAATCACGAATGAAAGCCAATTATGACAGTTAAAACAATTTATTCATCACTGTAATAAGCAATTATTATAGTGTAAAAAAAATGGCAATTACCCCCCCCCCCCCCCAAATCACCCCACACCAGTTGCAGTGTCTCTGATCATGGCCGTACCAGTCACATTGTCCCTAAACACAGCCACACCAGTTCCAGTGTCCCGGATCACCACCACTCCAGTTACAGTGTCCCTGATCACTGCCACACCAGTTACAGCGTCCCTGATCAAAGCCACAGCAGTCAGTGTTCCTGATTACTGCCACAGCAGCACTTGTTCACACGTGAAGTGCTTTCTGGGGAGCCATTCATCTTCCGAGAGCATGTGAAAGGCAGAGCGGAGGTATTGTATTGCCTCCTTACCATCTGCTTTAACTCGTTAGATCTTGCACAAGCAACCTCGTGCACGTGAATTGGTCACAATCAGCGGGTCTATGGGGGATTTAATGCCTGCAACAGCTGCAAAGCATCACAGCCTTGACATGTGTACACTCCCAGTCACTGTCTCTGCAGTTAAAGGAGGTAGCAGTTGAGGGCTGGTTAAACCACATCTCAAACACAAGGTTTTGTCACCCCGCAAGCTCATGTGTAAAGACACCCTAATAGTGCAGCCAGTCACAGTTCTCAGATTACCCCTACATCAGCCACAGTGTTGCCAGACCAGTATAGCTAGAATCAGTGTTCCTGAGTGCTAGCACACCAGACCAGTGCATCAATAAACAGTTTTCCTGACCACTGCCACACCAGTCTCAGTGTCACCAGACCAGTGTATGCCAGCAACAGTGTTCCTTATCACCACTACACCGTCGTGTCCCCACACTGGTGTAAGACAGCAATGGTGTCTCTGATTGTTACCATGCCAGTTCTAGCATCACCAGAGCAGTGTAAGTCAGCAGAAGTGTTCCTAATCGCCACTGCACAAGTCTCAGTGTCACCAGACCAGTGCAGCCAGCAACAGTGTTCCTGACTGCCACCTCACCAGTGCAGTGTTGCCTCTGCCACCTGTACTAACCATAGACTGTTTATTGACCATGTTTCATGCCTTTTGCCTGTACTGATCCTTTGCCTATTTGCTGATGTCTCTGCCTTTGCCTGAACTAACTTATCTGCACATTCGACTGAAACATCCCCTGCAGACAACTGCACTCCTGGAACCACAGTAACTCTTTTGTTCTGCCTTTCTTTAGCCTCCTCTACCTCCTGGCCAGTGAACATTGCATGCCGAAAGCACTCACATACCAGTGGATTATGCTTACTTGGCTTATAGGAATTATTTTGCTTATAGGAATTGTTATAGGTAGTGCGACGCTAATTTATAGTCCCTAAACACTCATATAGAGGCAACCATTACAGTACATTGGTTTTGACACAATTGGTTGACTTTTGTGATACACAAGTTATGTGCAGTATATAGTCAGTCCAAACATTGAAAAAGTCTCACACATTTGGTATCTCCATACTCAGAAGGGTTAGCATAATGTTTTTGGTTGTAATTTTAAGTATGCCCATGCTGTATGTGAGAAATATCCTAAATTAAATTGACAGCTTTGTGTAAAAAAATGTCATTTTGTGTTTTCCAAAAACGTGGCAAAAAAACAAAGCCTTCAAACACCTTACCATGCCACATAGAAAATACTTTGGGGTATTTGCTTTCCACAATGTGGTTATTTTTTTGGGTGTTTCCACTGTCCCAGTACTCCAGGGCTTCCAAAAATGTGATAGGTAATCAGGAAATTAGATGCTAAAAACCTCACCAGAAAAGGGAGATGGGAGGACTAAAAAGGAGGAGAGTCCCTGGGGCAATGGATCAGTCTTGTGGAGGACAGTGAGAGGTGAACCTAACATTGGTTGCTGTGTCAGAGAGCTGCCTACTGGAGGGTTCACCGACATTGTCAGAAATAAAGTGCCAGCGTTGAAGTGCTCAGGCTTGGGTAGATCTCACAATAAGTGCCCAAACTATAGCCTAAAAAAAAGAGTGATGCTACTCTGGCCTCTCACCACCAAATGACCTGGGATTTGACCTCCCCCACTCTCCATCTGGACCTGGTGACGTCAGATATGACTAAAGACTCAGCGATGATGTCAGCAGCAACTCAGGCCTCAGCGATGACAATCTCCCAAAGACGTGATGTCAGCACCAGAGTCTCTTTAATTCTGACAATTTCGGTGAACCCTCCACTAGGCAGCTCTCTGACACAGCAGCCATTTTTTAGGTTTACCTCTCACTGTCCTCCACAAGAACTGATCCACTGCCCCAGGGACTCTTCTCCTGCCCCAGATCATTTGGTGGTGAGAGACCATGACAGCATCACACTTTTTTTATTATATAGTGTGGGCACTTATTGTGAGATCTACCCAAGTCTGAGCTCTTCAATGCTGCCACTTTGGGCCCCAAAAATTACTAATACACTGGTCAGTGGGAGGGATTTGGAGAGATAAATAGACCCTTAGTTCCCAGTGCCACCTCTTAGTTAGGAGCTACCTGGTTGTAGGCATTAAGAGCAGAGACACTGGGTCTTTCCATTAATTAACCACTTAAGGACTGCCTACCACAGATATACTGCGGCAGGTCGCACGAAACAATGCACCTGTACGTCATTTCATGCAATAGACACTGGGGGTGCGTGCGACAAAGGGAGAGCCAATCAGCGGGTCCAGCGGACCCCATGCCCACCGGCCACCAGCGTTCACTTCCCAGGCCGAGCGCCATTCTAACAGGGGAGAAGATAGAGATCTTGTGTTCCTGCTAAGCAGGAACACAGATCTCGGTCTTCATCCATTCAGACAATCCCCCACATAGTTAGCAAGGACCCCCTAGGGGCACACTTAACCCTTTGATTGCCCCCGATGTTAACCCCTTCCCTGCCAGTGTCAATAGTACACTAACAGTGCATATTTCTAGCACTGATCACTGTAATAATGTCATTGGTTACCAAAAAAGTCCAATTTGTCCCTCGCAATGTCGCAGTCCCACTAAAAATCGCTGTCATTACTAGTAATAAATAAATAAAAATACCATAAATCTATCCCTAATTTGTAAACTCTATAACTTTTGCGCAAACCAATTAACATACGCTTATTGGGATTTTGTTTACCAAACATATGTAGCACATATTTGCCTAAATTGATGAGTAAATTGGTTTCTTTCATTTTTTTTTTATTGGATGTGTTTTTTAGCAGAAAGTAAAAAATACATATTTTTATTTTTTCAAAATTGTTTATATAATTGTTTATAGGGCAAAAAGAAATTTTAAAAAATGCTAATCAAATACTCAAATAATCAAAATAGGTAATCAAATACCACCAAAAGAAAGCTCTATTTGTGGGAAAAAAGGACATCTATTTTATTTGGGTACAGGTTCACACAATCGTGCAATTGTCACTTAAAGTAACGTAGTGCCCTATTGCAAAAAATGGCCTCCTCATTAAGGGGATGAAACCTTCCGGGGCTGGAGTAGTTAAAGTGTTATACAATGTTGGTATTTGTTATTGTTCACATGTTCACTATTATTGCTATTTAGTTGATCAATCTGCTGTGTGTGTTGTACAAATATATATTCTCTCCTCAGTCTTGGTGTGTCAGAGGCTATGGCTTTTCTGGGAAAGTTATGGAATCTGAATTCAGAGGACCCAAACATCAGCACTACATTAAAATAAAATAAGAATCATGTTTAAAAATTAACTTAAAATAAATGTTATGCAATACTTAAAATTCAAAACATTCTTGTTAGTTTAGGATAGACAAGGAGGGGTTAGAAACTTAACTTTGATTTGTTTTGTTTTGCTGTTTCTGATTTTTCTTTCCCATTTCCAGTCCCTAAAACAATGTTGTCACCAGGATGTGTTTGCCTATTTCACTAACAGCGACACAGGCAGCAATAAAAAATCTGACAGGGGTTAGGTTAGGTTGACAAAATAAAAGTAAGCTCTGGAGGGTTTTACACATTATAATAAAGCTAAATCGATTTAAAAAATGAATAATATTTTAGGACACGATTCATATGCTTCAGTTTCAGGAACTAGGAGCAAAATCAAAAATTACATATATGATAAAGTCTGAGTCAAACGTGTAGCATAGTTTTACTACCTGTTAGGCCTTTCAGTACAAATCTTATTTTTCCACTCCTTTAATAGGATGCAATATTGTTCATTCTGCAATAAGGTAGAACAGCTACCAAAGTACTGTAGTTGTACGTCGACTTGTAGTTTTAAAGTGATGTTAAACCCAAAACCAAAAAAAGTAGCCTACCAATACCAATAGCATTGCTTGAAGCTAGTTGAAAGCCTGCCGCAGTCTGCTAGCCGCTTGTTTAAAATGGTGATCAGCACTCTCATTAGAATCTATGTTCAACATTTATAAACTGGAACTGAATGGTACTTTAAAAGCTTCAACAAAGCTTGCTGAAATGTCTATAAATGCTTTGTCAAAGCTTGCTGTTCACATTGCTCTTATACAAACTGAACCCCATGTGAAACAGGTCTTAAAGTGAACCTTCACACAAATTATTGGCTTTTGACTCACAGATATATATTGAATATGGGTATGTTAAAGTGACTTTGCCACTAAAATAATTCAGTAAAATAAAGGGTTCTTTGCAAAGACGACATTAAATAGTCACCCTTCTTTCTACTAATCACTATAGCGGTGATAGAACCTGCCTGCTGAAGACCCTGCAGAAGCTGATATTTCCAGGAGTGTGAATTTCCTGGTCTGCTCTCGCACTCAAGTGATCCCTTTCTGACAGTTCCCATGTCCTTACAGGGCACAGTAGTGCCATAGGAACTTCTCTTTCAGCTATCTGTTATTTCATAGACCATGGAGTTTTTTAGAGGCCATAATGATCAAAGTGAATAAGTTATGTTAATGAAAGACATTTTTTATAACAATGAATTAACAGTTTTTGTCTTTATAAATATGGCATATAGTTTTGTAATACATACACATTTTTGTTTCTATGTTATCAATTTATCTTAAATATGTGACATGTCTTTATAACATTATAATGATACAGTTAGTTGTTAAAAAAAATTCTAAATTTTATTTATGTTATTACAATTTTTTTTTACATTTAAGGACATCAGACAAAATTTCTTTCATACCCAGCAAACTGTCCAGTACGAACTAGATAGTCTATGCACAATACAATGACTTATTGTTGTACCTTTCGATTTTGACTTTGATTAAAGCACTCAGTGATACTTGCTAATAGTCCCCATGGAAGTATTGTTTTCAAACTGAATTTTCCAAGATATCTTTGTCTTTTAGGCTGGACAGTAATTGAAGTGGTATATACATGGTATAAAATTGCCTGTACCACCTAGTTGTGTCCAGCTGTCATGCTATTAAGTTGAAAGTGTATAGAAAACTTGACTGGAAGACCCCAGCCATTCATCATTTGGTGTTTGAACAGCATGGCCGAGAAAAAAAAACACAGTAAAACTGGCACAAAAATACCCTATTTTATCAATATCGTCTCCTTCCCTCAGTGCCTTGGGTACAGATTACAGACAAAAATAAGAGATTTTCTGTCCCTTCCTGTCCTTGTAATGCCTGTACCAAAAAATTAGAAAGGGGGTGCACAAGTAAATAGAAGAGGAAGTCATGAACAGGAAAACATTGTCATATATTCTAACCCTTCTTCATTCTACTATTTTTGGTGTCCTCATTAGAAAAAGGTTCCATCACTTCTTGGACACAGACAAAGTTAAAAGCTTGACAGAGGTTCTAAGCATTACATAATTTCCTGCACCTGGAAGAGCTTATGCATTATGTACCATTGCTGAATGGTGTAAAAGCATAAATAAACACATTACAGGTTCAGGTTGAAGCTTATCAACCTACCAGCATGTTTTTGGACTGTGGGAAAAAACATAGAACACGTAGGAAACACGTAGAAAATAAGAAAAACATAGAAGGTCATGGTCCTGATGGAAATTAAATCTAGGTCCTCAGGACTGCAAGGCAACAGAGTTAATGTTCCTATCATAATATAAAGAGAATACCAAGATATGTTTTTTCCACAGTTTACTATTGTTTATAGCTCTCACTATACTGTATACTACTAGAGATCAACAGACAGAAGCCCCTCTGTCATAATGAAGGGGGGAGTCCCATTTATGATACATGAATTTGGTTACCAAAAGAATGCAATAGGCTAAATATTAAATTTAAAAATAGGTTAAAAATACATAGTAATAAGGGAGGTAAATCACCACAAAACAACAGTGGCACATTTCTGTATATTATTGTTACAGTTATGCACAACTAAATGCTTAATAAATCTTCTTGTCTACATTATTCTTTAGCAAGGAAGAGCAAGGAAGAGTCAAAACAGCTACCTCAATTTAAAACACCAGAAATGTGCTATAGAGAAGTTATGGGCCTGCATGCATCCTATCCTTTATGGTTTCTCTTCCTAAATCTTCTAAACAAACCTTCTGTCTGTCAATAAAAGTTGAGTGTCATAAAACATTAACCTCAAAGAACTCATGGAAATGTCATACCATGTCATGTTTTTCAGACCATGGATATCTCTTCTGTTTCAGCTTTCCTTTTGCTAAGGTAAAGCACGATTTCTTTTTCACACCTCATCCTCTTTTATGGCTGGCCATAGCCAGCCCCATAAATCCTTGTATGGCTTAACAGACATATAATTCCCTTTCATTAGGCACAATGAATGTCTCTTAATTCTAGTTTACTAGGAAAGTTTTCCATCATTGGTGTAGATTGGTTTGAAATTAAAAATCATCCCCAAGCATTTAAATAAAACCACTTTTCCACCAACTCCTAAGTAATAACAAATTGAATCTTTTTTAAAAATTAAAGAACCCAAATATGTATTGGAAACAGTAGTCAAGCAACAGGCCATTGTTCCTTCTTCTGCTTTGCAAAGTGAAAGGGTCCTTCGCAAGAGAGCAGTAATCTTCAGTCCCTACCACCAGAGACAGAAGAGGTGCTCTGGATCTTCACATGAATGTGGTTTTAAATAAGTAATTATTGTTTTTTTTTTTTTAAGTGCGGCAAATAGGACCTTTTTTGCCTGGACTTGGGCGCTTTGCAAATTTTGTTAACTAGGAAAGTGGAAACTATCAAAAACACAATTCCAAAACTGTTGTTATACCTTAGATTGGTCTGCGCATGAATGCAGAGATTGCAAGGTGCTATAAAAATATGATCATTATTGGCTTCAGGAGGCAGTGATAAACATTATCTATGAGTAGTGATAATGCCTCCGCAACCTCCCATAGGAAGTAATGGAATATTAGTATACCTTTGAAGTCCTTATCTTTGAGATAACCAGGAATGCCCATATACAGTTTGACATAAAGATTTTCATAAAGGGGGTTGTGCCTGGATGTCTTCAGGAGTGCATACATAGTAAAAGCGTTACATAAATCACTCACAGTTGACAGCATATTTAGTAGCTCCAGAACCACTCATTATCAAATCTAAGGGTAACAATGAAAACAGCATAAAAAATAAAGCAATACTTTCAAAAATTCCAGCAGGGAAATAAATGTTGCTCATTTAAGATGGCACCAACAGACCCAGTTACAGCTATATGTTTTCAGTGAGTGCTGGAGTCTAGCCTATCCGATTCTCCAGTGTCATAATAGAGACCTCCACAAGCAAGCAAGTCTTTTTCACCAGCAAACGTACCTTCTGATCATAGGGATCTTAGATGGTACAAGGATTTGAGGCCTAATAGCAGAACCTTTTATCCATTGCTACTATTTGGAGCAGATATCAGCAGCATTTCACACTGCTTTGCTCTTCCACTAACCTCTACATTTAAGAGACATCAGTAGCCACAGAAAGATGCCTCAATGACCAGGCATGACAGAACTAAAATGAAGAGTAGGTAAAGAAGATCTTTTAATATGTGAATCACTATGCCATATCCACAAGGCTTTACAGAGGACATTTGAAACCACCTAATGCCTCCACAGGCTAATGTAAGCCACTTTGAGAGGGGTATATTCATTAGCCATATCCTGGGTAACATAATACCACAATCCTAAAAGGGACTTCCTTTTACAGTTAGGGGATTCCCCTACACAAGCAACCTATTTCTTGTGATGATTAGGAAGATTAATGCATATTGCAGAAATTATACAATATAAAACAAAAACATATGTCTATTAGGGGAGACTTTCCGTTATTAATACAATAAGTCAGAGAATGTTGCCCCAAATGTTACTGTTATTCTTACCTTTTAACAGAGTGGAGATCTTAGAGCAGGAACTAAAAGCCACCAGTCTGGAAGTACAAATGATTCAATCTCAGATGGTAACTTAAGTATCTTTCTTTGGAGCCCTTGTGGACAACATGCAGCCCTTGCATCCAAGGCCACTTTCCACAGGTACTGTAATTGCTGCATGTCCACATAGTGCTTACAATTGAAGAAGCCACTGATGTTTGGGTCTCCTGATTACAGATGACAATCACCTTTCCTGCAATGCCGCACCCTCTGACACACTAAGCATACTTAAAGAGGATTTATTTGGGAAATATTTCCAACAAGGCAACAAAACAGAATGGCAATAACAGTAAACAATAACAGTTAATGAATTGCCACAACACAACAAATAATAAAAGGACAGTGTGTCTCTTCACATGAACCCTAAAAGTAGTCCTAGCTAAAGGATTGGTACTGGAAGCTAAAGGTCCCCTAGTCTTTTCAAAACCCTGCCACTGGCCAGTGTGCTTTAACCGTTGAGGCCAAAAGTTTCTACGTTTGCATGCCAGTACAAGCGTAAGTACCCAAATTATATCCCAAGTCCATGGCCTCTAACCATGAAGTAGACTATGACTCCTCCTGCTCTCTAGCATTCAGAGACAATTATATTGGTGATGACACAGGACCCCGGAATGGTGATCAATCACAGAACCAGGGAAGTCAGCAGCGACTCAGGACCTGGCAATAGAGATCTCTCAGGGAATCAGTGATGTTCTCTGGCAGCTGTTACATCTGTGCAGATGTGGCAGCATAGTGTTTCACTCTTCCTCATTGCAACAAGCAGTACAACAGGTAGATGTCCAACTTTCTTGAGTGGTCACCTCTCACATTCCCCAGTAGTCCAAAACAGAGCTATAACATTGAGTCCAGTCTTTCTGGAGACTATCTCTCCCACAAGTCTTTACTCCTACCAGCAGTCCTCATTCAAGGGGGTGTGACAATTCAGACATTCAGAGGTTTGTGCTTTTTGATTTTAGGTGTTGGTGGTGCACAATCACCCTAAGCCCACAGAAAAATTCCTGCATAGCAGAAGGTGGACCCTACTTTAACAAATTTTCTGCTATGTGAAACTGTGACATGGATGCAAAAAAATTGATTTTGAGTTCTGGTGGTGTGCAAACAGCGTATGTCCACAGAAAGGTTCCTGTAGATAACAGCATAGACAGAGCTTTAACAAATATTCACATATCTGTGACTGTGATACAGCTGTTTTGAAAAAAAGGGTTTTGAGTGTTAGTGGTGCCCAAATACTGTAAGCCCACAGAAAAATCCCTGCTGAGCACAGGATGGATCCTACTTTAACAAACATTCAGGTATGTGCAAAAGTGACATGGCTGTGAAAAAACTGGGTTTTAGGTGTGGATCGTGGCCAAACACTGTAAGCCCACAGAACAATTCCTGCAAAGTACAACATTGACAATAAAAAAAAAAAAAAAAAAAAACTCACAACATTTGCAACTGCAAAAGAGCTGTTAGATGTAGTGGGTGCCACATTAAAATTGCTGTTGCAAAGAACAGCAGCGAATGCCCCATTTTTAGTTTGTAATGGTAGCAGGTCTACAACAGTGGCAGGTAAGGATGTACTAATAGTGGCTGAGCGTGCTTTTAATAATTTAATTGAAATGGGGGCAGCATGTGATATTTTTTTGTGTGGCCTTCAACAGTGAAATCAGCAGCTTTGAATGAAGTAATGAAGTGAAGAAAAATATTAGGAGGGTGGAAGGATTCCTTTGAATATTTAACCAGAAGCATCAGCAACAGAAGCTTAGTAGTTGCTGTTGTCCCAAGACTAGTTTATTTTCATGAATGTCAGCTGGTCAACATTGTCTGTGGACATACGCAGTTTTTCACAAAGCCCCTCGCTACATTAAATTCATGTTGAGGAAGCACACTGGCTGCAGGTCAGCCCAGCAGTTCAGTTGCATACTGTGCAAGCTCTGGCTAAAGGTCCATCCTCATGACCCAGTAGTTGAGGGGGTCATCCATTTCTACGGTCTCTATATATGCTCCTGCTCCAGATAGTCAGCCATCATCTGATGCAGACGTACTGGTAGCAAACAACCCTGAGCACTGAGGACTGAAAAATTTGAAAAAAGCAACACTCAGGCAATGCCCCCTTCCTAAGCTGCTCCTCCTGAGGCTCTAAAACATAATGTTGGTGAGACATTATGCTGCCACCCTCTGGAAATGAGTGATATCCGTAGTGCATCCTCCAGAGGGTTTATCCTCAGCTCCCTCTACGAGGGCAGGATGAGCTCTGAGACTTTCCCTTTGTACTTTGGATGAACTGTGTCCTCTCAGGGACAGTGCCTGGATACAGTAGGCCCCGAGATGCAAATAAATCCCCCTCATCCCCCTGATACTCTGCCTCTGCCTGGTCCATGATGCCACACAAAGTGTCCTCCAGTAGGCACATGGGTGTACAGCAGGTTGGTGTTGTTGTTGCACAACACCATTTTTTGGCACACGTTGCCACATGGTTAACCATCTATGGGCCTGCCCCTGCAGAGCTGACAGAATCTCTGCCCCAGTGTGGCTCCTATTCCATAGGCATACCAGCTGCAGCACTACATGCCATATTTTAAGGTTGAACATATTTTTTTATTTGCAGGATCAATGAAAGTTCAGTAATACAAAATTACAAATATACACAAGTACCAAGGTACATAAGTATGTCAGAACCTTATGTGTAACTTGTTAACTTCCATCTTTTAACCCATATAGAGGGAGAGGTAGGTTATCAGGGAGGGCGGGGAGGAGGGGGGTGGGGAAGGGAAAGGGGAAAAGCGAAGGTAGACAGAAACCCTAGAGAAGGGAAGTACTTGAGAGCAAGGTAGCAAGGTGTGGGCCCCGTATCCCTGTGGCATATGTGATTACTGATGGGAACATTATCAATGATCTTAGGGCCCATTACCTTGTGACAGTGAAGAAAACATATAACAAATATCATATGTCTTGCGGCATGACTGCAATAATCTGTCAACCCCCAGAATCAATCTCAAAGCAGTGCTCTAACAGCTGGCATGGGTTATCTCATAGATAAGGAGAAAAGCTGGTAAAAGTGGATATGTATGGGCAACCAAAAGATCTGAAGTCTGGGCCGTGTAACCCTCTAGGTAGTATTCAAATAAACATTCCAGCTCGATTCGCCTCATGAGCGTAGACCACCTAGGAAGTCTTCCGAGGCTGAGTGATGGCGCCATATGGACCACAGTGTGACGAACTTGTCATACCTGTCGTCAACCTTCGCCTGTAGTTCCTCCATGACCATCATATCATTAAGGATGTCGACCCAGCCAACCATAGGCGGGGTACGATCCTTTTTCCAGTAAAGGGTGATGTTATGGCGGGCAGCGGAAAGAAGAAATCTAAGGAGGCAATTTTTGTGCGACTTAATGGAGCTCCGTATGATGGACAGGAGAGCGACCAAGGGCGAAGGGGACATGGCAGTTTGATACATAGTATTATACGTTTCAAAGACCTTATCCCAGAAAGGACGGACCATAGCACATTCCCACCATATGTGAAGAAATGTTCCCTTTACTCCGTGGCACCTCCAGCACATATCCGTTGATCCGGGGAACATCTTGTGCACCGAGACTGGAACTCTGTACCACCGCGAAATCAGTTTGTAGTTCTTCTCCTGAGTGAATCCTGATCTGGAGGATTGGTGGGTAAGTATAAAGGCTGTATGCCATTGTGTTGGGGTAATCTCCGCGTCAACGTCACTGGACCACTTGTGAGTATATAGTGGAAGAGAGGTGTAGATGAAAGATTGGATCTCTTTATAGAGGAGAGATAGAGTATGTTTAGGAGTGTGCGGGAGGGTGCAAATTTCCTCAAACAGGGTGAGCGGCCTATGGATATTACCGGAGATATGTAACGATCTACAAAATTGGTTTAGGGATTGCCTGGAAAGCCAGTCCAAGCAAGTGGAGGGTAATGGCGTTGACGGTTCTCTTAATTGTCCGGTGGAAGAGTGAACGAATTGATTAGCTGTAGGCCAGTCCTCTCTACGGAATGCCCCAACATGTGTTGCTGAGAGGTAAGTGGGTAGGTGTGCATTATCAAAGAGGGGGGAGAGAGGACTGGGGTCCGTAGACAGGCCGAGTTTACAAGACGCCTCATACCATTTGGTCAGAACCGCGACCGTTAGCGGAGAAATCCGTAGACGCGAGCAAAATTTAACGTGGTGTCCCCATAAGAGGGCTCTAAGGTCAATTGGGGCCATATCTTCTTCAATGGCTACTGAGGGTTTAGATAGGGGTCTCGGGAACCATTCCAGGAGTCTGGACAATAAGGACGCCGTGTGATACAATTGAAAGTCGGGTAGGCCAGTACCACCTCTGAGTTTGGGGGCACAGAGGACTTTATGTTTTAATCTGGAAGGGTGGTTTAGCCATATAAATTTAATTATCGAGGAGCGGAGGGAGAGGAAGAAAGCCCTGGGGAGGAGTATGGGTAGCGTTTGAAACAAATATAAAATTTTGGGCAGTATATCCATTTTAATGGCGTTCATCCTCCCCCACCAGGTGAGCTTCAATTTGTGCCATGATTCGAGAGAACGCTTAATGTTGGTCAACAGCGGGCTAAAGTTCAAGGAATAGATGTCCTGTATGTCCCTAGGGATTTCAGTCCCTAGGTATTTAACTGAACGCGATTGCCACCGAAACGGAAATTTTTCTTGGAGGGCCGTCAGCTCCTGCTGGGGTAGAGAAATGTTGAGGGCTTCCGTTTTCGTAATGTTAAGTTTAAAATTACTGTAGCTACCAAAGCGGTCCAGCTCCACCAGAATAAGCGGTATACTAGTATGGGGCTTCGTGACGTACAGAAGTAAGTCATCGGCATAAAGTGACAGCTTGTGGGGAGCCGAGGGTGTGGGAATACCATGAATAGAAGCATTATTACGTATAGCCTGTGCCAGGTGTTCCACCGTAATTGCGAACAACAAGGGCGAAAGAGGGCAGCCTTGTCTCGTGTCGTTGCTAATTTGGAACGGTGCGGACGATTCCCCGTTAGCTGTAACTCGAGCGGTAGGTTGGGAATACAGGGCCATGATCTTCAAGAGTAATTTGGGACCTAAGCCTATTTGTTGCAGGGATGATTTGAGGAACGGCCAGCTCACCCTGTCGAACGCTTTTTCAGCGTCGCAGGCCAAAAGGCAGGTAGGGATATTATGTTCTTTAGCATAGGAGATTAAGTGGAGCGTTTTCGTGGTGTTGTCTCTGGCCTCTCGACCTGGGACAAACCCCACTTGGTCCCCGTGTATCAAAGAGGGAAGAAGGGGGGCTAAACGTGTAGCTAGAATTTTAGCGTAAAGCTTCAGGTCGACGTTCAATAAAGAAATAGGGCGATAGTTACCGCATAATGTGTGGTCTTTCCCAGGTTTGGGGATCACCACTATTTGGGCTTGCAAAAGCGCAAGGGATAGTGGGTGACTGTCGTCTATCTCCTCAAATGTCTTTGCCATCAATGGGGCTAATTGTTGGGCGTCTTGCTTGAAAAACAGAGGTGTGTAGCCGTCTGGACCAGGGCTTTTGCCCTTCTTAAGCCCTTTTATGGCATCTAAAAAGTCAGATGTGGTTGTTCCAGGTCTGCTGTCGCTTCTGGGGTTATCCGTGGCAATGCAGTGTCTTGTATGTATTGTAAGAGGTCTAATTGCGAGGAGGGGGTGGGGGTGTTAACTGCTGGGAGGTTGTACAGAGACGAGTAAAAGTCGCGGAAATCCGAGACTATTTCCGAGTTTTTGGAGTGTTTTACGTGGGCGGGGGATGTAAGGTGTGAGATATTCTGTCTACGTTGTTGGGGGTGAATCGTGCGAGCTAGGTGTCTCCCGCATTTGTTTGCGTGAGCATAGAAGACATGCCTGCCTTTAATACAGGCATTCACAGATCGCTCTGTGAATATCTGTTTGAGGTCCCTACGCGCGTTAGAGAGTTCTGCCAATGTCCTAGAGTCCAGGGAACGTTTATGGGAATCTTCGAGGGTAGATATCAGCTTGAACAGTCGGCTGATTTCAGCTGTGCGGGCTTTTTTTAATCTAGAACCATGCTGTATCAAAATTCCTCGCAACACACATTTAAGTGCCTCCCATTTGGTTAGATTAGAGGTTTCATCATGAGCATGGGTCAAATTAAACTCCGCAATCGCCACAGTTATCGCCGCATTGCACACAGGGTCATTCAAGAGGTTGTCACTCAGTCTCCAGGAGTTGTGTCTAGGGAGGTGTGGGGGTCTCCCCAGCGTCAAATGCACCGGGGCGTGGTCAGACCAAATTTTCAGGCCAATCTCGCAGACAGGGTCACAGTCCAACATTGACTGGGAGACTAGAATGTAGTCAAGCCGACTGTAGGAGTTATGTGCAGGAGAGTAGTAAGTGTAATCCTGCTCGGACGGGTGTAGTATCCGCCATGGATCCACTAGGGACATGTCTTTCAGAGCGGAGCGTATATTAGTCAGTGTGGAAGGTGGTATATTTGACTTACCAGTAGATGAGTCCAGTCTCGGTACAAGTGGTATGTTCAGGTCACCTCCCAGGATCAGATTGTGAGTTCCAAATGCACGCAGGCGGGATGCCACGGAGGAAAGAAATCGGTACTGATTCTGGTTTGGAAAATAAACATTAACAATGGTTAAAACAGTTTGTTGAACCTGTAGTTTCAGAAACACATATCTACCTCTAGGGTCTATTTCTTGATCAAGTATGGTTGGGTTACAGGAATTATGGAAGGCCACGGAGGCCCCCCTTGTTCTAGCGTCAGGATTGGTGCTGTGAAACCAAGTCGGGTAGAATTTGTCAGAGATGGAGGGGATTTTATCTGACCTGAAATTAGTTTCTTGTAATAATAAAATTTATGTTTTAGCCTTGTGAAAGTGATATAGAATCTGTCTGTGCTTCTCTGGGGTGTTGAACCCTCTACAATTAAGGGAGGAGATTTAAATTTCTAGGGGAGACATAGTAGGGGGGGACAGAAGGGGAGTGCTAGAGTTCCTGTCAAGGGAGCTGGAGGAGGTAGCCTCCAACTTGAAAAGTAAAGGGTCAGTGAGTGGAGGGTAGACTCAGGAGAGGGGAGGTCATCAAGAAAAATAAAAGATTACCAACCCCAACAGAGGGGCCTGGCACTAACGTCCAGAGAGGACACACAGGAGCACCGTCACCCTCGAGAGGGCCCCGGTGGACCCGTGTAAATATGCTGGGATATGATACCCTCGGGCAGGATAGGTAGGGTGCAGTCAAACTACACCCTCTAGTGTTCAATGGGGAGGAGGGGAATGAACACTACACAGTATTTCTAAGAAATCTCAAGAAACAGAGGCAATAAAGACTCTGCACGCCCTAACGTGGGGAACGTGGTAAGGCGATTCCCAGGGGCTCCGCCCCAACATAATAAAACAACTAATAAAAAAAAATGCTTGTCTAAAGCGCACAGCACAGTGCGTTGAGTGAGCTTAAACCAACAGTTAGCAGTGCAAACTTAGTAACAAAAGCGACTGAGTTACAGCCAAGGTTCGTGTCCAAAACAGACACACGTCCGTGGCCTAGGTGGCTGACAGATGGGCCTGTGTTGAGTCTAGCGTTCCGAAGAGCTGGCAAAAACAGGTAGATCAAGTAGGCAGGGAGGTAGTCCTGTAAAGAAGGCAGAGCTTCACAGTCTGTAGCGTATCGCCAGTACTCAAAGGCAAGTCATATGGTCTCCTAGGAAAGGAGCGGAGGAATCACCCACTGTCAGCCACTGTAAAAAGGTGGGCCGGGACATCAAAACAACAACAGTAAAAGGAAAAACCAGGGGGGGGAGGTCCCCCATAAAAGGGCAAGGAAATCATCCCGGAGGAGATTTAGATGTGCTTGATCGGGATCTCTTCTTCCTGGATTAATTTTCCCATCTAGGGGCTTTAGGGAAACCTGGGGTGGACGCTTCCAGTGGCCAGTCTGGAATCCTAACCTGCCGCAGTTCAAATACTCCTAGGAAGTTAGGCAGGTCTCCGAGGGTGCGAAAGGTAGCTGATTTACCCTCGTGGGATGCAAACAAGTGGAAAGGGAAGCCCCATCTGTATTTGATTTGCTTGGAGTGAAGGGTATCCGTGAGCGGTTTCAGGGCTTTCCGCATAAGTAGAGTCTGCCGTGAGAGATCTGTCAAAAGCATAATGGGAGAGCCATTGAACAAGATGGATTCCTGATTAAGGGCAGCCTGCATGATCTCAGACTTGGTATGGAAGAAGTGAATGCGACAGATAATGTCTCTGGGGTACGCAGGGTTCGGGTTGCGGGGGCCCAGGGGCTTGTGAATTCTGTCAATTTCCAGATGATCTTCCTTAGGTTTATTCAGTAGCTGATTAAACATTGCTGTGGCTGCTTTAGCTAGGTCCTTATTTTCGACTGACTCGGGGACCCCTCGGATGCGAATATTATTGCGGCGACTTCTGTTCTCTTGGTCGTCGAGACCGTAAAACAGCTGCTGAATCTGAATTGTATGTTCTTGTAGGATTTGATCGTGCTCAATGATTCTGGTCACAGACTCCTCCACAGTAGCTTCAATATCATCAAAGCGCTGTCCTATATCATGGCGCAGGTCAGTGATTTCACGTTTATATGAGCGCTCTAGCCTGCTGATGTAGGCCTCAATGTCCCCTTTAGTGGGGAGAGCTTTAATGTAACTCTCCATATCCCATGTCCCTTGCTGATTGTGGGATTGGGGCGGCGGGCTCCCGGGACACATCGGGCTCTGGGGGCTTTGATTCCCTGGCCCGGGGGATTGCGGTGAGGGAGGGGAGGGTGCATTTTGCTGAGCCAGTACCTGTGAGGCAGTGAGGGCTGCTTGTGCTGCTGCCGCGCGGGTCGCCGCCATCTTGGAAGCCGGCGTGGTCTGGCCTGCGGGACCTTTCGTGGCGAAATAACTGCCAATTTCCCCGGTTTTGTGGTTCCCCGAGGTACGGGGGTGTCTCCGGTCCCTCTTCTGCTCATGAGGGAAGGCTGCGTGGCGATAGATGGCTGTGCTGTGCGCCGGTTCGTGCTGTGGAGCGGGAGCCGAGGTCTCAAGCTGCCGTCTCCTACATGCCATCTTTTAGCCTAAGCTGTAGAAGAGCCTCTTGAATGCTTAATGGCTGACAGGTGGATCAGAGGCTAGCTCAGTGGAGAAGGACATTGAGGAGGTGGTGTAGGAGGAGGTGAAGGGAACAGCTATATCACCCTAACCAGCAGCTGTAAGGACACAGGCAGCTGAGTGTCAGGTCACCTGAGACCAGGTGACAGATGCACTCTGTAGGAGTCGGAAGTGCTCCGCTAGGGTAGTGGATCTAACTTCTGCGGATTGTAGCCAGGAAGATTCAGGATGCAGGTCTACTGGATCATTAACACAGATCCCAGTGGGAGCTAGAGCATAGATTCCCCAGGGTGTGAAGTCTAAGAGCCAGCAGGTATTTACCAGAGACTCCAGTGGTGAGGATGGACGTCGCAGCAGTCTGGCTCCAGGTCCCGGCCCCCAGGGTCTCACAGCTCAAGCTTGCGGTAGACTACAGGAGAAGGAAGCAGCAGGCTGGAACAAGGATAGTAAAGGGATAAGGCAGAGGTCAGGGCAACTAGCAGACAGGAACAACAGAGTACACGCCAAAGGTTCAGGGTCATGGGCAGACAGGAATGGTTGGGGACATGCCAAAAGGTCAGGGTCACAAGCAGACAGGAATCGTTGAGAACATACCAAGGTCAGTAACAGAGACAAACATAGAGCACACGGCAAGCAGGAACCAGGAAGCCAAATACACAACGAATACACAATGGTTGATCAGCACCGCTGGCTTGCAGTGCACAAGTTAATATAGGGTTCACCTGATAGAGCCTGGGGTGGAGCCATGCTTAGAGGAGAGGTTATAAAAACCACCAGGTGGAAGTGGCTGGCCTCTTAGCCTGAACACATGAGGAGAGGTAAGCAAACAGAGGAAGATTACTGCATAACCATGACACTGAGCAAGTTCCAGCAGGGTGCCCTATCCTGCATCTTTCCTGGCTGCCATTAGGGCCACCCATTGGACTGTAAACAATATTTAGCGCCCCCTGGCCATATTTGTCACTAAGTATCTGTGGTCATATGGACCTTGCTACTGACTGCATGGTCAAGCAATGTGGAAACATTTCCCTCCTTGTGATGGTAAAGGGAAGAGATAGCCTTACGGGCAAAGAAATTGAAGATGGGAATCTGCCACTGTGGTACAGAACAAAGTACAAATTCTTGAAAGGGGGCAGAATCCACCAGTTATAAAGACAGAAGTTGTAAAGATAGGAATTTGGCATTTAGTTGCTGGGCATGGGGGTGATTTTTTTTTCTTTTGCTCTAGCAGCATGGGCAGTAAAACTGTTCAATGCTACAGCTGATAGGGTTGTCAGATTTCGAGCAAAGTTGCAGCCTATGCTTGCCCCTACTATGTGTGGCCCCAAGCAGACACTCTGCCCCACTGGAGGAACCAAAGCGTAGATGCCTGATAGAGTGAGAAGGGTATTTAAGAGGTGGGGGAACAATACAAATACTTGGATATTTATTTAGCTTAAACAGGAACTTTACTCATAACAATTTGATACAAAATAATGTTCTTTAGCAAGGAACATACATTCCATATTAATAATTATGCTACCAAAATTAGTGTGTGCAGTAAATTGTCTCCAACATTGCTCCTGTTTCTTCTTAGAGGTTGCCATTTTGTTGAAGCCAAGATTCCCCTGAGCAGCAGTAAATTCAGATTCAGAATACTTTATTAATCCCAAAGGGAAATATTTAGGCTGTCAGCAGCTTGGCCTCCAGTGGCTCTGATTTTACGCACAGTATCGAAAAATATGGAGCATGTGCAGAGCGGGGTGAGGCAGTGGGGTTAATTAACTAAAACTGAATAGTGCAAAATCTGCTCCAGCTCTGCAAACAATTCAATCAGCTTCCACATTTTTTTATTTGTCAAAGCTTAGTGAAGACTGGTTTCTATGCAGAACTGCACTCTCCAGTTTTAGTAAATTAACGCCAGTGTATTACTGGGTTTTAAACAATATAGGCACTTATTTTTAATGGTTTAAGTAGCTATACCCCTAGCCTCCTTTCCCTGTGGAAGCCTAATACGGAGAAACGCAGCGTTGGGTGGAGCTAGCAGAGTGGACGTTCTCACACATTACTCTCCAGTCAACTGGCATGAGCCGCGGCTGTGCTCTTCCTTTTTTTTGGATGTGCTTGAGGTTTTTGAAAGTGCAGTGCTGTGCCGTGGTTTGAATAAACGAACTTGGATTTTAAACATATTACGCTATGAAGCCCTCTTTTTATCTCCCATGATGTTCCTAATGCAACTTCCTTATCCATGAAATGTGGGTCCTACAGAGTGCATCGGAGGCCACTCCTATTAGCAGAGGAGTGGATCCCGATGCATGTCCTTGGCGTGTCAGCCTGAGTGATCTCTCCTCTCTTTGCCTATCAGATCTCCGTAATAGAGATCCGATTTTTCTGGCAAGCAGCCATCTGGCTTTTTATTATCCTTCCGCTGTTACATGATGAGTGTTACTGTGAAGAAATCATCCTATTTGGGAATCTCTATTTAAAGAATTATTGTCAATGGACTTGTATTGTACCTTTCATGGACTTTCGTCTGAGTAGAATACTTTCTTCTGAGTAGAACAGTTTGTTTTTTGATTAGAACAGTTCATGTATGCTGATTTATTTTTGTATAATTTTTGTTTCATTATTTTTTGTTTTTTTATTTAAACTCTTGCTCACATTCAGTTCATTTGTTTCTTTGTGCATGTAGCGGCACACCTATTTGATTTAGTAGTGCCCTTTTGGCTTTTTAGCACAGGTGTAGCACAGATATTATGTAAATTGCACTAGGCATTTAGTAGCGCATCTATTCCTATTTTTACACACACTCCTAAACGGAATATTATGTTTTTTGTTTAGATTGCAGCACTATCATATATATTAAGCTGTCACATATTTTTATATAGTTATCACTTATAATTTTTTATATTAACTGGGGGTAGCACGGATTTTTCCATAAAACATAATGCAGCTATACCAGCAGAAGGTGTCAGCATGACGTGAACTAGTAGGACTTTAATTTTTTTACTTAAAGTTACAGGGTATGCATTAAGTTAAAAAGTGCCATGCTACCACCTCCGTTTACATCTGAGGTATTGAGAATGCTTCTGATGTTCCAGCTGGGCAGCCCTGATGTACCCCTCATAGTTGTAGGAGACCTTAATTGTTTTATGGACCTGGTTCTAGACAAACATCCCCCTCAGGTGGCAGGCCGCAAAATTGCCCGAACTGCACTGTGGAAATTCACGGAGGAGGTGGGGTGGGTGGATCCATGGAAGGGACGGGACCCACAGCAGAAACAATTTTCCCGCTTTTCCAAGACAGATCTCTCATTATCGAGGATTGATCTCTGTTCATGCATACCCCAGATGTCCTATTTATTGCAGGATATCCAGTATCTGTTGAGGGGGGGGGGGGGGGGGGTCGGACAATTTTCCCTTCCTGGTATCACTGAATGCCAAACCTGCCACAAATCTGCTGAGGGAACCCTGGAAACTCAACTCATTCTGGTTAAACTTATTTACCTCTCCTGATTGGATAAATGTTGCAATCTCAGAGTTTTGGCAACACGATGCGGCCCACCCTGAATTGAATATGGCTTGGGAGATATTTAAAGCATTCTTGAGAGGTATCCTTATCACAGAGGTCACTGGCAATAAATCTAGAATGAGTGTTTAGAAAGAACAAGCTGCCCAACTGGTTAGTCGCATGGAGGCAGAGTTTATAGCCGAGCCCTTGGACGTCAACAGGGACACCTGGTTGGTGGCTCAGGAGGCAGTGGACCGCATTACTAGTTTGGCTGCTGACAGAAAACACTTATTTAATAGACTAGCTTTTTACTAGGAGGGGGAACAAACAGGTCGTCTGCTTGCAAAGATAATTAAGGCTTCCCAGACTTCTCCATCCATAGGGGCACTGTGGGGCACTATGTACTGGGGAGGGAAATGTGGTGAATACCCCCACTCACATTGTGCAGGAGCTGGTGAGATACTATTCTGACTTATATCAGTCTCAGAGAGGATATTCTCTAAATGATTTACAGCACTACATGCAAAACATAGCATTACCCTGTTTATCTGACTCCCAAAGGTCATTCTTATATGCCCCTATTAAGATAAAGGAACTACAGAAGGCGCTTAGACTCTTCCTCAACTCCAAGGCCCCAGGGGATGATGGCCTCCGTATGGAAACATTTAAACACTACAGGGGACTCATTTTGTCACAACTACTTAAAGTACTTAACTCGGCTATGAGGTGCTACCTGCTTCTATGACTAGGACCAACCTCGTCCTTCTACTGAAACTGGGCAAAGATCCTTTGGATCTGGGCTCGTATAGACCAATCTCTCTGTTACAGAGCGATATTAAAATTCTTGCCAAAGTACTGGCCTTGCGGCTTAACAAGGTTATATCTTTTATCATTCACTCAGAACAATCCGGGTTCATGCCTTAAAAATCCACCTTCGAAAGCTTTTTCTAAATATACAGGCACCGTCGGATAATGCAGGAGAGCACTGCTATAAGGCCTTCAACAGGATAGAGTGGCATTACCTCTGGGCAGTCATAGGGAAATTTGGTTTTGGCGAGGTGTTTCTATCTTGGGTACAGTTGTTATACAGCTCACAGTTATCCATGAGGCGGGACATATTTCTTTACCATTCCCCTTATTCAGAGGGACCACTAGGGGTGTCCCCTCTCCTCTTCACCATTGCCATTGAGCCCATGGATGCCATGTTTCTGGCTAACCCCCGTATTAGAGGCTTTTGGCATGGAGTGCTGTATGAGAAATGTAGGCTCTATGTGGATGACACTATGTTGCTTCTGGTTGATACTGCTGACTCACTAAAAGTAGCAATGTTGGTGATTGCTGCCTTTGTAATATACTTAAGCCTAGTAATCAACTGGACCAAATCCTCACTCATGTCGATAGATGCACCTCCGGATAGTCTGGGATGTATGGTACATGATGTGCCGGTGTCTTCTGGTTTTAAATACCTGTCACTTCTATGCCACTGGATTATATTTCCCTCAATTTGTCACCCTTGATCAATAGAATTCGAGATAGGGCCAAAGTGTAGGTGCGCTTTAAGATGTCCACGGTAGGCAGGGTAAATCTTTTATTAAAATTATTTTTATGCCAAAATTTCTTTACATTCTGTTTAACACCCCTATGGTGATTCCCCTTAAAGTTTTCTGAATCATTTACTCCATCTTCAGGGCATTTCTCTGGCTCAACAAGCCCCCATGGATTAAGTTGGAGCAGTTGCAAAAATCCACAGAGGCAGGGGGCTTGGTGCTGCCTAACCCATGGCTATATTATTTAGCAGCCCAGCTGCAGCATATTGCCCGGGCCATCTCCTCAGTGCAAGAACACATTGACCCCACAAGGGCTCTTATGTGCCATGCCAGAGGATTCATTGATGCAGCCATGGGTTTGGAGGCCCTGGCCTATGCAAAATCCAATAAATGATTCCCCATGTATGTCCTCATACAAAATGTCTGGAATAAGGCTAGGCAGTAACAGTATGTAGATGGTTTTATTAGCTATAGCCCCATCTGGGCAAATGGATACTATGAAGAGCTACAGGCACTGGAGTGCAGGGCTCATGGAGGAGGCATGGAATTATGCACCTGCGCCAAATTTTTGCCAGTGGTAAATTGTGCTCTTTTTCTTCTCTGTGGGAGAAGTTATAGTTCCCCTACATGTATTTTTACTACATGCAGTGGCATCATGCGATTACAGCACAATGGAGCGGGACTCTGTGGATGCTTTCCCTGACCCCCACATTCCATTATATGGCTGAGGTGACATACTTTAAGGGCTTTAGCTCTAGATGCTACTCAATGCTTTTATCAGTCTTCCTGGACGAGTCCCCTCTGGGAGCGGTGAGGAAGTGGGAGAGAGATGTAGGCTCCTTTGAGGATGAACAGTGGGAGGAGGCACTACAGGCTGTTCAGATGTGCTCCCTGAATGTGGCTCAATGCCTTTCTCAGCTATAAATTATATTGAGGGTACACTTTACGGCATCTAGACTGTTCAGGATGGGGGTGAGAACAGATTTGAACTGCCCCATATGTCTGAAGGACCACGGGGATCTTATTAATTTGCTATGGTGCTGTCCCAAATTGCATTTATATTGGACAGGTGTTCTGACTGCTGTTAATAGAGTTTTCCAGGTCAGTGTACCGACAGACCCTAAACCATGTATATTGGGTATTTTGGATGAGCTCCCAATTGAGGATCACCCAAAGTGGGCCATTGTTAGAGCCTTGTTTCAGGCTCATAGGCTCATTTTTCGACATTGGATGGCAGCCGACCCTCCCAACGGTGACAGAATGGACAGCTCAGACGGGAGAAACACTACGGCTGGAGAAGTTTATCTTTCAGCATAGAGGATCCTTTGGCAAGTTTGACAAACTGTGGGTGCCATGGTTGGATACTCCTAGCCTCTCTCCGATAGATCTAGTATTGTATAGACTATTACTATAATGATGTTGAACTAGCTAGGTGCTAGGGATGCCTACTAGCTAGATGTTTGGTAATTCCTGAAAAGGTATGTACTGGCAATATGTAGGTTCTGCTTGACCTATGTCATAGGATGTTGTGAAGTGATTTCTGCATATAATGAACATGACATTGTATACTCTGTAACCGGAAATAATGACAGATGTTGATATTTTATGTATGTTTTCTTTAATACATTTCTTTGAGAAAAAAAAGAACAATAACTGCCATGCCTTTACAACCACGTTAACACTAGAGTAACTTGAAATATTCACTATTTCTCCTCCATGGTACATTTTTATTGTCTTTTCTTTTGTTCTTCTTAAAAAAATTGGAAGATGCTACTCAAATTGCACTTTATCCTCAAGCCAATGGTGTTTGCAATTTATTTACTTTGTTAATCTGTGACACCTGATATATTTATCTATTTAGTTTGAAAAATATATGAACTTGTTATTGTCATTTATCCTTTATTAATATCTGTAAGGCAGGCCATAGATGATGCGATATTCTTTCCTGCAACCATGGTCAACCAGTCAGTAATGATGGGGGAATTCCTCCCATGAAGCCATTGTTATGCACTCGTGATTTGATCAGTTTCCCTGCCTTAGTAATTACCACAGCTGTTTCATCTGAGGGCAATCCTAAAGACATGACCTGTCACGGCACCTTGAGGACTGGAGTTGAGAAACACTGCTCTAGATCAGTGTTTCTCAACTCCAGTTCTCAAGGCGCTCCAACAGGTCATGTTTTCAGGATTTCCATTATTTTGCACAGGTGATTTGATCAGTTTCACTGCATTAGTAATTATCACAGCCATTTCATCTGAGGGAAATCCTGAAAACATGACCTGTTGGGGCGCCTTGAGGACTGGAGTTGAGAAACACTGCTCTAAATGACTGTTGCTATTCCAACATAGCAGCTCAGCATAGGAATGCCTGATTCATAACGGCAGTTTGGCGTGTGTCTGTGGCTTCCAAAGATCCACTAGCTAGGTAGTGGCGGACAACTTTTTAAAACTGAATGTATACAGTATGCAGACTGGTTACTTTTAAATCAGAAGAATGATAGCAGTACTTTGCAGCAAAACACAATTAAAAGACCTAAACAGAATGCTAACAAAATTAAATGGTGTCCATGTGCACGCATGGTAGCCAGGCAGCAATCTTATTTTAGCTTTTTGCCCATCCATGCAGCAGTAGCTAGATTTTGTGTTAAATGATTGTCTGTCCACCATTGTGAAAGATTGACACTCTAGCACACTCTAGTAACGGTGACCACTTAAGGTGCACACATCTTATGTTTGCCAGAACTGTTTTGAGTAATTTAATAAGGTTGCTACTACTGTATTCCTTTTCTAAGAGTGTTGCCATTGGCTGTTATCTTGGTACTTTGGCAACAATGCTGTTTCATTTTTGATCTGCAACAAATATAGAACTTACCAATTTAGTGTGTTCTCATCTGAGTGTTTTTATTTTATATTTTGGATTTTTTTCTCATAGCATTCCTGAGGACAGTGATAGAGCTTGAAGGAGGCCCATTCCTCTGCTTGAGGCTGTATCACTACCATCAGGTGTAGCTCCTGCCAGGGAGTGTCTGCTGTCTATTTTTTGTCACCTCTAGATCTATTTATCCATTTATAAGGTTTTCATCTGTGTGTGAAAGGTATTATAGGAGTAGGCATCACATATTTTTGCATTGGAGTTTAAACATAAGCTTTCAATGCAAGTTTCAGCTACAGGCCTTTCTCAGCTGCCAAACCTCTGGCCCCATCACAGTCTTTTATATCTGTTACACTTATGACCTCCTTGCTTCACGTGTCGCCTGCTTCCCAAGAAATGTCATGGGTTCATAAATCAGAGTAATATGTACTCTGAGCTACAGCCACAGATTTTTATGGATCACACTAAAGTGGCCTATGTAATTTCACTACTCTCTGGGGAACCCTTGGCCTGGGCATCCTCATTCTGGAAAACAGAAGACACTGTGACCAATGACATTGTTGCCTTTCTGGCTCTCTTTTGAGAAACTTTTGATAAGCTGACTTAAACCTCCTCTTCGACAAGCGCCCTGCTATGCCTCCTCCAATGTTCTTTTACAGCAGGACAGTACACAATTCAGTTCTGAACTGTCATAGCTGAACTTCTCTGGTATAACAAGGCTCTCACTGCCACCTTTTGGCATTGTTTGTCCTAACGATTTAAAAACAAACCGGCTGGATGCCCCACCACTGTTAAAGAACTGGTCTCCCTGGCTATGCAAATAGACATTTATTTCCAAGAGTGCTACAATAGAGAAGTCTTTCCAGTTTTTCTCCAAATCTTGCACTGACATTCCAGTGCCTTCTTGAACCACCTATGTCCTATGCATTTCTATTTACTGTGGCCAAAAAAGAGGCTTTATTAAGAAATGTCCACAGTTCCCTGGAAACTCCAACTTCTAGCTTGCCTGGATTTGGGAGCAGTTGGTAACTTTATTTCTGCATCCTGTCTCAAAAGGTTGGCCTGATCGCTTGAGACTCTTTGCCATCCCCTTTGAATTTCCCCAGTATATGGTGCTATCCTTTCCTGTGGATTTATCCACTCTTGAACCTCATCTGTAAAGATGTCTATTGGTGTGTGTCACCATAAGGCCATCTCCTCTCCTAGCTTCAACTTCATTCCCCAGTGCTGGATTGGTCCTCCACCTTACGCGACTATTTCTCCATGTGAAGCCATCAAGGTCATGCCAGCCAATCGCTTCCTCAGGCTATCTCTGACATTACTTCCTCATCATCCCTACAATTGTGCTATTGACCTAATTTAAGGCTCTACTCCCTCTACAAGACAAGTATACCCTCCCAGTCTCCCAGAAACCAAAGCCCAACCAGAACACATCTTCAATAATATCCAAAACAGCATCAATGGCACAAATCATCCTTTCCTGCTGTGGAGGGATTCTTATTTGTAAAAATAAAAAAATAAAAGATTTTGTTCTCCCCTTCATTGTTTACCATGGGTTAAACATCATCACAGTCAAAAAACGTTACCGAATGACCCTTATTCTGGGATTCTTCTATCGACTTAAAACCCAAGTTTTTACTAAATTAAATCTACAAGATGTATACAGCTTAACCGCTTCCCGACCGCCTCACGCAGATATACTGCAGCAGAAGGACATGTACAGGCAGATTACCTGTACGTTGCCCTTTAAGAGGTGGCTTGAGGGCGCGCGTGCCCGCCGGGAGCTCTGTGACCGGTCTCGATGTCCAAGGGGATACCCTCAATCATATCACAGTGAGGGAGAACAGGGAAATGCTAATGTAAACAAGCATCTCCCCGTTCTGCCTAATGATGCTGTCACTTAGCACAACTCCTTGTAATCAGGAGCAGTGATCAGTGTAGTGTCACACACAGCCCCTTCCCCCCCATATTTAGAATCACTCCCTAGGACACACTTAGCCCCTACAGCACCACCTAGTGGTTAACCCCTTCACAGCCAGTCATATTTACACAGTGTCAGGGCTGGCTTAGCCCTTCCTCCTCTGGGCTGGCCACTCAGCTGTCGACTAATTGCCAGCTCTCTTTCCACAGTTACCAGTTGTTCCCGATGATGCTCGTCTGACCTGCCTATTTAAAGCCTTCCTGCTCTCTTTTTCATTTGCCTTCGCGTTGGTCACATCACAGGGAACCATCTCCTGCTGTTTGTTTCAAGACTGGCTTGCTGACATCCCACCTGGCTTCTTACACTATGGGAAGCTTCTTTTCTTTCTATATCATGAGCGTGGATTTTGGGTATTAATGGAAATGCGGAGCGGCATGTGACTCTTCATTGTATGGATCGTTTGTTCCTGAATGACAAAGTGTTTGGTGAAGGCGAGGAGCTGCCAGTGGCTTGGGATCATAAACGCTCCTTGTGCTTTTACCGTCTGGTAAGCGCACTCATTTGTCGGTGGCTGGGCACAGTAGTGATAGGGAAGTGTGGAATCACTGTGGTGCGATTGCTTTCCTTTCTTGAACAACATATACTCTTCATGGACTTTATTTTATAGTTTTGATTTATTGATTTATCTTTATTATTTGGCGCAGCTCTTTTTTTAATTTTTTCTCTGACTGATATGACCAGAAAGGACGGTAACCCACAGAGTTGGTCTCCGGAGTCCATTAAGGCCTTTGATACTCTCAAGGCTGCCTTTGTTTCTGCTCCTGTGTTGGCAAATCCTGATCCTACAGTAGGTGCCGCCAATATTGTGTTTCCAGCGTGATACTGTCGCGCTGGTTCCCGGCAACAGGCTTCTCTAACCAGCACGATCCTGTTGCGCTGGTTCTCGTGCAGGCTGCAATAGGAAAATGTAATTTTCCTATAGTAGCGAGAGCGAGGCGATAAAGCCTGCATGCCTTCTCGGGGGCATACCAGGCCCTAAGGTCCGGTAGGGATTTTAAGGGGAATCCCCTTCGCCGAAAAAAACGGCGTGGGGTCCCCCCCAAAATCCATACCAGACCCCTATCCGAGCACGCAGCCCGGCCAGTCAGGAAAGGGGGTGGGGACGAGTGAACTCATCAACATGGGGACAAGGTGCTTTGGGGTGGGGGGCCGCGCGGCCCTCCCTTCCCCAGGCACCCCCCATGTTGAGGGCACGTGGCCTGGTACGGCTCAGGAGGGGGGGCGCTCGCTAGTCCCCACCCCCTTCCTGACCGGCCAGGCTGCGTGCTCAGATAGGGGTCTGGTATGGATTTTGGGGGGACCCCACGCCATTTTTTTCGATGAAGGGGATTCCCCTTAAAATCCCTGCCAGACCTAAGGGCCTGATATGCCTCCCAAGGGGGAACCCATGCTGTTTTTTTTTACATTTGGCGTGGAGTTCTCCCTTAGGATTCATACCAAACACAGTGCCTGGTATTGGCGGGAATCCAATTCGGATCCCCACACCAGTGTCATCCCGGCCAGCGATGCTTGTTGCTTATCGGGAAAGGAAAAGAAACCGTTTTCCTTTCCCGATGCGAGCCAGCTTAGCGCTGGCTCCCGCGTCAGGGCTTGTAGGGTGTCAATCTCACCCATAGAAGCGGTGAGATTGACACAATATCGCGGTCACCTACTGTACATTGCCTTTTATCATAGAAGTTGATGCTTCTGAGACGGGAGTTGGCGCCCTTCTGTCTCAACGTCCTAACTCTGAGAGCGCTATGCATTTACTAATGTTAGCAGCATAAGGATTACAAATAATCAATATTGATTGGGAGAGTGAAGTTCCACTTTAAATCATATTAAAGAGAGAAATGATTGGAAAGCTGCATTTACTACCAGGTTTTGTCACTACAAGTATCTAGTGATGCCCTTTGGTCTCTGCAATGCCCTTGCAGTCTTCCAGCACTTTGTCAACTGTCTTCCAAGATCTCCTCTGTGAATGTGTTATCATCTAATGGGACAATACTGTATACAATTTTTCCCCAGATTTGTTCACACAGAAGTCATGTTTGTTTAGTCTTGCTATGTCTCCTTTAAAATTCAATCTATGCTAAGGCTGAAAACTGCTCTTCAAACTTAGGCTGCGTACACACGGGCGGATTGTCTGTCCAACTTAGTCCGCTGAACCGTGTTTCAGCGGACAATCCGCTCGTGTGTGGGCTTCAGCTGACTTTTTCAGCGGACAGTCTGACGGACTTTGTCTTTCGGAATTTCCATAATTTTGTCCGTCCAAACTTGGTTTTGTCCGTCCAAACTTGGTTTCAGCGGACAGTCCTCTCGTGTGTAGGCAAGTTGGAAGGACTAAGTATGGCGCATGCTCATAAAAGATTTACACGGCCGAAGGTTGCATTGCAGTGTATTGGACGTCGTTTTTCTAGTCCCGTCGTACGTGCTGTACACGTCATCGCGCAAGTTTTCAGCGGACTGTCTGTTCATCGTGTGTGGTCAAGTCCGTACATTCAAAAGTTGAACGGACTGTCTGTCGGATTGTCTGACGAACTTAGTTGGGCAGACAATCCGCCCGTGTGTACGCGGCTTAACTCAGGTGTTTATGTAGTCTCCAAAGATGGTCTTTCTATGGTCCCTGATAAAGTTGTTGACAATTGGTGCCATCCTTTTTCAGCCCTAGTGGGGCTAAGTGCCCCTTTGCCTTCTACAAAAAAAATTCTCTCCTGGAGAGAATTAAACTAACGGGTATCAAAAACTGCATATTTGAAAAAAAAATACCTTCACAAATATTCAACATCAATGAAGCATTCTAACAACCAAGATAAAATACCAGAATTCAGTTGACTGAGAAAATGAAACTGGGCAATACTTCAACAACTTCAATACAGTTTATGTAAATTAACCACTTAAGCCCCGGACCATTTTGCTGGTCAAAGACCAGACCACTTTTTGTGATTCGGCACTGCGTCGATTTAACTGACAATTGCGCGGTCATGCGACGTGGCTCCCAAACAAAATTGACTTCCTTTTTTTCCCACAAATAGAGCTTTCTTTTGGTGGTATTTGATCCCCCTTGCGGTTTTTATTTTTTGCGCTATAAACAAGCGATAATTTAGAAAAAAAACGCATTATTTTTTACTTTTTGCTATAATAAATATCCCTCAAAAATATATAAAAAAACATTTTTTTCCCTCAGTTTAGGCTGATACCTATTCTTCTACATATTTTTGGTAAAAAAAAAAAAGTCGCAATAAGCGATTGATTGGTTTGCGGAAAAGTTAGAGCGTTCACAAAATAGGGGATAGTTTTATGGCATTTTTATTAATAATTTTTTTTACTAGTAATGGCGGCGATCAGCGATTTTTATTGTGACTGCGACATTTTTTACTAGTAATGGCGGCGATCAGCGATTTTTATTGTGACTGCAACACATCGGACATTTTTGACACATTTTTGGGACCATTGTCATTTATACAGCAATCACTGCTATATAAATGCAGTTATTCCTGTGTAAATGACACTGGCAGTGAAGGGGTTAACCAGTGGGTGGCAGCGTAGGGGTTAAGTGTTCCTAGGGGTGTGTTACTAACTGTTGGGGGCTGGGCTTTAATTTAGTGAACACTGATCTCTGCTCCAATCACATGGAGCAGAGATCAGCGTCACTAGTTGCTAGGCAGAACAGGGAAATGCTGTTTACAACGGCATTTCCTCATTCAGCCGCCCCGTGAGACGATTGCGGGTATGCCCACAGGAACTGGTTAAAATCAAACTGGAATCTAAATGGGAAAAAGTAACATTTCCTCTGGAAGTGATGGGATCTTTCTGCTGCATTTGGTGGTGGCAACTTTGATCAAAACCAAAATTGTATTTCTTTTGAAAGCCTTGCAATCTTGTCCAAGATTGGAATTGGAAATCAGATCACTCTATCAAATTGCCATATGTATGGCCAGTTTAAAGCCAGTTTAAAGCTTAAATTAAACTACCAAGTTGAATGAAAAATAAAGGACCTAATTCCTTTTCCTTTATCCACATGGGGATAGGGAATTACTCCCACTCTGCTATTGTGTTCTTATGCCACGTACACACGACCGTTTTTTCCGTCACAATAAACTCTGGCGGTTTTTCAGACAGAGTTACAATGGAGTTATGCTGAAATGGACTTGCCTACACATGATCACACCAAAGTCCAATCGTTTAGAGCGCGGTGACATACAACACGTACAACGGTACTAGAAAAAGGAAGTTCAATAGCCAGTAGCCAATAGCTGCCTTTGTTTCGCTTTTGGTCCTTCGGAACAGCATACAGACGAATGGTTTTCCCGATAGAAATTGATTCAGTAGGAAAGATTTAAAACATGTTCTATTTGTAGGTCCGTCAGAATTTTTGGAAAAAAAAAAAAAAGTCTGCTGAAGCCCACACACGATCGGAATATCCGATGAAATTATTCTGTCTGACTTTTTCTGCCGGAAAGTCCGACTGTGTGTACACGGCATAAGAGCGGATAGCCTTCCCTGCTGTCGGAACACATAGATCTGTGTTGCTGGCTATAGCCATCAGGCTGGCCTACCGATCAACTTCTTTACAACCAACTTGCCCATACATGGATCAAAATTTAGTCGGTCCTGCTGAACCGGACACATTTTCGATCCATGTATGGCTGTCTTAAGTGAGCTACTGTAGCAAACCATGATAGTTTTGATAACATTGTTTAATGCAGGCCAAAACATATCTTAAAGAAGTTTAATTATTGGTCGTCCTAACGTTACTTAAGCCAGCTGCATGATTTAATAAACAACTTCCTATTAAATAAAACAATCTATTTTTTACAAAAGATATTTGTCTATTCTTGCTGCTAAAAAAAACATGTGGGGGACTTTTCCATGTTTTCAGATGATTATTTTTTTTTTTTTTGATTATTTTTTGGGGGGAGTGTGCAGCTTCCTTGACTCTCACATATGTGTTCCATGATTTAATAAACATTAGACATCTTTTTTCTTGTTTATGTATTTACACTTTATTACATTTATTATCATGTGTCACCATCTCTGACAAATCCCTGTTGTTTAATGAGATCAGTGAAGGATTTAAAGATTGTCACAGCACCAGCACTCATTTTATTGCTGCGGGATTTGAAATATCTTATATAACATTGCTGATCTTTACCCCATGCCCTTGCTCAGCAGGACATGCATGTTTTCATGAGTGGAACAGCAGATGCAGCATTAGCAACCAGCTGTTTTCTAGATAATACAGCCAGATAAGAATGAGAAGGAAAATCAGCTACTGAAATTACGTAGCACTATAGTTACATTCAGAGCTACACAGAAATTCTGGTGGCTAATACAATTTTAATGAACATTTATAAAACTCTGTACTTTAATATTTTCTCTGCTAGCAATTTCAAAGACGCTTGTATAGAACGCTATCCCTTTGTGGAACCGTTCACTTCTAATGAAATATTTACCTTGGTTCACATTATCACATAATAAAAAAACATGCATTTTAGCACCACTTTAAAACAGATCATTTTTATGCATACCCATGGGCTGTGAATAAAATTTGGATATGTTAAAATTGTACAGAACTTATGGCTTGATGTGCTGTAGAACTTATGGCTGAATATAGAATCTTTATCTGTGAGTAGGAGTGAGTAATTTTAATATACAGTTATTATTCTGTTATTTGCACTCTCTACTGGCTTACCTTTATATAAATGTTCATTTAGTGTGAGCGGAATCTACACCAGGCACTTGATTGCTCAACTTCCTTAACCCATGCAATAGAGTTATTTCATTAACATGGATAGATGGTTGTACATTCTTTAACCACTTCAATACAGGGCTGCTTTCAGTGCTGTCACACTTTGAATGACAATTACGCGGTCATGCAACACTGTACCCAAACAATGTTTTTATTATTATTTTTCCCACAAATAGAACTTTCTTTTGATGGTATTTGATCACCACTGGGGTTTTTATTTTTTGCACTGCATATAAAAAATACAGAAAAATTGGGGAAAAAACGTTTTTCTTTGTTTCTGTTACAAAACTTTGTAAATAAGTAAATTTTCTCCTTCACAGATGAGCACTGATGAGGCTGCACTGATGGACACTGATGTGGCAGTACTGATTGGCACTGATGATGAGGCATTTATATGCAGCAATGATGGGCTCTGATAGGCGGCACTGATATGCAGCACTGATGGGCACTGATAGGTGACACTGATGGGCACTCATAGGCGTCACTGATAGGAACTGAGGTGGTACTGATGGGTACTCATAGGTGACACTGATGGGCACTTATAGGTGGCCCTGATGAGCACTGATGGGCGGCACTAAAGGGCGCTACTGATAGATGGCACTGGTAGGCAGAACAGATCAGGAGGCACTGGTAGGCATCACTGATGGGCACAGAGTGCCATCCCTAATGGGCACTGATTGGCATCCCTTGTGGGCTTTAGTGGGTATACCTGGTGGTCTCCAGTGGGCATCCATGGTGGTCTCCAGTGGGCATCCTCGATGGGTCTGCACTTATAATCAATGTACTGATTATCAGTGCAGACCCCCCCTGTCAGTAGAGCAGCCGATCGGCTCTCCTCCACTTCAGCTTTGTCAGTGCGAGTAGAGGAAAAGGTGATAAACTGCACTTCCTGATTACCATTTGATGAGCTGTGATTGGACACACCTGACCACATGGTAAAGAGCCTACATCATAGGCTCTTTACCAAGATCGGAGATGCAATGTGTCAGACTGACACACCACACCACTAATCACCGTGCTGTGCGCTCCCCGCAGATACACGCTAGGGACATGATGCTGGACGTCATATGACGCCCAGTCAGGAAAACACAACCACTTTCCGGCCATCATTCAGCTATATAGCAGGCAGGAAGTGGTTAATTTACTTTACCTTTTCTCATGAAAATGCTTAATTCATAATTGCATACCTAGTGCATAGTTGAAATCAGTAATTACGTAATTGTGTACTCTGTGATGTAAAAAAGCTTTTTACTGAAAAGCTTTAACAAAGTACTCAGTGCATACATCATATGCCCTAACCCCCCCCCCCCCCCCATTGTTGGCTCTCCACCTACTACTCTTACTTGAAAATTCCAGCTGTCAAAATGACAGCATGGACTTGCTCTTTATCACAACATCGACTGCTGTACCTATTATGTAAAAGGGAGCTTCTGAACAGTTTTCTGAGCACTTGTTCAGAGGTTTATTCAGAAATATCATACAACATTTTTGCTACATTGTATTTACTCTCTTTCATTCATCATATAATGACAGTAAAAACAAGTGGAAAAGTAAAAATAAAATAATGCATAAAATGTGTTCTTATTTAACCCCTTATTAGACCTTAGTTAATACTTAGTTAATACTAATGAGCCTTAATTAACTGCTTCAGCTGTTTCTCTTCTTAGTTTCATGTAGTATTTTTCTGTTAATTAAAAAAAATTATATTTTTTGAACCATTCATATTGTTATTTTAATCCCATTGCATTAAAAAATGCACACAATTTTAAAAAATGTCATTACTTCATGTGAAAAAAAAAGTTTTCAATGCTGTGTGCCAGAATCACCATTTTTTTTTATCTTTTTAAGTTAAACAAATTACAGAAAAAAAATTATACTTTTTATTTAAAGTATCACCAATTGTGTTAAAATTAGCAATAATCCTCTTCTCTCCTATTCCCTTCTTCTTGTTGTAATAGGGCTGTGGATAGTGGTACAACTTGGCACTGTTAATGATGTCCCCTGTTGCAGTTGGGGGCCTAATTTAGATTTCCATGATCCCATATTGGTAACATAGGTATCCTTATGATCAACTCAGTTTGTTTTAATATTAAGTCATTCTGGAGTAATGCTATACTGTCTTACTAAGCCAGTGTTGAGTTACCACCTGGCTACCTGTATGATGTTTCATTTCTTTTTTGTTCTTGGATGCCTGTATGACAAACTTTTCCAATTAAAAAATATTGAAAGAAAATGAATAATATTGAGAAGCCTATATTGTCTATATATTGCAAAGAAATAATAATTTTTGGAAGGCACATCATCAAAAGTAAAGCTTGTTCTATTTCATAAGGGGTAATCAGGTGTGGGAACTGAACTGGATAATTACTTAAAACATCTATGCCTCAGAAATAAGTACCCATTTAATACAATGAATTGGTATTTTATTCTTACGTGACCCTCCCTTGCACTATCCAAGAAAATTGAAAAATGAAAAAAACAAAAACATTTTGCCTATAGTTCTACTTTAATCCCTACTCACCATAACCTGTAAGGTTTTACCATCCTGTTGACCAAATTGCAATATTGTCAGTAAATACAAGTAGTGAGTAACTTTTCTTTTTCTGTTTTTCTCCACTCTAGAATGCAAATTGGTTACAAACAGGCTGATTTACCATGGACCAGAGATCAGGGAGAAACAGCTGACTTTTGTAAGGATTCTGAGTTGGATCTAGGCATGTGCAGAATGGAAAAATGTGTTTTGTTTTGGATAGATTTGTTGTGTTACTAATTTAATTTAGTTTATTTCGGAATTCATTTAGCTTTATTACGTTTAATTAAATGTTATTTTGTTTTTTAATTCACAGAGGAATTACAAATTTACGCAATGATTTGAATTGGGATAGGTTGAAAAATGATTGACCGATTTTAATTCTGTGTGAAGAATAGCTGGTTGTTATTGAGTGGGCCAGGAAACTGGCCGTTGCGTCCTTAATAACCGATGACTCATCAGCTGTCAGTGGGTTTCCCGCTGACAGATGAATGTAAACAAAAGTATTCCGGCATTAGAAAATTCAGAAAAAAAACCCAGTGTGGGCCCCCCCCCAAATCTATACCACACAACAATAAAAAAAATAAGTGCATGGGGTTCCCCCAAAAGTCCAGACCGGACCTCTATCCGAGCAGGGCCTGGTATGGATTGGGGAGGATCCCCACGCTGTTTTTTCTCTGAATTTTCTATTGCAGGCACTTCTTTGTTTATATGCATCTGTTTCCGGTCTGCTCCTTAAGAATCAGCTATTTTTCACACAGAAATAAATTTGGTCCATCATTTTTCGACCAATCTGAATTCGAATTGTTTGAATATTTGGAATTCGTTAGAAAACGTATATAAGAAACAAAATTTAACAAATTTCAACTAAATTCAATACTTGTTCATTCAGAGATTCAGGTACATCTGAATCTCTGAATAACCAAAAATTGGTCAGAATTTATATTTGGACCGAAACTAATTGCACATGTCTAGATGGATCCTAGTAGAGAAGTGAGGATGATGGGGGATACTTAGAGACACTAGTAGGGTGGTACGACTGTAGGTTCTTGCCAAGGTGCAGATTCTGTGAGTACCTAAAGTGGCAGCAGATAAACAGTTGTGAGGAAGCTATTGATGAGACAAAAGTATAGACAAGCACTGTAGACCCAGGCCATTTCTGAGGGTAACTAGAGCAAGCGTAAACTCTATAGCAAGGAGCCAACACATAGTCAGGAAACACAGCTAAGGTCAAGACAGATGGAATTCTTGTCCATGTCCCTGTAGATGGGACATCATGTTCAAAATATAAAGAGGATGTTAATTCAGGTATGTGGACGCTGAAGAAAAGTTTACAGTGTATGTGTGTGGACTCTATAGAGAATTCTACAGAGGGCCCAGCCGAAATAAATGAAGACCGGTGATACCAAGGAACTACACTAGAGGAATTCTAAGCAGGGGAAGATAAGATAAAAATCAACAGAGCAGCAAAGACAATGCGATGCGATGAGATGCACTGAAACCGCCTAGCTGACCAAGAGTTCCACAATTTTATTGCCTGCAAACCATCTCAAAAGACCTTTAATGAATTATGATAATTATCTGTAAACTGAGATAATCTATAAGTAAGAATGAAAATTTGTGCTTCGGAATAAAGAAAGCTATTATCTTATAATAGTGTAAAAATAAATATAGTAAATAGTGTAAAAGTGTAAATATTTTCTTGAAAATGTTGCTTAAGCGCTGTAACATTAAGTTATTACATTGTTATTCAGGCACATGGGAAAAATGGCAGCAATGTGGATGTAGGTGAAATAAAAACAGGTATTTCTTGAAGTAGAGAAACTTTCAAAGTAGAGACGTCAGCACACCTGCATTAAACCAGAAAGATTGGTCTCAAGAAGAAAAAAAAAAAGTGTCATTTCAATGTGGTTAATAATGTGGGAAACACCTTACACCTTGCTGAGTTACTATGATTTTTCACAAGCAGTTTATCATTTAAAAGCAGCAATTCATTTATGTGACCCACCTTGAGCAAACACAGTAAAGTATAGAAGTATTGTGCATACATAAAGTATAGCCTGCCATCTATTTTATTTATAACTGTATTAAGCAATGTTATTTAGAACCCTGAAAATTACAGCTATAACCAGAATACTGGCGGGAAAATCTTTTATTGAATACCTTTTGATCTACCAGGTTAGAATCCAGAGGAGAGTGTTCACATGCTTTAATTCTGGAGCTTGAATGCAGAGCCAGATGACTAGGAATGAACATCGTCTGTTCGGCGAATTCCGAACATTATGGGCTGTTCGCGCCAAATTCGAGTGGCGCGTCACAGCCCATAATTCACTGCGGCATCGCAGTGCATTGCTGGCTGATGATTGGCCAAACATGGACTATGACCCGCATGCTTTGGCCAATCACAGCGCGGAAAAAACGGAGAGGCTCAGGGGGTTTAGTACACACCCCACACTATATAAGGCTGCATGTGCGGCGGCCTTGTGTAGTGTGTTGCGGCAGCGGAGAGAGATAGACAGAGAGACAGTGTGATTTCATTTTGTTTGAAGCTGTTGCAAATACAGTTGGTGTATTGTGCCACCTGTACAGTGTACGTCTAAAGCTACCCCAATTGCTGCTGTTTTGCTGATCCTATACCACAGGCAGGCACCTGCAGCAATTACAGTTGGTGTATTGTGCCACCTACACAGTGTACATCTAAAGCTACCCTAATTGCTGGTGTTCTGCTGATCTTGTACAACAGGCAGGCAGCTTCAGCAATTACAGTCGGTGTATTGTGCCACCTGCACAGTGTACGCCTAAAGCTACCCCAATTGCTGGTGTTCTGCTGATCCTATACCCCAGGCAGGCAGCTGCAGCAATTACAGTTGGTGTATTGTGCCACCTACACAGTGTACGCCTAAAGCTACCCCAATTGCTGGTGTTCTGCTGATCCTATCCGCAGGCAGCTGTAGCAATTACAGTCAGTGTATTGTGCCATCTGCACAGTGTACAACTAAAGCTACCCCAATTGCTGGTGTCCTGCTGATCCTATACCGCAGGCAGCTGCAATAATTACAGTCGGTATACTGTGTCATCTGCACAGTGTGCACTTAAAGCTACCAAAATTGCTGGTGTTCTGCTGATCCTATACTGCAGGCAGCTGCAGCAATTACAGTTGATGTATTGTGTCATCTGCACAGGGTGCACCTAAAGCTACCCCAATTGCTGGTGTTCTGCTGATCCTATACCGCAGGCAGCTGCAGAAATTACAGTCAGTGTACTGTGTCATCTGTACAGTGTGCACTTAAAGCTACCCCAATTGCTGGTGTTCTGCTGATCCTATCTGCAGGCAGCTGCAGTAATTATAGTCAGTGTATTGTGCCATCTGCACAGTGTACACCTAAAGCTACCCCAATTGCTGGTGTTCTTCTGATCCTATACCACAGGCAGGCAGCTGCAGTAATTACAGTTGATGCATTGTGTCATCTGCACAGTGTGCACGTAAAGCTACCCTAATTGCTGGTGTTCTGCTGATCCTATACCGCAGGCAGCTGCAGCAATTACAGTCAGTGTACTGTGTCATCTGCACAGTGTGCACTTAAAGCTACCCCAATTTCTGGTTTTCTTCAGATCCTATACCACAGGCAGGCAGCTGCAGCAATTACAGTCAGTGTATTGTGCCACCTGCACAGTGTACGCCTAAAGCTACCCCAATTGCTGGTGTTCTGCTGATCCTATCCACAGGCAGCTGCAGCAATTACAGTCGGTGCATTGTGCCATCTGCACAGTGTGCACCTAAAGCTACCCCAATTGCTGGTGTTCTGATAATCCTATACCGCAGGCAGCTGCAGTAATTACAGTCAGTGTACTGTGTCATCTGCACAGTGTGCACTTAAAGCAACCCCAATTGCTGGTGTTCTTCTGATCCTATACCACAGGCAGGTAGCTGCAGTAATTAAAGTTGGTGTATTGTGTCATCTGCACAGTGTACGCCTAAAGCTACCCCAATTGCTGGTGTTCTGCTGATCCTATCCACAGGCAGCTGCAGCAATTACAGTCGGTGCATTGTGCCATCTGCACAGTGTGCACCTAAAGCTACCCCAATTGCTGGTGTTCTGATAATCCTATACCGCAGGCAGCTGCAGTAATTACAGTCAGTGTACTGTGTCATCTGCACAGTGTGCACTTAAAGCAACCCCAATTGCTGGTGTTCTTCTGATCCTATACCACAGGCAGGTAGCTGCAGTAATTAAAGTTGGTGTATTGTGTCATCTGCACAGTGTACGCCTAAAGCTACCCCAATTGCTGGTGTTCTGCTGATCCTATACCGCAAGAAGCTGCAGTAATTACAGTCGGTGTACTGTGTCCTCTGCACAGTGTACACATAAAGCTACCACAATTGCTGGTGTTCTCAAACTAATAATACTATAGGCAGGCAGTTGACTCTGCTAGCTGCAGTATATCAGTATATATACGTCCCAGCTTTGTGCAGCTACATCGCCCTGCAGGCCATTAGTATGTCTGGAAGGCCAACAAGGAGAGGCAGACAGTCACGAGTCAATAAAAGAGGGCAAGCAGGCTCTGTGTCTAGAGGCAACATTGCTGGTCATGGACATGGTGCATTCTCATCAGCATGTGGCCATGAGACACGCTTGTCCTTATTTTCGGCAGCTGGACATGTTGAGCCGCAACATGCCGAAGACTTGGTAGAGTGGATGACCAAGCCGTCGTCATCTTTCTCATCCTCTCTCACCCAGGCTCAGGGTACTGGCAAAGCAGCTGCCAACGCAGCCTCTTCCCTCGGCTCAGTGGCATCAGTCACTCCTTCCCTAGCCCCACCATGTCCTCCTAAAGGAGTCCCCCGAACTGTTTGAGCACAGTGTTGGGTACATGCTTCGTGAGGATGCCCAGCGTTTTGAAGGCTCTGATGTTGATACCCAGCTAGAGGAAGGCAGTAAAGTGAGCCCAGAGAGAGGGGATGCCCAAGAAGGACAGCAATCTGGCAGTCATGTTCCCCCAGCTGTAGCATACTGCCAGGTTTGTTCAAGTGATGAGGAGGGAGGGGATGATGAGGTCACTGACTCCATGTAGGTGCCTGATAGGAGAGAGGAGGAGGAGTAGGAGGCACATCTCTGAGGCAGGATGCCCTCTAGGGGCCAGCTTAAGGGCAGCACACCGAATGCATCACACCGCAGAGCTCCACATGTACAGGGCACTGCCTCTGCATGTTATTCCAAAAGTTCTTTGGTGTGGGCCTTTTTTGAGACGAGTGTATCAGATCGCACCGCTGCTATTTGCAACATATGTCTCAAGCGTATCTCACGTAGCCAAGACATCAGCCGCTTGGGCACCACATGCTTGACCAGACATATGTCGACCTGCCATGCAGTTCGTGGGCAAGCGTACCTAAAAGACCCACACCTAAGAACAAAGTGGACCTCTCCTTGCTCCTCATTAGCTGGGATCTCTAACCCCACTATACCTTCAGTCCTTTCTGAAACCTGCACTGAGAGCAATGAAGGTGTAGAATTAAGTGTGTCACAGCCAAGTACTTGCGGGCAATCTGCTAGCAGTACACCAATGTCTTATTGTACCAGGCAAATTTCCCTGCCCCAGCTGCTGCACCGTCGAAAGAAGTTCCCTCTCAGCCATCTACATGCCCAGCGGTTGAATGCTAACTTGGCTAAATTGCTAGCACTTCAACTGCTGCCTTTTCAGTTGGTAGACTCTCCCCCTTCCGTGAGTTTGTGGAATGTGCGGTTCCTCAGGGACAGGGTGGTCAGCAGTAAGGTGCATATTACCGCTGACTCATGTTCCAGCAGGCATGGACAGGGACGTTACCTGTCTTTCACGGCCCATTGGGTCACTCTTCTGGCAGCTGGGAAGGATGCAAGACAAGGTGCAGTAGTGTTGGAGGTTGTTCCACCACCACGCCTCCAAAATGCTACAACTGGTGATTCTGACACACCTCTCTCCTCCACCCCTCCTCTTCTTCCTCCTCCATGGCCTCTTCCTGTGCTTTGTCCTCGGAACCAGTGGTGCTCCATAGACATTCAAGGGGCTACACATGTACGCAGGCAAAAAGATGCCATGCCGTGTTTGCGCTGGTGTGCTTGGGGGACAGGAGCCACACTGGGGCAGATATTCTGTCAGCTCTGCAGGGGCAGGCTGAGAGGTGGTTGATGCCACTCCAGCTTAAGCCAGGAATGGTGGTTTGGGACAATGGCACCAACCTCCTCTCTGCACTCCGACAGGGACAACTGACCCATGTGCCCTGTGTGGCTCACGTCCTTAACTTGGTGGTGCAGCGGTTCTTGGACAGATACTTTGGCTTACAGGATGTCCCGAGGCAGGCCAGGAAAGTCTGTGTGCATTTTCGCCGGTCATATAATGCCAGTGCTTGGCTGGCTGATCTACAAAAGGAATTTAACCTGCCCGAGAACCGCCTAATCTGTGACATGCCCAACAGGTGGAACTCAACGTTGGCCATGCTGCAGCAGCTGCACATGCAGCAGAGGGCCATCAATGAGTACCTGTGCGTCTATGGCACCAAGACAGGGTCAGGGGAGCTTGTTTTTTCCCACGCCAGTGGGCCATGATCAGGGATGCATACACTGTCCTGTCACCATTTGAGGAGGCCACAAGGATGGTGAGCAGGACAGTGCATGCAGTGACACTGTCCCTCTTTTCCACCTGTTGGAGCACACGCTGCATTGAATAATGGACAGGGCACTTGAGGCAGAACAGAGGCAGGAGGATTTCCTTACCTCTCAAGGCCCCTTTTATCCAGGCAGTGTTTTCCGGCTAGCCTGCCGATCACACAGGAAGAGCAGAAGGAGGAGGAGGAGGATTGTGTCAGCATGGAGGTGGAGCCTGGCACTCAGCATCAGCAGCAGTCTTTTAGGTATCATTTACAGTCCCAAGAAACCAGTGGACTTGTACGTGGCTAGGAGGAGCTGGCTGTGGATCATGTCGTCCTTAGTGACCCAGAGGACTCCGGACCGAATGTCTCAGCTAACCTACACTGCATGGCCTCCCTGATCCTGCAAAGCCTGCGGAAGGATCCTCGTATTCATCGGATCAAGGAGAGGGATCATTACTGGCTGGCAACCCTCCTTGATCCATGTTACAAGGGTAAGGTTGCGGACCTTATCTTGCTGTCGCAGAGGTATCGGAGGATGAAACATCTTTGAGAGGCCTTCTAGAAAGGTCTGTGCAATGTGTTCCCAGAGACTGGGAGGTTACAAATTTCTGATCCTGGATAACGTGTTGCTGAGGCTCTGGTCAGTCACAGAAGGAGTGGTGGAGAAGGTGTCCGTCTGACCGATGCGTTCAGACAACTTTTTAGTCCGCAGCCCCAAGGTATGATCGGTTCCAGCAACCATCGCCAGTGTCTGATCTACATGGTGCAGGAATACCTAGGGGCAAGATCAGACTTGGACACCTTTCCCACCGAAAATAGTCTGGGTTACTGGGTCTTGAGGATGGATCACTGGCCAGAGCTTGCACAGTATGCAATTGAGCTACTGGCCGGTCCTACATCCAGCGTTCTTTTGGAATGCACATTTAGTGCTGCTAGAGGCTTTGCAACCGATCACAGGCGCCTGTCCACCGACTCAGTTGATCGACTGAAATTCATAAAAATTAATCAGTCTTGGATCACCACCAGCTACCAAGCACCTGATGCTGATGTAACTGAATAATTTTTTTTGAAATGTCAGATCCCTTCAAGACTGCCTATGCTGATGCTGAGTGACTATTCTGTTATGCTGAGTGACTATCCTCTTCCTCCTCAATGATCATGCTGATAGCTTGGAAGAACATTTTTGGTTCTGGGCGCCGCCACCAGTGGCAAAGGCCCAATTTTTCAGCCCCTGTGTAATTACAATTTTTGATGCAATTTTTGCAGGAGGGTTTGTTGCTGCGCTCAACTACAATATTTGTGAGTGGTTGCAGTGTTGTGGCACCAGCACCAGTGCCTAAGGCCCAATTATTCAGCCCCTGTTTAACTGGGGTGTGAAATTACAATTTTTGATGCAATACTTTGCAGCAGGGCTCATTCCTGCTCTCCAACTAAAGTTTCTGTGAGGTGTTGCAGTGCTGTGGCACCAGTACCTAAGGCCCAATTTTTCTGCCCCTGTTCAACAGATGCATGTAATTACAATTCTTGATATAATATTTCACAGCAGGGCCCGTTGCAGTGCCCACCAAGAGTAACTGTGAGGACTTACAGTTTTATGGCACCAGCACAGACACCACCACCAAGGCCCAATTTTTCTACCACTGTTCAACAATGGCATGTAATTACAATTCTTTATATAATAGTTCAACAACATACTTACACAGTCCCTGTCTTGTTTGCACCGCCTGTATACTGCTGTTCTGAGTATATAGGGCCTGGGGGCCCCACGCCTTTCCTTTTTTAATTTGGGTATAGGGTTCCCCTTAATATCCATACAAGACCCAAATGGGCTTGTAATGGGTGTGTGTGGGGGGGTACCCATGCCATTTCTCTCAATGATTTTCATCCATATTGCCGGGACCAGACATTACATTAAAACCGCAAGCAATTTTAAATGACTTTTTTTCCGTTACAAATGTCTTTTTTTGCAGGAACTGTTCTAAAAACAGGAAACACGTGCCACTTCACAGGCATACTATAGACACCCCCAGGCATGACATTTAAAGGAATATTTCACTTTTTTTTCACTTTAAGCGTCATTAAAATCAGTGCTCCCGAAAAAAATGCAGTTTTTAAAACCCTTTTTAGGACAATAACTTGCATATTAGCTTTTAAAATTAGCACTTTTGATTTTGAACGTTCGAGTCCATTGACTTTAACGGGGTTCTAAAGTTTGCGCAAATTTTCGGTCCGTTCGCAGGTTCTGGTGCGAATCGGCTCATCCCTACAGATGACAAAACTGGCAGTCCATAAGTTCATGCTGTCCAATAAGTGTGAATGTGAATGCTGGACCATTTTAAGTAAAGATTAGAGTGATTGTAAAGGCATTTTTTTTATTTTAAAATTGAAATAACAAATATGTTATACTTACCTGCTCTACACAATGGTCAAAGCAGCCCAGATCCTCCTTTTCTGGGGTTCTCTGCCAGTGCTCTAGGCCCCCCTTCCTGTCGATTGCCACCATAGTATGCTGCTTGTGAGCCTCTTCTCTCTTGCACATTGTTGGATTGAGATTGGGCTCAGATAAGTGTGTGTGTGTGTGTGTGTGTGTGTGTGTGTGTGTGTGTGTGTGTGTGTGTGTGTGTGTGTGTGTGTTGGGGGTGTCTGCTTTTACCTTAATTCATAGTATAAGAAATAAAGTATGTGGTCAAGCTACGTATATAGTTCTGGGCCTAGAATGCTCCTTCTCTGGTCACAGTAGTCAAATCGCTCTGCAATACAATAAGATGGAACTATACACTATTATTATTGCACCTGGTTGTTAAGGAGCGGGCCTCCCAAAATCCATACCAGACCTTTATCTGAGCAGGGCCTGGTGTGGATTGGGGGGGGGGTCCCCACGCTGTTTTTTTTCAGAATTTTATATTGCCAGCATACTTTTATTACTGGCATGTTGGTGGAAGAAAGGATTTATTTAATATTGTTGGACAATGGAAAAGCGTATACATAAGTGGAATTAAGTGGATTTTTTGGTCACATTTATGACTATGATTATTTAAATTGCACAAAATATATTTTACTAAGTATACTAAGTATGTTGGTTAGTATACATCACAAGTAGGGGGGTGTAGCACCATCTATTATTTGTTTTTAAATTGCTCAACAGATGGATAACGTCTGGGTGTGTGGTTAGGAGCACCTAGTATAAACTTTCACCTAACCTAAAACTTGTGTAAAATGTTTATTTGTTAAGAACATCAACTACAGCCAACATGTTTCAGGGGACAAGGGCTTCCCCTACTTCAGGGCTTGAACATGGACTTTGTAATATAATTTGGTCAAATAAAATAGCCTGAAATGAGGCTTGACTGGGGCTAGCATGTCCTATCAGCAATGTAAACAGCCTTTTCTGCACTATACTCTGTGAATTCATAGAAAATACTAGCAGTATACCCGATGAAAAAAAATAAATTTCAACACTTTAAAGTGTATATCAGGGCAAATTAAAAAAGACCCACCAGTGATAGAAAAGTGTCTGTTGATGTGTCAGAAATGCAATAAACTACTAATTTCCCACTGTGAGCTAACTGTTAGCTAACAGTGTTAGCTCAGAGTGTTTTTATAAACTGAATAGCATCAGCCCTGCCCAGTTGGCTTTTGATAAAAGATTGAAACCCTCCCACTGTCCTCATCTCCACGAAATAGGGTCTAACTGTTCTGTAGTCTAAGATAAGAACTGGTATAATATATATTATAAATATATATATTATATATATATATTATATATATATATATATATATATTTTTTTTTTTTTTTTTTTTCTCACAAAAGTGAATACACCTCTCATATCTTTTCATGTGACAACACTGAAGAAATTACACTTTACTACAATGTAAAGTAGTGAATGTACAGCTTGTATAGCAGTGTAAATTTTCTGTCCCCTATCTCAATACACAGCCATTCATATTTAAACCGCTGGCAACAAAAGTGAGTACACCCCTAAGTGAAAAAGTCCAAATTGGGCACAAAGTGTCAATATTTTGCGTGCCCAACAATATTTTCCAGCACTACCTTAACCCTCTTGGGCATGGAGTTCACCAGAGCTTCACAGGTTGCCACTGGAGTCCTCTTCCACTCCTCCATGACAACATCACGGAGCTGGTGGATGTTAGAGACCTTGCGCTCTTCCACCTTCCGTTTGAGGATGCCCCACAGATGCTCAATAGGGTTTAGGTTTAGAGACATGCTTGGCCAGTCTATCACCTTTACCCTCAGCTTCTTTAGCAAGGCAGTGGTCTATTGGAGGTGTGTTTGGGGTCCTTATCATGTTGGAATACTGCCCTGCAGCCCAGTCTCCAAAGGGAGGGGATCATGCTCTGCTTCAGTATGTCACAGTACATGTTGGCATTCATGGTTCTCTCAATGAATTGTAGCTCCCCAGTGCCAGCACCAGACCATGACACTCCCACCAACGTGCTTGACTGTAGGCAAGACAAACTTGTCTTTGTACTCCTCACCTGGTTGTCATCACACACGCTTGACACCATCTTAACCAAATAACTTTATCTGGGTCTTATAAGACAACAGGACATGGTTCCAGTAATGTCCTTAGTCAGCTTGTCTTCAGAAAACAGTTTGCAGGCTTTCTTGTGCATCATCTTTCTACTGGGAAGACAGCCATGCAGAGCAATTTGATGCAGAGTGTGGCGTATGATCTGAGCACTGACAGGCTGACCCCCCACCCCTTCAACCTCTGCAGCAATGCTGGCAGCATTCATACATCTCTTTCCCAAAGACAACCTCTGCATATGACGCTGAGCACGTGCATTCAACTTATTTGGTCAACCATGGCAAGTCCTGTTCTGAGTGGAACCTGTCCTGTTAAACCGCTGTATGGTCTTGGCCACTGTGCTGCAGATCAGTTTCAGGGTATTGGCAATCTTCTTTTAGCCTCGGCCATATGTAGAGCAACAATTATTTTCTTAAGATCCTCAGAGAGTTCTTTACCATGAGGTGCCATGTTAACCCTCCAGTCACCAGTAAAAAAGAGTGAGAGTGATAACCCTGCCCCAGTCTGTCTGATCAGCCCCTACCCTGTCCACCTTTAGGAGATCCTTGAAAACTAATTTATTCAGATAAGCCTATCCCACACCCACCTAACAACTGTCCCAGAGCCACCCCCATCAAATCATTCTCTGCAGCTATTACCTTTTGTACCACCACCCCCTCCCTTTAGAATGTAAGCTCTATGAGCAGGGCCCTCCTGTACCTTTTGTATTGAACTGTACTGTAATTGTGTTGTCCCCCTCCCCCCCATACATTGTAAAGCGCTGCGTAAACTGTTGGCGCTATATAAATCGTGTATAATAATAATAATAACATACTGTATATTAATGTTATTATATGTATAAATGCTCCCCATTCATACCTGAGACCTTGTAACACTAAAGAGTCACATGACACCATGGAGGGAAAATGGCTAATTGGGTCCAATTTGGACATTTTCACTTAGGGGTGTACTACTCACCTTTGTTGCCAGAAGTTGCCAGAAGTTTAGACATTAGGGGGACGGAAAATTTACACTGTTCTACAAGCTGTACACTCGCTACTTTACATTGTAGCATAGTCTCAGTTGTTTGTCTTTTAAGATACATTTGGGTGGGTTTGGTCAAAGTACATAATAAAACGACCAAGAAAAATAATGCCTATTTTTTATTTTATTTTTTTATGTGGGCCTACTAAAGCTCTCTTAACTTCTAAAGCATTTAAGATTTTTAATTTTTTTTGGAAGTCATGTTGTAAAGTTTTAAAAGTATTGGTTGTGTTTGTCTTGACCAAAGCATTATTCAGCTTGGACAAATATACTGTGTTAGAAATAAAAAGGCCTCCTGTTCATTATGTGATATGCAGCAGGAATAACTTGTCTTTGCTGTACTTGTACTTTGCCTATCGGCATCAAATATCTATAAGCCCAGAGTAAATAGCTGTGTAAATAGCGATATAGCACCACTGTGACACCTGACGTAGGTATATGTGTGAAAAGTAGGAAAAGAAGGTATGCTTTGTAAATGTAATCACAGCGAGTGTGACAAAAGCCCTTACATGTGCCCGGTGTGTCAGGACTGCTGCATGACACACTTCGTCACCTCAACATATAAATAAAGGGAATGTCTTTTTGTAATGTTTGTGGATGTCTTAGTTCAGGATAATAAAAACTCAACAAATAAAGGAGAGGCAGCATTTAGGAACCATGGCCTTTCTGAGGCTCCTTCAAGCAACTATTTTGTGTGTGTATTGGTGTGGAAGCTTTTCACTGGACAGGGGACAGGTGCTGCCCTATAAGGCTGCGCTGCAAAACAGGAAAGTACATGAATTAGGTACTTCATTACAGGTATTTAAAGACATTTTAGATTTTGAATGCTTTTTCCTGTAGTAAATAAAGTGTTAACTGCATGTAATTTGGAAATTTCAAAAAGTTATTTTAAAAGAATCTGAAACTTAAAGCGGGAGTCCGCCGGGACTCCGCGTTTTTTTTTTTTTAAAGTCAGCAGCTACAAATACTGCAGCTGCTGACTTTTAAAATAGTGACACTTACCTGTCCAGCGCGCCCGCGATGTCGGCACCCGAAGCGGATCTCTAGATCGACACTCGAGTGCTGCCGCCGCCATCTTGGGTATGGGAATCAGGAAATGGAGCCTTTCGGCTTCATTTCCCGGTTCCCTACTGCGCATGCGCGAGCCGCGCTGCGCAATGAGGACGGTCCCCGCTGCCTCTGGGATCTGTGTGTTTCCCAGCAGGCAGCGGGGCACTTGCGGAAGGGGGCGGGCACTTGCGGAAAGGGGCGTAATGTACGCCCCTTTCCGCAGAGAGCTAGCCCGGAAGTGGGTGCAGTTACCTGGATTATCCAGGTAACTGCACCCCCCTCCCCCCTGAAAGGTGCCAATTGTGGCGCCAGAGGGGGGGAGGAATCCGATGAGCGGAAGGTCCATTTTAGGGTGGACCTCCGCTTTAAAGGATGCAAAAAAGGCCTCCTTCACATTGGCGATTATGTGCGGTCTTGCCACCTGGATCCAGTGTATGCTCATAAATGTTTGTGTGAAGGAGGCCTAAATCACATATTAACAGAACAAAAATATTACAGCGCACACATGCAAAATGAACATTTAGCTCCAGCAAGGTTTTTTAAAAACACCTAGACATTTTCAAAAAACTTTTTAAAAAATATGGGAATTTGGTCACACCATATTGCTATATGGTGCTTAAGCCCACTTACTGCGACAAAGTACCCCATGATTAGTGGGTCCTACACTATCCATAGATTGGGAGATCCTGCTTCTCAGAACCATGGGAGCTCTACTCCTCTATATGGGACAACATGAGGATCTCCACCATGACACAGGTGGTCACTAATGAGAGGTACTTACTGAAGGAGTGGGGTGCTCCACCCAAAAAGATTTGGTCAGAATGTTTGTCTAAATCACATATTGCCCCACCTAATTAAAGTGGGACTAAAGGCAACATAAAAACCTCAAAGCAGGCAGGCTATTTATCATAGAAGTGGCATGTATCTTCTGCAAAAATATAAACCCACCTGCCTGCTTATAGTCTTCTGTGGCATGTAAACAGAACTGTGTGTTTATATCGCTGGCACGGTCCCTGTGTGTCAGGATGACTGACTCCTGCACATGGGCAGGAGTTACATCATCCCATGCCAGACAATCAAGACACCTGAAGATTGGCGCTTGGAAGAAACTGGGAGAAGATACTGGCACCAGTGAGGGACTTTTGACTGCTGGAAAGGAGGCAAGTTCTGCTTTAAGTCTAAATGCCAAAGAAACAGTTTTAGTGGCTTGGCAGGCCACCGGACCATACCAAGCCTGTGGATGGGCAGGCAGGATTAGGAGGGGGGCCCCTTAACGGAGGAACGACTCACTCCAGCAAGGAGAGGAAGATGTCGGCCAGCAGTGACGTCACTCGGGCCCCGTTGGTAAGTAGGAGTCGTCGCAACTTGGATGTTCGTAAGTTGGGACTCCCTGTACTACACTTTTGGAATACATATATGTTAAAGGGTAACTCCACTTTCATGGGAAAAAAATAATACAATTGCGACTCAAGTTATATTGTAATTGAATGTTATTAAAAATGACCTTTCCTTTTCAATCCGCAGCACTTACATTTTCTGTAAAATGCAATACAATATGGCTACCTGGAGATATTCTGTACACAGAATGTATAAAGAAGCACCCCTCAGAAATATAATTTCCTGCTTGAGTGATTGGCTCACTGATTTTCCCAGAAGTCTACACTAAGATACAAGTCAGATATCAGGCATCCCCTGCAACATTTTTGGTGAGATACTCTTAATGGAAAATCATGTCTAAAGGGATGCAGACCCTGCAATTTTCCTCTTTAGAGCCCTGCAAGTACAGCAGCTGATTTACTATGAAACCACTCCCACTAGATTTACTTTCCACATGAACACAGACAAACATAGGTAGGAATCTGCAACAAAGTTTGTTAAAAACTTTGTAATGTACATAGATCACCCAGAAGGGAATGTTTTTTTCTCAACAAAAGTGGATTTACGCTTCAAATGTCTTTACTATTAAAGTATTTGTAAATTTGTTTAGCCTCTCTTGTAATCCAGACACATCCTACCAGACATCATAGCCAAATTGGTGACCTCAGTTTTCTCCACTGCAGTTAAGTAATATAGCTTGATCATAAACCCACCACAGACTGTTGAGTTGACAGTGAAGAACCAGCGGCACCCTGATCCCATCATTTCTCATGCAGTAGAATGAAGTTACTTAGCTCAAATTGTTCCCTCTATCAGTGTGAATTCTACTCTATTGAGCAGCGGCCCCCAAACTATTACTGGTAAGGCTGTTATAGCCCGCTGCTTGGCATAAACAATTCCTACAATGAGAAGGCCCAGCATCCAGGGGTTTCTAATTGCAAATTGCAATTGAAGGCGCGTTAGAGAAGAATTTTACTGCACCTGGCACTCTATTACTGGCACAATTAGGCTAAGTGAATGTGGTGAAGCTAAGTAATACCCAATCATACAAAGCAAATAAATAAATGATTTTTTTTGCTTGCACATGATTGAATGATTGAAGTTAGCACAGCTTCATTTCATTCACTATGAATTTGCACTTAGCTTAGTGAATGAGGTAAAGTTGTGTTAGCAAACACTCTCAGGAAACAACAGTTTTTGCTGATTAGAGCTGAATTAGTTGCCGAGAACAGCTATGACTGATAGAGCCGGACCTTAGCAATCAAACTGATATGGGTATTGGCAATTGATGATATTCCTGTGCCTTCATTACCTATATTCAAAGGGGTTTATTGCTAATACCTCATCTTTACTACGACAGATGTTCTGATCTATGCGTCTTATATAACTAATTGTATCATTACATTAGTAGTTAGTCACATTGATCTGGACTTGTTTTTTAATGTTGACTCATCCAAACCCTTTCTTCAATTCCAGTTGAATGGATGCTGAATTTTCTTAACATTACAGACCATGTCCAGCTGAATGTAACAAACTGATGCTAGCTAAACCAGGATTAAGAGCAATAAAAACCTTCACAAATAATTATTGGTATCCACAAGTAGAGTATAATTACCTATAGATAGTAATAAGCACATTTTGTGAAACACTTTTTCCTGGAGTTTTTGTGGGAGAGTTGGCTCGTGGGGATCACCTTTTACTGAAGGACAGTCAGCAAACTGCACTTTGTTAAAAATCTGGCGGATGCCAGGTTTATTTGCAGGAGGTTTGCAAAATAAAGACAAACAAACAGTAAATTAAATCCTTGCCATCTGGCGCTAACTACACAAATAGTCTCCTCCCTATACAGTGCAGGGCTGGTCCCTGTCACCCACAAAACATGTGGAAAAGCAAACCTTTTAATCCTACAATTTGGTGTGGTCTCCTTTTCCCTGGCTGGTAGACTTTGTAGTTTACTTCCCCCACCCTTTCGACAACCTCAAAGGGACCCTGCCACTTGGCTAGGAACTTACTTTCCACCGTAGGAACCAGTACTAGGACTCTGTCCCTGGGGCTGAAAGTACGGACCTTGGCACCACGGTCATAGACTCTTCTCTGGGCCTCCTGGACTCACACCATATGTTCTGGGCCCAAGGGAAGGACAGCTGCAATTCGATCCTGCATCAAGGAGACATGCTCTATGATGCTTCTATATGGGGTGGCCTCTCCTTCCCACGTTTCTTTGGCGACATCTAGAAGCCCCCTGGGATGTCTACCATACAAAAGCTGAAAGGGGGGAATAGCCTGTGGACGCATGCGGAACCTCTCATATGGCAAACATGAGATATGGTAGCAAAAAATCTGGTCCCCGTCACCCACAAAACATGCGGAAAAGCAAACCTTTTAATCCCACATCCAGAGCTCCTCTCACTCAGGTTCCTTCCTGAGTCTCAAAACCAGGGCCCTGCTGTGCTCTCTTCCTGGATATTTAAAGTCCAGCTGACTATGGACTCCAGTGGACCCAAACATCCAGTCTGGAACCCAGCCTGCCACAAAGGCTGGAAAAACTGGGCTGGATTCTGGTTCAGTCCCTTACAATGGAACAAATGCGAGGGGAAATGTACCTATTGTCGTGTATCTCACCTCACATACCGCCACAGTTTGTATGAGATAGGTTCTCATCTGGTTCACAACTCATTTAGCTAAAGTTAGGCTTGATGTTTTCTGGAGGGGGCATAAAAAAGAAACAATGTTCACCAAAAGCCTGCCTAAAAGGATGGAGGTGAAAATATGGAAGTCTATAAAAGTAGGTCTTGATAATGGAACTTCATCAATTTTTCCTTTTGTCTGTGGGTAGTATCATGCTTCTGCATGTATGCATGTAGAAGGGTGGATGCTGATGTTTACGCACATGTAGAATAAAATACAGAAGTGGAATTGGTTCCTTCAATATCTTTAGGGTGCTTTGACAGCTTTGACAAAAAAAACAAAAAAACTGGAAGCTGAATGGTTTCTCTGCATAACTGCACCAGAGTTTGCGCTCTCCAGTTTTAGTAAATCAACCCTATAGTTACATAGTTAGTCTGGTGGAAAAAAGAAAAAATTCCATCCAGTTCAACCCACAGAGGAAAAAAACAAAACACACACAATAAAACCTTCATATACACAATCCTATATCCGCAGTCTATACCACACATCTTGAACTCTATTTAAATGCGAAAAAAAATGGTTGATGTTTACTGTTTAATTTTCAGTTTTCTGTGTTACATCCCTGCTATTTCCTTTGAGCTGAAACACACTGAAAATAGTTTCTTTGAAAACATCCTATGCCCTTGTACAATGTATGTGCCTAACCCTCTCACCCCTGTGGATTAGCTTCTGTAAAAGTACGATGGATCTACTATTTATAGCTAACAATTTACTTAGATATATATACAAATGCTGCAATAGATAGCGATAAGCAGAAGGTTTCAGTACAAATCTTGGCTGTTCAGGCCTTCGGACAAACACCTGAACATTTACACAGTGTTGCTTCTACTACAATGCACGACAGCTTCCTGCTGTCAATGGTTGTTAAGAATGCTGGCGGGTTCAGGCTCCTCCAAGACCTCAACAGCCAATGATGTCACCTGCCCTATTCACTTACTTGGCTGGAAATCCCTTTCTGACTAGGACAAGAGGCTTGAACAGTTAAATGGAAAAACTTGAATACGGATCCCTACTTTAGGTCTGGTGTGGATTTTAAGGTGGAACAAACACAAAAAACAAAAAAAGAAAGCATAGAGTCTAACCCTAAAATTCACATCAGCCCTTATCAAATCATGAAGCCTGCCAGGCAGGAAAAGTGGGGTGAACAAGTGTGTGTCACCTCCCCCTCGAACCATGCAGGTGTAGACTACTTAGATGTTGACTTTTAAAAGCAGCAAACTGCTGTTAGATTGGACAACCTGTGAGATGAGCAGGGTCGTCGCTGCTTTTAACATTTAACATCTAAGTAGTCAGACGGAGTTGTAAGTACTGTATTTGAGTATATAAACTGACTTTACTGTTTTAAATACATGCAAAATGCAAAACTCCGGTGGGTGTAACAACATGTCCGCTTTCCCCCTTCTTAGTGTATCCTTACTGTGGACAAGTGTGGGGTGTAGCAAGATGGCGGCGACGGAACGTCACTTCCGTAGCAAGCTGCGATGGGCCGCCGAATATGTCATTACACAGGCCACATGCCCCAGTGTTGATGAGTATATGGGCCTCTTCCCCACAACCCTGGCTCAGTGATTGTAGGGGTCTCCCAGTCTCCCAGATACCACCTTCCTATTGCAAAAGGAAAAAAATGTAAACCGTAAAAAAATAAAATAAAATAAAAAAATACACTTTTTGTAACCACTTAACAACCGGCCCATAGCCGAATGACGGCTACAGGGCAGTTGTTTAACTCTGGGAGGCCGTCATATGATGTCCTCCCAGAATTCCGCTCTCGCGCGCCCCCTGGGGCGCGCAATCAAGAGCATCCGTGACCGCCGGGTCCACAGGACCCGGCACATCACGGATCACGGTAAACGGCCGCTCATCGCGGCCGTTTACCACGTGATCGCTCCGTCAAATGACGGAGTGATCACTTGTAAACAAACCGGCGTCATAACATGACGCCGGTTCCTCCCTCCCCCTCTCTGTACCGATCGGTACAGCGGAGGGGGAAGAGATCGGTGTCAGCAGCGCTGTGGGCTGCATCTGCAGTGCCCACATCACTGCTCACCGAAATTGAACCCCTCAATTCCCTGCCAATACTCTGCAATACCAGCCAATACTCTGCAATGCCAGCTAATACTCTGCAATGCCCACCAATTTTTAAGTAGCGACGTTTGGCGCCATTCCACGAGCGTGTGCAATTTTGAAGAGTGACATGTTAGTTATCTATTTACTCGGCGTAACTTCATCTTTCACATTATGTAAAAATTGGGCTAACTTTACTGTGTTTTTTTTAAGCACAAAATTGTTTTTTTTTTTTTAAAACAGCATTCGAAAAATTGCTGCGCAAATACCGTGCGAGATAAAAAGTTGCAACGACCACCATTGTATTCTCCAGGGTGTTTGCTAAAAAAACATATATAATGTTTTGGGATTCTATGTAATTTTCTAGCAAATAAATTATGATTTTTACATGTAGGAGAGAAATGTCAGAATTGTCCTGGGTGCTCCAGAACGCCTGATGGCGCTCCCTGCATGTTAGGCCTCTGTATGTGGCCACACTGTGTAAAAGTCTCACACATGTGGTATCGCCGTACTCGGGAGTAATAGCAGAATGTGTTTTGGGGTGTAATTTGTGGTATGCATATGCTGTGTGTAAGAAATAAACTGATAATATGACAATTTTGTGAAAAAAAAAGGAAAAAAAATCTTGATTTTGCAAAGAATTGAGGGAAAAAATGACAACTTCAAAAACTCATCATGCCTCTTACTAAAGACCTTGGAATGTCTTCTTTCCAAAAAGGGGTCATTCGGGGGGTATTTGTACTTTTCAGGCATGTTAGGGTCTCAAGAATTGAAATAGGTCGTCAGTACTTCAGGTGTGATACATTTTCAGATATTGGCACCATGGCTTGTGGACTCTATAACTTTCACAAAGACCAAATAATATCCACCAATTTGTACTTATTTTTACCAAAGATATGTAGTAGTATAAATTTTGGCCAAAATTTATGAAGAAAAATTACTAATCTGCTAAATTTTATAACAGAAACAAAGAAAAATTCATTTTTTTACAGAATTTTCTGTCTTTTTTCTTTTATAGCACAAAAAATAAAAAACCGAGCGGTGATTAAATACCACCAAAAGAAAGCTCTATTTGTGTGAAAAAAAGGACAAAAATTTCATATAGGTCCAGTGTTGCATGACTGAGTAATTGTCATTCAAAATGTGAGAGCACCCAAAGCTGAAAATTGGTCTGGTTATTAAGGGTGTTTAAGTGCCCAGTTGTGAAGTGGTTAATTAAAAAAAACTTTCTTACAATGTACACCCAATTACTGTATGTTGTCCAGCAATGTAGATCTGTATTAATCCCGATACCTGACATCCACCAACACACAAAAAAACTGCCCTGTGTCACATGTTTTGTCACCTTGCTTCACTCCTAGCAAATGAAAAAGGTCCAGTGGATGACAGCTCATATATAAAAAAAGGACAATATTTGGTCAGTGATGTCACTGGGATGTACATGACTTCTTTGACCAAATATGATCATGTTTATAGTTCAATTACACTACCCAGGAGACCCCTTGTATGTATATATGAGCTGTCATCTGCTGGCCTTGCCATTCAGCAGGAGGTTTAGCAATTTGACCAGACATGCATCATATTATAGCATTTTTTTTTTAATTTAGTTAGGTAAGCAGGCATGGGGTATCATGATTGAAGTGGATCCAAATCTCTGGACAATGTGATGGCAGTGGTCATACATTGTGGGATTCTTTTTATTTTTAAAAAATAATTTGATAAAGAATGTCTTTGTGTGTGTTTTGTTTTGTTTTTACTGTTTTTTTGGGCAATGATTAAGGGTACTATATACCCGTACCCATTTACTTGGGGGTGGCAGTATCTGAGAGTCCCCTTATTGGTTAAAGGAGTCCTCCAGATTATGATAAGCCCCCCCCGTACAGACCACCACAAATACCAGACCAGGGTTGTGGAGGAAAGTTTATTGTCCTCATTAACATGGAAAAAAAGGTCCTTTGCCTGTGAGGGAGGTCCCCCCTGGCAATGTACCACCCTTCATGTTGAGGGCATGTGGCCTGGTATAATTCAGAAAAGGGGAACAGTATATTCTCTCCTGCCCCCCTCTTCTGTCCTGCCAGGCTGAATGCTCAGATAAGGGTCCCATATGGATTAATGGGTGTGACCCCATGTTTTTTTTTCTATTTTTGTGTTGTGCTCTCCCTTGCCAAATAGACTATCATTTGCACCAGATGGAGGAGGGTGCACAGCGAACGTACCATTTCCAGTGGCAACTGTCAGCCTTATTGCCCTAAGTGTCTGGTCTCTTTGCCACATATATTTGGGGCACTAAGGGGTGCATATACAAATATTTAGGATCTTTTATAATCAGCATTTTCAAATTATTATACAAATATACATCCTATTTGTGGCAATCGTGGATATAATTTTTTTTCTTTTCTCCTGCTGTCAGAATGCAATGGGATTGATTTACTAAAACTGGGGTGCAAAATCTGCTGCAGTTCTGCAAAAAACCAATCAGCTTCCAGTTTTTTTTTTTTGTCAAAGCTAAATTGAACAAGCTGAAGCTGATTGGCTACCATGCACAGCTGCACCAGATTTTGCACTCTCCGGCTTAAGTAAGGGCCCTTTCACACGTGCATACCTTACATTAGATCAGTTCAGTCACGTTTTTTTATCATCAATTGTTGTCAGTAAACATCAGTTTTCATCCGTTGTCATTCGTTTATGTCCGTTTTTCATCTGTTTATGTCCGTTTTTTAGAACTGTATTTAATAAATTTTTCATGAATTATGGGAATTTTGCCAAGATTCCTTGTTTTCCCCAGTGTGCATTGTGCTTCCCATGCTACTTTGTGGTTTCAGCTTGCTTTGTGCTTCCTGATTCCTTGCTGTAGTGTACATGCTTATTTAGAGCAATGGATTTGGGCAGATTTTTTGAGCATGTCACATTATTTGTCATGCTATCTTATTTGAGGAGACAGAAAAGCATGACTAGGAAGAATTCTGCAATAAGACGTGGGTACTGGACACATCCCATGCTGCTCAAGAGGCCCACTGAAGTTTTTTTTGCTGTGCACTATGCAGTTCTGAGACGTTTCCCACAAAAAAAAATTATGCGAATGCCTGTACCAACGTTTGAATTTTTATTAGAAAAGTTGCATCCCCGCTTGGAAAGAATGAACACGGATATGAAACATTGTGTGCCTCCAGATGAGCGACTTCTACTTACCCTGAGGTAAGCCAACCAGCCTTTCTGCTTAATTATGTCCAGCATAATGTAGAGTTCCTTTCATCATTTGTTCTACTCTTCCTAGGTTTCTGGCATCTGGACAATCCTATACGTCCCTAAAGCACTACTTTTTGTTGGGAACCTCTACAATTCCTGGAATTGTGCACGACACCTGTCAAGCAATATGGGAGGAGCTTCCGTGTACCGCAATTGCCTGTTCCAAATTCATCTATGTGGCAGGAAATTGCAAATGGGTTTTGGAATAAGACCCAATTCCCTAATTGGGCTGGAGCCCTGGATGGGAAACACATCCGAATTCAGATGCCACCTGGATCTGACTCACAATATTTTAACTATAAGAAATACTTCTCCCTTGTGCTTATGGCAATCTGTGACAGTAATTATAAGTTTGTAGCTGTAGATATTGGGGTGTATGGGGTGTGAAAACTCTGGCAATCTGTGAGCGTTTACAGCATCGGAAATGGGGAGAATACTACTTGAGGTCCACTTTCATTTGCCATCAGACAAACCTCTTCCAGGAACTGTGGGGCCAGGTCTGCCACATGTACTTGTAGCTGATGAGGCATTTGCACTTTCTAAGCATCTCCTAAGGCCTTATGCCAGGCACAATCTAACGCCCCCCCAAAAAAATGTAACTATCGGTTGAGTCGTGCAAGGCACCTTATTGAATGCACCTTTGGCATTTTCACCAGCAAGTGGCGCATATTTCATACAACAATTCAAGTGAGCCTGGAGAATGCCGAACTAGCTATACAAGCATATTGTGTCCTCCAACATTATACGTGAGAAAGAAGGAATTAATGTTGAGGAAGAGGACGAGATTGATTTACCTTCTGTATGGTTTACTGGACTCTGACCCAACAATTCAGTCGTTACCATGCGTGATACCTTTGCAAACTATTTCATGTCCCCAGAGGGAGAGGTTCTGTGGCAGTATCAAGATGTGTAAAAACACTCACCAGACACTTTATTAGGTACACCTTGCTAGTACCATGTTTGGTACCCTGCATTGTAATTGTTTTCCCACAGAAAATGGAAATGCAATAGTTTTAAGAAATAATAAATTTTCACGTTAGCAGTATAGCAGTCTTGTGACTTCTATCAGTGTATGAGTAAAGTTTGTAGTTTTAATTCTCCTAGTGCCAATATCGATCATCACTGAGTGTGGCTGTTGCTGTCGATTGGGAAGATGGGTTTTCTTCAGGAGCTTGCTCATTACGTACAACTCCCATGTCTTCCTCTGGCGCAGGCTGGGTATACACTGCATCCCCTCCTCTTCTGTTTCTGATATGTTGCTGGTGGTACTGTAAAATATTTGTTCCTAGATGGATTACAGGTCAGTACAGTAGAGTTATTACAATACATAGATCCATGTGTGTCATTACTGTTAAAGTGGACCACTTATGCCTACAGGTAGGTGCAAGAAATATCTCCTAATCCTACATGGTTTAGGAGATATTTGCAGAAAACCTGTAGACAACGGCACCGGACTAAGCGTGCCGTTTCTGAAGGCGATTGTGCCATGACTGGTGACTCTCATGTGCATGACGTCATTGCGGCTATGGCCAGTCACAGCACCAGAGCTGCGATACACAGAAGTCACTCCAGGAGTGATGGCGGCGACGGAGGAGGGGAACGAGGACCGTTGCGGGGGCTTCGATCGCAGGTATCCTATGCATACTAGCTCATTATGCCTTTGTCTTGTAGGTTTTTTTGTTTTGTTTTTCATGGTTTACTTCCTCTTTGGAGTAATATGAAATAATTTCATATAGGGGAGAACTAATGTATTACTTATCTTCTTAAGTTTATCACACTTCTCAAGAAGTCCAGCATCTCAAAGAAGGGGCTTTTTTTTGTGGACAATCCTGCTCCGCTCCGACTTTCTTTAGCTTCCTCATTAAGCTCCCGCCTATAGCGGTCTCTAAGGGATCTCCACCATGTAATGATTTTTTCCCCTGTATAGGAACAGTAGACCTATGATCATCCGCTAACGTCCATTATTCCATAGAGAAGCATTGCTGTCCGTTTAAACCATAAATGGATGTATGAAAAAATGGACAAATGGTCCGCACGTGTGAAAGGGCCCTAAGTCAACCCCAATTTCTCAGCTGAGCGGATTCCTCTATCCACCATAGTTGTGTGGATGGAGCAATCCATTTATTTTCAGTGGGCTGAATGAAAAAAAATCCATCTATGGCTAGCCTAAGCTCTTTCATGTGCAAATGAAGAAGAAGAGCCTGTTTGTATTCAGGGTTTTGTTGCTTGCTATGGCTAAATTAAATGACATGCTAGTGATGTCATCAGAGTTAGACCTTTTATGTTCTTTATGACACAATATCACAGTATTCCACGCACGTCTCAATGATGTAGAAAAGAGTTTTAAAAAAGTCATGTGGCAGTGATGAAACGCGTCACTTGGAGCCAGTGACCTAACTTTGTCAACAAACATGAGGAGGTGATGCCAATGGTTTATGCTCTTAAGGGCCAATGTTCCAGTAAACTTCTAGTGCACTACATATTGTACACTGTAAAATGTGAGTGGATTTTTCAGATGCTTTTTAATAAACCTGATGTTTTTATGCATATTGTGCGATGATGGTTCCTTCTATGTTCTTTTGAGTATCTTATACCCCACTAAGAGGACTGGATTTAGGAAAAGTCTGGTCGGTTGAGTGGGTATTTCTGAAAGGATTTTTGCTAAGAATTTGCACCCTTTACCTTTGCTGGTCCTAGCTAAAAGAGCAAATGTGCATTTGACCAGTGGCAGAACATTCAGGGTCGCAGCATTTGCACTTGCGACTGGGCCCTGCCATTCCGATACTGAGGGGGGGGCACCCCAAGACCCAGCATCTCCCCCTGCACCCCTGGCTGTAAGTTTGAGATGCAGTGGGGGGAGATGGGAGACGGCGATCTGCAGCTCTGTGGTGCCCATGGGATCTCCCTGGGGCTTGTAGTTCTCCTCCCGAGTATATACAGCGTTTTTTGCACTACACGCCCATCTGCAAAAGCCAGGAAATGATGTACAGTGAAAACACACTTTTTTTTTTTTTTTTACTAAAAAAACGTTGAAACGTGACGTCCAGAAGAGATAAGAGGAGTTTAGGAGAGACTGACGTTTTTACAGCCCCTTAACTTCTCCAGAAAACACAATAGATAAGGGTTTTGTTCCTGCCTCTGAACGTACCTGACAGAAAACGCCTGTAGTAGTCATAATGTGCAAAGACACATAGAACGCAATAGAAGTGCTTCTAAAGGCAGGAGGAAAAAAGGCAAATGCCTGTAGAATCAACGTTGTTTAAGTCCAGTGTGCATGGAGCCTAAGGGTCCTTTCACACTGACGTCCCGTTCAGGCCCGCCTGTCAGTTTTTCAGGCGGACCTGAACGGGTGCTCCATAGAGCTCTATGGAGCGTCGGATGTCAGCGGTGACATGTCCGCTGACATCCGACCCGCTCCGATCCGAAAAAGTGTAACGGAGGAAAAAGCTATTTTTCCATCCGTCTGTGGATCGGATCGGATGACGACGGGCACTGCGGTCCGTCGTCATCCGATCTCCCATAGGGGAGAGCGGCGCTGTGACAGGTCCGTCCCTGCGCAGTGTGCAGAGACGGAGCTGTCATCTCCCTGCTCAGCGGGGATCGGCGGAGTGATCCCCACTGAGCAAACGGATATCCACGGGGCGGATCAGAACTGATCCGCCCCGTGTGAAAGGACCCTTAAGGTGCTGGAGTCCTTGGCGTTTCTTGCACAAAATTATCCAAGAAATTTCAACACAATTAAAAAGAAAAGTGCACTGTTCTGGAACTGTCACTTATATGTATGGAGTTAGGGAAATATGCACATTGCAGTTTTTTGCTTGGACTGATGTTTCACTTATTGATTTGATATAGTTATGATTCACAGTGTAAATAAGGGGGTCACACCATCCCTGTTTGGTTCATTTTTTTTTTATTAACAATTATTTGTATATCATTTTTCCATGATTATGTGGGGAATATTATATTGATTTACCCTATAGTAAGAGTGCTACTACTGAGGGGTCACCATTTGTTTAAACCTTTTTTAGCACATTTAGGTAGCACTACGATTTTCTATGATATATTTTATTTGGGTGTGGGGACATCATGGATGTAGAAAGCAAATCAGACAGGTCACATTTTCAAAATTAGACTGCAAAACAGCACAGAGATGTGAATACTTGTTTATAAGAGGAGGACTTTAGGGCGGCACAGTGGTGTAGTGGTTAGCACTCTCACCTAGCAGTAGGAAGGGTCACTGGTTTGAATCCCAATGTTCTCCCTGTGCCTGCGTGGGTTTTCTCCAGTTTCCTCCCACACTCCAAAGACATGCAGGTAGGTTAACCTCCCTGGCAGTGATCCCGAGTCTGGCTCGGGCTGGGATTTCAGTACCACGAGCGGTAACCCCGAGCCAGACTCGGGATCGCATCGCTGGATACAGGGAGAAGTTACTTACCTTGTCCCCTGGATCCAGCAATGTCCTCCACGCTGTGTGATCGAGCTGTCCTCTGCTCAATTCACACAGTGCCCAAGTGCCTCCGAGCTCCGTTCCCTGCGACGTTACAGTGCACGGGAGCAGAGATCGGCGCCAAATTTAAAAAAGTAAAAACACACAAAACACACACAGTACTGTAATCTTACAGATTACAGTACTGTATAAAAAAATTACACTTACCCCCTTTTTCCCTAGTGGTCTGTGCAGTGTCCTGCATGCACATTTATATTATAAATACTGTTTTTTCTGCCTGAATGAATGAATGAATTAAATACTTGTATAGCGCACAATGCGAACAGGGTTGCCTGGAATTTGGAGATTGCCCATAGCAGCCAAAAACTGTCCCTTTATGTCAAAAGTAATTTTAGACCAACTAAAAAACAGCGATAATAAATTATAATCACTTGCAGAATGGAGCGATAGCGATTTGTGGGGAAATTTGTCATCAAACACTAAATCTAATGACAGCGACAATTCTGCAAATGAGCAAATTTCAGTGTTTTTGGATTTGATTACATTATTGAATAGTTTTTATTATTATTTATTATCATTATTTATTATATATTATAAACTTTATCATACCCGGGATTCCTGCTAGACTCTGGTTTGAACAGATTTAAGAGAGTTATTCCTAAGAATTGCAGGCCTATAATATAAAACGACAAATTTCCATGCAAAATAATTGTACCGCGTTCAGCACCTAAAATCAGAACGAATCATACCGCCAGGGAGGTTAATTGGCTTCTGTCCAAAAATTGGCCCTAGTATATGAATGGGTACCTTGGATTGTGGGCTCCTTGAGGGACCAATGTGAGTGTGCAATGTACAAGGATAGGGACAATTGTAGACACTCACTCAGGTTGAACTGGATGGACTAGTGTCTTTATTCAACCTTACTAACTATGTGACTAAATGCACATATGTTGTAGTGTGTTGCAACGCTTGCGTTACAGAGGTGTAGAGCGAACAAGCCCTCAATCGGCTAATCCAAACAAAAGAAGTTTGGTGATTTTGTCCTATTGGTCAAATTTTCCTGTAGCAACCAGAAGAGGCTCTACAGCTTTTCTGGACTTCTTCTGGGGGCAAACCTGTTAGGTATTGTCTGTATGTTCACAGAGGCGTTGGGATAGCCCTAAAGTGAGAAGAGCCATGAGCCAGAGGCAGCTGCTGCTGATGTGAATGTCCCTGGCTGGGAAGGAGCTGTAAGGATAGAGAAGGAAGAGCCATCTGAGCTGAAAGAACAAACTTCTCTGGTCCTGTCTGACACTTGAGGTCAGGAGGTCAGTGGAAGCTGGTGGAGGGAGCTTAGCAGATTGGAAGCTCAGAATCCCCCCTCCAACATCATTTACACAAACAAGCAGATGGCAGGAGTCAGCGGTGACAAAGAGCCATCTGTGCAGCGAGGAACATCCCTTCCATTCTCTCACAGGCTACTTCATTAAATCTCCAACATCACAAGGAGTGTGCTACAGACTGCAGCCAATGTGGGGTCCCCATTAACTTCCAAAAGCAGCATTTTATTTTTCTCTAATTTTATAAGAGTTTCCTGTATAAAACACTTTTATTCCTTCTTTCAAATCTTTACTCTCTGTCTATTTCTTTTATATTTTTTTACATTGTCTTTATGTGGTTTCTAGTTAACAAAAATTTGATATTTTTACCAGCAATACCTTAGATCTTTTTTGCTTGTTATAATTTACTTTTTTGTGATCTCTATTGAAATGTCATTATAGCAAACATCAATTTTTGTAGATTTGTTTTTTATTTTAAAAAACTTTTTTTTTAAAGCCCAGCAAATAAGTGAAGAACTTAAATTGATTAAATATGCAAACAAAAATGTATGAATACATTTGAATCAAAAACGTAATAACATTTTTATATACACCTGCCATCGTGATAGAGAGGAACAAATAGAAAATAACCAACCGGTAGGCTGTATACTATTTAACCAAACAGTCCAGTTAAAAATCAATATAACTTGGCAAGCACCCTCACAGCAGATGCCAATGACAACAAAGGAATTTGCTGTTCATTGTTCGCTTTTGTGTAACTCAAGCTGTTTGTAGGTGCCACATTGTCTGTCAAGGTCCTACATAAAATTGTAAGTTGCTGCTCAGACACACTGGTTTGGTATAATACAGATGTTAAATGAGAGCATATATTTAATTAACGCTGATATGACTATACACACAATTATATTCATGCCACAAGCTGCAGGACACAGGTTTTCATGTTATAAATCACTGTCACTAATTCCCACTGCCAGTGTTTACATTTTTGCATGCTGGTGGACTTGCTGCCCAGGTAAGCATGGTATGCAGTATGTGCATTCCTTAAGCTGATTATAGATGGATCTATTTTTTATTTTTTTTGTTCAGCCAGTGGGACGAAGCAAAAAAAAAAAAGAACCGATTCCTCCATCCACACAAGTGAAGTGGATGGAGGAATCCTAATCCATTGGGACATTGTATTCTGGTAGTGGGACACTCTGCTGTTAGAATACCCTGATCAGCAGCTGCAGCTGATTGACTGCAGCACTGATCAATAAAAGTCTTCCAGCGTGCCCATTCAGACAGATGTTGATCTAATGATTGACTACTGGAGAACAGGGATGGCCACACACAGATCAAAATTCAGCTGGTCTGGGCTGAACCAACCAAACTGCAAACCATCTGTGGCCAGCTTTAGATTTTAACAGCAGAACTATCCCACTGATCATGATGCTCTCTCTTTTACGCAAGCTGTATATTAAAAATGTGGGTCCTTGAGTGACTAAAAGTATGAAGACCCTTATTGTAAAAGAAGAATACATGTAAAGCAGGGATATGCAATTAGCGGACCTCCAGCTGTTGCAGAACTACAAGTCCCATTAGGCATAGCAAGACTCTGACAGCCACAAGCATGACACCCAGAGGCAGAGGCATGATGGGACTTGTAGTTTTGCAACAGCTGGAGGTCCGCTAATTGCATATCCCTGATGTAAAGTGTATGATATAAGTCTGATATATAGATTGCATGTTCAAAATAAGGTTCAATAGTTTAGGAGTGAGGAGTGATAAACAGTGATTTTATTGTTGATTAAAGGATGCCTAAATACAACACGCTGTAACTTTTACACAATGGCGCACTGAAATAGGCACTGAAATAAGTGTGAAAGAGCCTAAAGTGATATTAAACCCAAAATATCATATATTGTAGCTAACCAATCCCTAGATGTAACGGCTGCATTCGTTTTCTTTTTTGGCTTTTTTTCCTTTAATTTTACTAGATCGTCTGCCCAGTAACACACTTCCAGTCTGGGTTGAGAAGCAACAGAGACACTTTTGGACAGGAGCATTGTTAGTCAAGGGAGAGGGTAGTGTTATGCCCTATACACACAGTCAGAAATTCAGACGGAAAAGGTCCGATTGGATTATATTGCTGGAAAATCCGATCGTGTGTGGGCTCTATCGGACGTTTTCCACCGGAAATTCCGACTGAAAAAATGTGAGAGCAGGATCTCAAATTTTCCGCCAAAAAAAATCAGATCTGACTTTTTCCAATCGTTTGTAGAGAATTCCGACGGACAAAGTGCCACGCATGCTCAGATCAAATTACAAGACCAAAGCTCATCATGGCTACTAGCTTCTATGTAGTCCCATCGTATGCAACGAACATCATCACTTTCCGAAAGATTGGATTTTCCAACAACTTTGTCCAACTGTGTATGCAACACAAGATTCGACCAAAATCCGTCCGAAAAAATCAGATGGATTTTGGGGTCGGAATGTCCGACCGTGTGTACAGGGCATTATACTAGCAGCATGGACTGCACTAATAAATTAAAGCAAGACACTTTAAAACACTTTAAAAAACACAAAAAAACACAAAAAAACAGTAAAAAACACTTAAAACACTTTATAAACACTTTATAAACAGTTACAGCAATATTTTTTTTCTTTTTGGGATAAAGGTTTTAGATAAATGACCATTGCAAGTACCCCTGCCAGTGGTAAATGGTTTGTTTCAACATGTCACTTTTGGTAGAGAGCTTGGTCTGTTAAAAGAAGTTGAAAAATAACAGACTTGCTGGCTAGATCACTAGGGGGATATAAAGGAAAAATACCTAAAAAAATAAAACTGATGCAACAACTACACCTAAGAACTTGTAAGCTGCAAACAAATACTCTTTTGTTTTTGGGCTTAATGTCAGTTTGATATTTTGATTTGTACTGCTGCCTGTGTGATATGTGCAATATGGGAGGCCTCATAGGGGGCTTCCCCAAAATAGCAGGCAGTATGTGCTTTCCATATGGTTTAAGAAACTTCCAGTTTATTGCATTTAAGATGATATATATAGTATGTTTTATATCTTAGCAAATATGTTGCAAAAAAATCAATTTAAACAAGTTTTATTGTTAAAAGAATTGTGCAATATATGGGAAAAAAACGAAAATGATCCCCACACATACCAGCAATCATCTCCCACTACAGGAAGGCTTCCATCACTAATAATCTATTTGAGGCTCCCTTCAGTAGATTATGTCACATGTCATATTAATGACAGAAGACTCCCTGTGTTGGGAGCAGATAATTAGCATCTGCAAAGATCACTGCAAGTTGGAGGAGAGCAGTAACATTGTCACTAAATGCCAGGTCCGCTCTGGGAGTAGAGTGTTTAGGATAACCCCAAATGGTGCCAATACCTGGCGCATGTGTAGTAGCAGCAAGAAGGTAATACCTTGTGTAACTACTATGCATATGCTGTAGGATTGGCATTTAAATGTAGATCAGCACCATCTAAAACAGTGGGAAGCACATTCGGAGTGGTCCTTGCAGCAGGTGAATTTGTGTTGCAATGGGATATGACATTCTTTTTTTCTGGCCTGGCAGCACACGCCAACTCCCTACACCCACCCCCCCCCAGCCCCCACCGCTCCAGAACTCCCCCCTGTCACCACTGTGCCTGCACCCTCCTCCTTCTCATCACAATGCCTGTGCCTCCATGCCCCCCCCCCCCCCCCATGCTTTCATTATCACAGCTTATCCCATCCTCCTCCCCTACATCACACTTGCACATCAACACACTCTCACCACTGTATCTGAATCCCCATCATTATCCCTGCTGTCATCACCTTTAGCACACCCCCCCACTTTACTCGCCACTGCCCTGATGTCAGTCTCTGTGCTCAATGCCCCTGCACCAATGAGTGCCCGAAGACTCACTGCCAATGGGTCAATTTATGTTTCTGTGCTTAAGGAATAATGCACACCAGGATGCAATTTATACAATTTTGACCAACAGGAACACAATTATAAGGTGATAAACTGAATAAGCTTGCGAGCAAACCAAACTAATGACTCAATACCTTTTTAATTGATGCAGCTGCTTGCACTGATCACAATCTCATAAGTGCATAAATATATAAAAACAAATAAAATGCCATGCTATAATATGATTACCAATGTGATATGACACATATAAAATGTATGAATATCTTAGTGCAAACCGTGTATGATATTAAACATAATAACATAATTGTCCATTGTGCTGGTAAATTAAACATTAACAGATAAAAAGTGCCACACTATATTGAAGTAACCAGTGTGATATGACACATATAAATAAAAAGCATGAATTACTTAGTGTAAAACAATAATATCAAACATATTAAATAATGAAATAAAAAATGTCCATTGTGCTGGCAAAGCAAAATCCTGTGATGGTGCCCCAAAGTTGACAAGGTGACAACAAACTTGTGCCCCCCCCTCCCCCCACCCGGGTCAATCTGCTGAACGCACACCTAAGTTTAGGTCAAAAAACGCCTTTGAACCACCCCTGGGTTCCATGTGAATGAAGCTCTTTGGGATCCTGAGATATCCAGCATTAAGTTCCTCCATCCATATATAAAAATAAAGTCTAAATGGTGTTTTATCTTTTAAAAACGTATTTTATTTATAAAACATCAATCGGGGTACTCCCATCTTCCAGGTGCTAAAGCACACCACTCTATGGTAGATAAAAGAAAGAAACAATGAGATATCTTGTCCATTCGCAGTGTTCAAACCTGCTGCCTACCACACCGTCCTGTCTCCTCCCCTACGCGTATTCGACACAGGGAGCCGTCATGTGTCTTCCTCGGGAGGGTTGTGACTCCCCCTTCCCCAGATTGAAGTCATTCATGCACTTTTTATTTATATGTGTCATATCACACTGGTTACCTCAATATAGTGCAGCACTTTTCATCTATTATTGTTTAATTTGCCAGCACAATGGACAATTATGTTATTATGTTTAATATTATGCACAGTTTGCACTAAGATATTCATACATTTTATGTCATATCACATTGGTAATCTTAATATAGCGCAGCTTTTTATTTGTTTTTATTTAGGAACACAATTATGACATGTTTGTGCACTTTCTGAAAGAAATTCTTGTTGTGTAGGCCTTCTGAACTGGTGCTACCTCTTGTGGTCACATGGACCTTTATCATTTTTGGGTTACCTATTAGTAGCAGTGACCCTCCCCTCCAGCACACTAGTTATTCAGGTTCAGTATATTTCAAGGTCCCTAAATGAGGGGACCACCTTACCTTCATTAATATCACTTGGATCCATTTAGGGGCTCCCAGCGTTCTGCTTCATTGGGGAAAGTTAAAGAGTACCCCTGTTCATCCTAATATTAGGGCAACTGTCTTTTTCCCCAACTGCAACTGCCTTAGCATGAGCTGATCTGCCGCTAACGAATGACCTTTTTTGTGCCAGGATGGAACTTCTTCCTCCCTAGTACCAGAGCCAGGAGGAGGGACAGGCTATTACTATCTATTGCTGTGTGCTGAAATTATGACAAAGATTATCCAGCAGAAGAGACAAGGTCTGACATGTCCAGATGGGATGACATTATTTACGCTGCTATTTTCTTAACTTTGTTAACCTTTTTAGAAAGTTTCAGTAGGATCATTACCCTTGAATCCAAATTCACTAATATAATGGAGGCTTAAAGGCTTAAAGGCTCTTAAATCATGATGGGTTGGTATATTAGTAACAATTTTTTAACAAGCAGAGAAGTACCGGCAGATATTAAATTCCATTTTACTTGGAATTTTTAGTACAGGCATACCTCACTTTTAAGTACACAATGGGGTTTATTTACTAAAGCTGGAAAGTGCAAAATCAGGCTCACTTCTGCATAGAAACCAATGAGCTTCCAGGTTTTATTACAAAAAATTAATTGTACAAGCTGGGGTTAGAAACTCATTGGTTTCTATGCAGAAGTGAGCCTGATTTTGCACTTTCCAGCTTTAGTAAATAAACCCCATTGTGTACTTAAAAGTGGGGTATGCCTGTATACAGCCAATTTTAGACTATGGAGAATAGATTAGATGCACCATCATAAAACCCTGTTGAGCTACCTAGTAAAATGTAGCAGTTTCACATTAAATTGAAACTTTAGTGTGTTGGTGGGTTAGCCTCTGCTTTGTTCAAGTAGCTCTGTTGGATACATGCGATTCAGGTTCTATGTAGCATAGCCTATTAAATTAGTAGTTACAGCAGCAGCAGGCAACAAAATGCAAATATATTAGAAACTTAGTAAGCTAACACATTTTTTTGCTAGTTGTGCTTTTTCTCAAAAAACAATAAATCTGTCAAAAAGATGTGAGAAAATAAAGCGAGGTCAGTAATCAGAGAAAATTGCACTTTAATTGTTTTTTTTTGTTTTTTTTATTGTTTGTTATTCTAACACGGATAATGCAGCTTAGGAATGCTAATATCAGGAAGTTTAAAGACAAGCCACTGTATTTTTACAACATTAAGTAAACCTTTCAACTGTAAAATGAATCTGGTTAATGAATGTGGAGTTTATCTGAGCACCAAATGTGTGAATTACCGTAGTAATGCATTTCAATTCACAAAGTCGAAATCCAGAGGAAAGTAATTCCTTTGTGAATGTATTCCTATGCATTTGTTATTAACCAAGTTGACATCTAGTGTGCCTTCCTTCACTGATTTATAAGACCAAGTTCTACTTTAACTATAGATCCATAGTACTAAATTGTCTTGCTTTTAAACATTGTGGGTGTATACAAACTCTTAAATATGTCTCAGCTCTTTGTGGCAATTACTTAACACCGTATGTACAAAATCGGAATGTATTCTACTAAATAAAAATTACCAGCATTTTTTGTAAAGGAGCTTTTAAGAGCAGCACATAGTTACTGATAAAGGGTGAGTGTGCACCAACATTTGAGATTAATTTGACTGCAGCCAGCTTGATGTTACAATGCTTCATAAAGTCCTTTTAAAAATTCACTGCATTCCATATTTTTAATTTATCCGCTAGGGGGCTGGCCAGCAACCACACTCCTTACTGCTCACCAGACCTTCAGTATTTCCAAGATGCGTGTAACATCTTCTGCTGTAATGCACTGATAGCAATAAAGCCTCCCGATGCTCTATCCTGCTCATGGACTGTGTACAGTAATGGGAATCATTCTCCAAGGCCGTCGCCATGTCAAGTGAAGGTCTTGCTCCCTATTAAAAGCTTCAAAGCTGGAGATTTGGTAGTGTAAGAAAGGAGTCATTATACATCCCTTAGATAAAGTTACCATCATCTCTGTAAACCTCTATGGTTCAACCACTCATACACATTCTATAATCAAATGCATTCGCATAACTGATGCTTAAGAAACATACTCAATTAATACGGAATCAATATTAACCATGCCACCAGCACACATCCTTGTTCCAATCCTCCCTCAGTTCTGGAACCAGCACAGCACCAGCAAAATTTTCCACGGTCTGAATCTCCCCTATCTACACCACTAAAGTACATTCACCAACCCTCTTCTGTCCTTGCTTTACCATCCACCACCCTTAATATTAGCTTGTCTTGAAATGACTTTATGTAAGCATGCTTCATCTTGCCATCTTGTTCATGCACACCTGCTTGCTCTGATCTCCATTGTTCTCAAAACTCAATGTGCCATGATCTTACCGGTTACAGATTGTAGTTCTTTATTGGATAACCTAAGCTATTTCCAGGCCTAATTCAGGGGTATTTCTCTGAGTCCCCCCTACCTCTCCTCCCAGTGTTTGGTTAAGTGTCTGTTGTCACTTGTTTGAAACCTGCCTGTACTTTTGGGATCTCTTGTTCTCTCCCTCTCTCTCTATACATACATAACACACACACACACACATATATATATATATATATATATATATATATATATATATATATATATATATATATATATATATATATATATGACCCCCCACCCCTTCAACCTCTGCAGCAATGCTGGCAGCACTCATACCTCTATTTCCCAAAGACAACCTCTGGATATGACACTGAGCATGTGCACTCAACTTCTTTATTCGACCATGGCGAGGCCTGTTCTGAGTGGAATCTGTCCTGTTAAACTGCTGTATGGTCTTGGCCACCGTGCTGCAGCTCAGTTTCAGGGTCTTGTCAATCTTCTTATAGCCCAGGCCATCTTTATGTAGAGCAAACTTATTTTTTTTCAGATCCTCAGAGAGTTCTTTGCCATGATGTGTGATGTTGAACTTCCAGTGATCAGTATGAGAGAGTGAGAGCGATAACATCAAATTTAACACACCTGCTCCCCATTCACACCTGAGACATTGTAACACCAAGGAGTCACATGACCACGGGGAGGGAAAATTGCTAATTGGGCCTAATTTGGACATTTTCACTTAGGGGTATACTCACTTTTATTGGCAGCGGTTTAGACATTATTGGCTGTGTGAGTTGATTTGAGTGGACAGCAAATTTACACTGGTATACAAGCTGTACATTTACTACTTTACATTGTAACAAAGTGTTGTCACATGAAAAAATAGATTTTTTTTTTTTTACAAAAATGTGAGGGGTGTACTCACTTGTGTGAGATACGGTACTTGACATAACTAATTTGCCTGCGGAGAGTTGCAAGACATTAATAGCTTTACTGTGTAAGTCTTTGACAGGAATAACTTTGCTTTAAGTCTTTTCTTTTGGATTAAATACGAATCACTTATATCAAGTTAATCCGTTTGATTTTAATGAAATCAGTTTAATTGATTCGTGTTGTGCTCTAACAGGCTGTACCCAGCTTTGACCAATTGTACTTTTCTGCTGGTTTACACAAAGAGTATGACGCTTGGAGTGGGTCCCCCTTGACAACCGCAAGGCTCAAGACATCCACCTAGGGTGCCTTGTGGATGATCCAACTGTGTTGCAGCATATGAAAATTTGTGTAAACTACCTTAACCACTTAAGGACCGCCTCCTGCACATATACGTTGGCAGAAAGGCACGGCTGGGCACAAGCACATACCGGTACATTGGTGTCCTGCGATCTGAAGAACGAGGAGAGGTCTGTGTAAACAAACCTCTCCCTGTGCTTCCTACTGTGGCTGTCACCGATCGTCTGTTCCCTGTTATAGGGAAAGACGATCAGTGATGTCACATGCCAGGCCACGCCCCCCTACAATAAAAAAAACACATAACGTCATACATAACCCCTACACTGCCCCCTAGTGGTTAACTCATTCACTGCCAGTGTCATTTACACAGGAATCAGTGCATTTAAATAGCACTGATTGCTGTATAAATGACAATGGTCCCAAAAATGTGTCAAAAATGTCTGATGTGTCCGCCATAATGTCGCAGTCACAATAAAAATCGCTGATCGCTGCCATTACTAGTAAAAAAAATTTTTTATAAAAGTGCTATAAAACTATCCCCTATTTTGTAAACGCTATAAGTTTTTTGCAAACCAATCAATAATCGCTAATTGCAATTTTTTTTAACCAAAAATATGTAGAAGAATACGTATCGGCCTAAACTGAGGAAAAAAAATGTTTTTTTATATATTTTTTGGGGATATTTATTATAGCAAAAAGTAAAAAATATTGCATTTTTTTCAAAATTGTCGCTCTATTTTTGTTTATAGCACAAAAAATAAAAACCGCAGAGGTGATCAAATACCATCTAAAGAAAGCTCTATTTGTGGGAAAAAAGGATGCCAATTTTGTTTGGGAGACCCGTCGCACAACCACGCAATTGTCAGTTAAAGCGACGCAGTGCCGAATCACAAAAAGGGGCTTGGTCCTTTGGCTGCAAATTGGTCCGGGGCTTAAGTGGTTAAGTATGCTTTATTTTAAAGTCAGTTTTAAATAGTAGTTCAGTATGGTGTTCATCTATACTGGTCTAAATGGGTTATTCGGAATATTAAGTAGGTAATGCCCATGTATTAGTTTGATATTAGGGAGAACTAGAGATTGTTTTTATCCAACTTAACAATAAATATTGAGATAGCCAATATCAGATTCATCTTGCCGTTTGACCGATTATTTTTCTCTGTGTGCTTCATTTTACTCCAATATCAGAAGCAATTCATATTTCTATGACTATTTCAAGGGTATATAAAAGAGCCCCTTTAAGGGTTTATAAAAGGTGTAAGTTATAAGAAATGGAAGTATTGCAGTGCAGAGGAAGAATTATTACATTGTTCTGCATGTGACGTCTCCATTCTTGTATATTTGACATAGCTTTTTAAAGGTGTAACAAGGAAAACGCAGAAAATCTCTGTGCAAACACTTTCTGTATAATTTTAGAACTTTAGCAATAAATAATGACTAGCAAAAGGTCAGGTGAAGTATATGAATGAAAGTTATGTATTCCCTTTTGAGAAACTAGAAGTCTTTCACTTGATGGCACAATATTAAATCTGAACTCTAGGCAAATATAAATACACAGATGATACACATATATAATGTATGAGCTGTTTTACCCGAAAAGGGTTTGCATTTCTATCCATCAGTCACATCCTGAGCGTTACATAGCCCCATAACTCATTACAGCCAGGTGGATTACAGCACGGTTAAAGTATATGTAGCACTCACCCTCAAAAGGGCTGCTGATTTGTCTCAGGTTCCTGCAATAAGAGCCAGGCACACAACGACAGTCAAAAACAGCCTTAAGTCCCATACACACTATCAGATTTTCTGCTGTTTTTTGTCTTCAGATTTACCAAAACCAGGTAATGCAAGGGCCTGCCTGATTGCATACAAATTGAAACTCCTAAGGTTTGATCTCATATTATATGGTTTTGGCACATCTGAAGGAAAAAATCAGCAAAAAATCTGATAGTGTGTATGGGGCTTTTGGGTTGCTTTTTTACCATGTATGCCGATTAAATTGGATAGGGCATACAGGGAGCTGTGGGATGCTCCATGAACACTGAGCAATAGATTGAGGACACTCTTCACTGCCCCCTTCTTCTCAGGGCAGTTCCTCCAGCAAAAACCCAGAGATTGGACAGCACCAGGACACCTTCAGTAATGTCCCAGGCCTGGCAAGCACTAGTATAGATATGCTAAGGATGTCAGCAGTAACAGTCACTGCAATCTTACCGCCGGACTCGCATTTCGGCAGACAATCCGGCCGTGTGTGTGCCAGTCCGCCGTACTTTTGAAATGAACGGACTTTTCCTGCCCGGAGAAAAGTCCGCTCATCTTGAGCGCATCTTTAGGTAGCCGGGGCCAGTGAAGGAGGCGTCGCTGGCCCCGCCACCTGGTATGGACTTAAAGGGGAATCCCTACGCCAAAAAATCTGCGTGGGGGTCCCCCCCTAGGTCCACATCAGACCCTTATCCGAGCACGCTACCTGGCCGGACAGGAAAGGGGGTGGGGATGAGCGAGCGCCCCCCTCCTGAGCCGTACCATGCCGCGTGCCCTCAACATGGGGGTGCCTTGGAGAAGGGGGGCCGCACGGCCCCCCACCCCAAAGCACCTTGTCCCCATGTTGATGAGGACAAGGGCCTCTTCCCGACAACCCTGGCCGTTGGTTGTCGGGGTCTGCGGGCGGGGGGCTTATCGGAATCCGGGAGCCCCCTTTAATAAGGGGGCCCCTGGATCCCGGCCCCCCCAACCTATGTGAATGAGTATGGGGTACAATGTACCCCTACCCATTCACCTGTGAAAAAAGTAAAAAAAAAACACAACACACAAGGGTTAAAATAGTTTATTGCACAGCTCCGGGGGTCTTCTGTCTTCAGGGGTCTTCTCGCCGGACTCCTCCGCTATCTTCTGCTAGCTCTTTTGCTAGCGGAGGAGCCCGGCTTTCTTCGTCGCCGCCGCCGCCCTCTTCTTCCGACTTCGGGGGGTCTTGTCCACCTCTTTGGTACTTCTTGCCGGGCCACCACGCCTTCTTCTAGCTCTTTTACAGGCTAAACACTGACACTGATGGTCCACTGCCCACCCCCCCCCCCCCCCCCAAAAAAAAAAAAGTATTGTAAAAAAAAAAAATTGTAAAAAAATTCTAAATAAAAAGCTGCTGACAGTCCACGCCTCATCAGTGCCCATTAGTGCCATTGTCACATGACATTAAAAAAAAGTATCGGTAATCGGTATCGGCGAGTACTTGAAAAAATTATTGGTACTTGTACTCAGTCCTAAAAAAGTGGTATTGTGACAACACTACTTACAATGGTAAGATGAAAACATAGGCTGCTTTAATTCCATTTCCCACAACTCTTTGGGTTCTTGGACATGCCCAGGAAAGATAAATGTTGTGTAATGGTGGAGCACAACTACTCTTTAACCCATTCCTACCCAGCTTATGGTGGATCTTCCATTGAGTACTTTCAGCATGCTGCCCTGGGGACCACAGCATGGGTCACTTAGGGAACATCTGCAGAGCAAACCAGCGTGGTCTAACCAGCAGTTCCTGGGATACTCTCACACCTGTCCTAGGCTTAGAGAGCAATGGACCCCACTGTTATCCCAATGCAAAGGGACATTTCAGGGAGACGTTTCTGGGTTCCTGGGAGGTTAGAGGAGTATTTCACACCAGACAAGTGTCTTTTGAATATTTTTTCTGAGTTAATAATATATACTACCAATCAGCCACCCACAAGGGTTTACAGCACACAACTTCAAGGTTACTAATATTCCATAGAAAGGTTGAGAGATTGTAGAGGAGAGGCCTTTATCTACATGAGAAGTGTCCCAGAGTCTGGCACTCTTACACGGGAGGCATGTTAGTAGTCTCAAACTGCAGTGTTCTTGTACCACCAAGCTCCCCCGCCCCAACCCCCCCCCCTCCAAGAGGAAGCAACACTATAAAACACTACACTATAAAAGCCTTGTAACTAAATCCTGAGCCTTGAAGGTACAGCTTCTGCCAGTAATGGTTTGAGCCTACTAGCTTCCCTCAAGGTATATATCTCTCACCTTCTTTCCATGGTACCCCTCTATCAGGGTAGGGCTGCCACTTAATCCCAGTGACTCTTAAAGTCACAATTCATTCTCAACCTATGGGACATCTAGTGGCCAGCCAGAAGAATTACAACAGGACACATCCCTGCTCCACCCAACATAATTAATTCTGCTTTCTCCCTTAGCAGCTCAGAGAAACAACACCTGATGATGTAGAAGTAGCTGGGAAAGTGATGTCCAACAAGGTAAAAGGCCCTCCACTGCTAGAACTGGCATATGGGCAGCTGCACCAGAGTCTAAAAGCACACAAGTTCTTCAATCGACGCAGTCACTTTGGGGAGGACTTAACCAATTGCTACTAGAGTTCTCCAGGTTCGATGAGGTGGTGTTTTATCCTGGGGCCATATTTCTATCCAGCCGTTCACCTGTGTTACCAGAGTTACGCTGGACTTCACTGTGAGGGATGCTGTGTATGAGGATAATTGCTAATAGCTGTGTTCTGTACTGTTTTACTGAAATAGTGATTCTCATCTAGACTCTTCATTTTTATAATCGTATAGAGACTATGCTTTGCAGCCACATGATAACCTAAATGAGTCTCAGAGACATTGCTGTGAAAAGTCTATGTTTGTGTCTATGTTTGTTGTGTGTCTCATAATCTGTTTTTATTATTCTGCAGTGTACACATGCTCTTTGCCATTCTGAATCTGTTTTGTATTATTGCTTCTATATTTAGACCTTTTTAGTGATCTGCTGCTCTCTACTCTCAGCTGCTAACATCGCACTGTAATGTAAATTTGTGTATATCACTTTTTGAATCAGTGGTTGCTGGGAAAAGATCCTGGAAGGAGGAAGTAGAGAGAGCATGTTTCAGGCACATATCTCGTCCATGCTACTAATACCAGATCAGAATAGATGATTATGTAGGTTTTTTTATGTTCTAATAGTTTAACTACGGCTGCCCATAGCTTATTGAGTATATTGCTAAATCCTTGTGACAAGCAGAGCATCTCTGCCCTATTACTACCTGACATGCACAGTGAGAGATAACTAGGACTGTGTTCTAGGCTGGTTGGTTAATGAAGGGTCTCCTCATCACGCAGATCTCTCTTCAGGTCTCCAACAAAAAGACAGATATTGCATCATCCGCAGACACCCTTCCAATGGGACTTTGCTGCAACATTCGTTTGGAGGCATCTCTATAAATAACTATATATATATATATATCCGGGTATATGTGCACAATTCCACCAAGACGCTAATCGGCCTTTTGCCATTTATTAGGGATGAGCTTGATGTTCGGGTCAAACATACGTTTGACTCGAACATCGGGTGTTCGCCCGTTCAGCAAACATTACAGGGCATTCACAGGGTGCCTTTGTCCAATCATGGCTCAGGGGGACTAAGTCCATGCCCCATACTATATAAGGCTGCCTACACAGCGGCCCTGTGTAGTGTTGTTGGTGTGGACGGTGATGATAGCTTGATATAGATTAAGCAGGCAGGTTATTCAGTTAGTAGGAGTGTATTTGATATATATATATACAGTCAGTCTACTATACAGTACTATACAGTACTAGTACACATAAGTAAGTACACCTACACCAGTAAGTACAACATTTTGTAAATATTTTACTATATCTTTTCATGTGACAACACTAAAGAAATTACACTTTGCTACAATGTAAAGTAGTGAGTTTACAGCTTGTATAACAGTGTAAAAATGTGCTGTTCCCTCAAAATAGCTCAACACACAGCCATTAATGTCTAAACCACAGGTGAGTACACTCCTAAGTGAAAATGTCCAAATTGGGCACAAAGTGTCAATATTTTGTGTGTTCACCATTATTTTCCAGCACTGCCTTAACCCTCTTTGGCATGGAGTTCACCAGAGTTTCACAGGTTGCCACTGGAGTCCTCTTCCACTCCCCCATGATGACATCACGGAGCTGGTGGATGTTAGAGACCTTGCGCTCCCCCACCTTCCATTTGAAGATGCCCCACAGATGCTGAATAGGGTTTAGGTCTGGAGACATGCTTGGTCAGTCCATAACCTTTATCCTCAGCTTCTTTGGCAAGGCAGTGGTCGTCTTGGAGGTGTGTTTGGGGTCATTATCATGTTGGAATAATGCCCTGCGGCCCAGTCTCTGAAGGGAGGGGATCATGCTCTGCTTCAGTATGTCACAGTACATGTTGGCATTAATGGTTCCCTCAATGAACTGTAGCTCCCCAGTGCCGTCAACACTCATGCAGCCCCAGACCATGAGACTCCCACCAGCATGCTTGACTGTAGGCAAGACACACTTGTCTTTGTACTCTCCACCTGGTTGCCGCCACACGCTTGACACCATCTGAACCAAATACGTTTACCTTGGTCTCAGAACATGGTTCCAGTAATCAATGTCCTTAGTCTGCTTGTCTTTAGCAAACTGTTTGTGGGCTTTCTTGTGCATCATCTTTAGAAGAGGCTTCCTTCTGGGATGACAGCCATCTAGACCAATTTGATGCAGTGTGCAATGTATGGTCTGTGCACTGACAGGCTGACCCCCAACCCCTTCAACCTCTGCAGCAATGCGGGCAGCACTCATATACATTTATTTCCCAAAGACAACCTCTGAATATGATGCTAAGCATGTGCAATCAACTTCTTTGGTCGACCATGGCGAGGCCTGTTCTGAGTGGAACCTGTCCTGTTAAACCGCTGTATGGTCTTGGCCACCATGCTGCAGCTCAGTTTCAGGGTCTTGGCAATCTTTTTATAGCCTAGGCCTTCATTATGTAGAGCAACGATTCTTTTATATATAAGTGTATATATATATATATATATATATATATATATATATATATATATACACTCTGCATTTGGCATAGACTATAAATTCAGTGTTTACTCTATATTCACTCAGTGCAAGCAGTGAATTAATAAATATATATATATATATATATATATATATATATATATATATATATATATATATATATATATATATATACAGTCTCGTATTTACATATACTGTACATATACAGTATATATATATATATATATATATATATATATATATTTATATATTTATCACTGTGTGAACTTGCTTGATTTTCACTGTGAACTTGCTTGATTTACTAATTTCAGTTGCATCATATTTTATATTAGTTTCTCTTTTTGTATACTTAGTATTGATAATATTTCATTGTATTGTAATAGTACTTTTTTATCATTAAGACTATTATCGCACAGCGCTGCATTTTTTTTGCTATTTTTATACCAGTTTTTTCACAGATTATGGGATTGTGATTGATGCATAGCAGCTGGCTGTAGGAACTTTATTCACCTTCACACAGATTGTTTTAATCACACCTGAAGCTAATTGTAGTTTAGGGATTGTACCACTGACCCCCGAAGGAGCTGCTGATTTTATTGGGCTTACCGTTACCTTCTTGACCTCGTGTATGTCTAGGGGTTTCCCGAGGTTGATGGCCCAAAGGATTGTAGCAACTGACACTGGATCCAATTTAAGGATTTTTATTTGCAAAAAGGAGTAGACAAAACACAGTCTCTCAATGACTGTTTTAGGTAGAAAGTTCTGGTACTCTTGGAACTTATTCAAAAGTAGGTAGTCTCTCACTATAGCAATCCAGAGAATAGCCATTCACAACTGGATCCTCACTGCTATCGGATAGACCTCCTCTCACTTGGCCTAGCAGCCGATAGAGTGTTCAGGTAAAGCGAAGCCTCTGCCACAGACTTGCATATGGAACGTTTGAATAAAGTCTCTGCCACAGACTTGTTGTAGAACACTTGTAGTAAAGTCTCTGCCACAGACTTGTTGTAGAACGCTTGTAGTAAACTGAAGGGTGTAGACAAATTTAGAGAGCCCTCATATGGTACCAGTATCTTGCAGCCGGTCCGGGGATACCGTACGAGTGTAGATTCACTTGGGGTCTTTCAACTAAGCTTCCAGGCTTTCTGAGAAGCCAGCCTTCTGCATAGTCTTCTCCCGAAGAGTCCTTCCCTGGTTGCTTCTTCAGTTGCTGGGCCTCTCCAGATGAGACAGCACCGGACCACCTCCGAATCCTCCCTCCAGTTACTTTGCCTTGGGCTAGGCAGCCCAGAGACTCGGATGGATCCACAACCCAGGCCATGAGAGCCATGGGGGCTGGTCAGGAGGACCAGGACCAAAAAGACAGAAAAATCTTCTGGACCGGAACCCAGAAGCACGTGATGTCAGCACCTTAAGTACCCTCTCCCAGAATGCACAGCAGGATGATACGCCCACTGGGTTGGTTCTGAGAAGGAATGACACTCAATGCGCCCAGCTGAACTGCGTTCTCACACCTGCCAGTGATGACAGCGCCCCCTATGGCCAAGCAGAACACAGTGCAATCCAGCCAGACTGGTACTGAAACCATAATTTGGTATAATTAAACCCAAAACCAAACTGCGGTTCTAGGAATGTTAAATAGAGAAAAACACATAGTGTGTGCTCCAGACCAAAAGTTTGGACACACCTTCTCATTCAGAGTTTTCTTTATTTTCATGACTATGAAAATTGTAGATTCACACTGAAGGCATCAAAACTATGAATTAACACACGTCCAATTGAACAAAACTGAACTGAACAAAAAAGTGTGAAACAACTGAAAATATGTCTTATATTCGAGGTTCTTCAAAGTAGTCACCTTTTGCTTTGATTACTGCTCCGTACACTCTTGGCATTCTGTTGATGAGCTTCAAGAGGTAGTCACCTGAAATGGCTTTCCAACAGTCTTGAAGGAGTTCCCAGAGATGCTTAGCACTCGTTGGCCCTTTTGCCTTCACTCTGCTGTCCAGCACACCCCAAACCATCTCGATTGGGTTCAGGTCCGGTGACTGTGGAGGCCAGGTCCTCTAGCGCAGCACCCCATCACTCTCCTTCTTGGTCAAATAGCCATTACACAGCCTGGAGGTGTGTTTGGGCTCATTGTCCTATTTGAAAAATAAATGATGGTCCAACTAAACGCAAACCGGATGGAATAGCATGCCGCTGCAAGATGCTGTGGTAGCCATGCTGGTTCAGTATGCCTTCAATTTTGAATAAATCCCCAACAGTGTCACCAGAAAAGCACCCTAACACCATCACACCTCCTCCATGCTTCACGGTGGGAACCAGGCATGTAGAGTCCATCCGTTCACCTCTTTTGCGTCGCACAAAGACACGGTGGTTGGAACCAAAGATCTCAAACTTGTACTCATCAGACCAAAGCACAGATTTCCACTGGTCTAATGTCCATTCCTTGTGTTCTTTAGCCCAAACAAGTCTCTTCTGCTTGTTGCCTGTCCTCAGCAGTGGTTTCCTAGCAGCTATTTTACTATGAAGGCCTGATTTACACAGTCTCCTCTTAACAGTTGTTCTAGAGATGTGTCTGCTGCTAGAACTCTGTGTGGCATTGACCTGTTCTCTAATCTGAGCTGCTGTTAACCTGCGATTTCTGAGGCTGGTGACTCGGATGAACTTATCGTCCGCAGCAGAGGTGACTCTTGGTCTTCCTTTCCTGGGGCGGTCGTCATGTGAGCCAGTTTCTTTGTAGTGCTTTATGGTTTTTGCCACTGCACTTGGGGACACTTTCAAAGTTTTCCCAATTGTTCGGACTGACTGTCCTTCATTTCTTAAAGTAATTATGGCCACTCGTTTTTCTTTACTTAGACTTTGTATTATGGCAAGAAAAAAGCAGCTAACAGTCTATTCAGTAGGACTATCAGCTGTGTACTGTATCCACCTTCTGCACAACACAACTGATGGTCCCAACCCCATTTATAAGGCTTGAAATCCCACTTATTAAACCTCACAGGGCATACCTGTGAAGTGAAAACCATTTCGGGTGACTACCTCTTGAAGCTCATCAACAGAATGCCAAGAGTGTGCGGAGCAGTAATCAAAGCAAAGGGTGGCTACTTTGAAGAACTTAGAATATAAGACAAATTTTCAGTTGTTTCACACTTTTTTGTTCAGTATATAATTGGACATGTGTTAATTCATAGTTTTGATGCCTTCAGTGTGAATCTACAATTTTCATAGTCATGAAAATAAAGAAAACTCTTTGAATGAGAAGATGTGTCCAAACTTTTGGTCTGTACTGTAGATACGTTGTATACAGTGTAGCCTATATCTACAGTGCATTCCATGGTGTACTGTTTGTAATACACTTCAGGTGGTGTACACAGTATCTAATACAGTGTGTACAGTGTCTACTACACTTCTGGTGGTGTACACAGTATAAAATACAGTGCAGCCATAGTATAGATGCTAATACAGTGCAGGTGATGTGTACACAGTATCTAATACAGTTTCTACTACACTTCTGGTGGTGTACACAGTACACAATACAGTGCAGCCATAGTACAGTTAGTAATACAGTGCAGGTGGTGTACACAGTATCTAACACAGTGTGTACAGTGTCTACTACACTTCTGGTGGCGTACACAGTATAAAATACAGTGCACCTGTAGTACATTTTCTAATACAGTGCAGGCGGTGTACACAGTATCTACTACAGTGTATACAGTTTCTACTACACTTATCGAGGTGTACACAGTACACAATACAGTGCAGACGCAGTACAGTTTCTACTACTTTTATGGTGGTGTGCACAGTATCTAATACAGTGTGTAGAGTTTCTACTATACTTCTGGTAGTGTACACAGTTTCTAATACAGTGGGTACATTTTCTACTACACTTCTGGTGTTGTGCAAAGTACACAATAGAGTGCAGCCGTAGTACAGATGTTAATACAGTGTAGATAGTGTACACAGTATCTAACACAGTGTTTACAGTGTCTACTACACTTCTGGTGGTGTACACAGTATAAAATACAGTGCATCCTTAGTACAGTTGCTACTACATTGCAGGCGGTGTACACAGTATCTAATACAATGTGTACAGTTTCTACTACAGTTATGGAGGTGTACATAGTACACAATACAGCGCAGCCGCAGTAGAGTTTCTACTACTTTTCTGGTGGTGTACACAGTATCTATTACAGTGGGTAAAATTTCTACTACACTTCTGGTGGTGTACAAACTACACAATACAGTGCAGCCATAGTACAGATGTTAATACATTGTAGGCAGTGTACACAGTATCTAATACAGTGTGCACAGTGTCTACTACACTTCTGGTGGTGTACACAGTATAAAATACAGTGCATCTGTAGTACAGTGTCTACTACACTTCTGGTGGTGTACACAGTATAAAATACAGTGCATCCGTAGTACAGTGTCTACTACACTTCTGGTGGTGTACACAGTATCTAATACAGTGTGTACAGTTTTTACTACACTTCTGGTGGTGTACACAGTATCTAATACAGTGTGTACAGTTTCTACTACACTTCTGGTGGTGTACACAGTTTAAAATACAGTGCATCCTTAGTACAGTTGCTAATACATTGCAGGTGGTGTACACAGTATCTAATACAATGTGTACAGTTTCTACTACAGTTCTGGAGGTGTACACAGTACACAATACAGTACAGCCGCAGTAGAGTTTCTACTACTTTTCTGGTGGTGTACACAGTATCTATTACAGTGGGTACGTTTTCTACTACACTTCTGGTGGTGTACAAAGTACACAATACAGTGCAGCCATAGTACAGATATTAATACAGTGTAGGCAGTGTACACAGTATCTAATACGGTGTGCACAGTGTCTACTACACTTCTGGTGGTGTACACAGTATAAAATACAGTGCATCCGTAGTACAGTTGCTAATACAGTACAGGTAGTGTACACAGTATCTAATACAGTGTGTATACAGTTTCTACTACACTTCTGGTGGTGTACACAGTACACAGTACACAATACAGTGCAGCCATAGTACAGTTTCTACTACTTTTCTGGAGGTGTACACAGTATCTAATACAGTGTATACAGTTTCTACTACACTTCTGGTAGTGTACACAGTATAAAATACAGTGCAGCCGTACTACAGTTGCTAATACAGTGCAGGCGGTGTACACAGTATCCAAAACAGTATAGTGTGGTTTTGCAAAGCAAAATACACATCCTGTCCAGAAGGCCACCAAGGAGAGGCAGATGCTCCCAGGCCACTAAAAGAGGGCAAGCAGCCTCTGAGTCTACAGTAAACAGTGCTGGTCGTGGACCTGGTGCATCCTCTGCAGGTAGCAGCTTGCCCTTTTTTTCTGCTGCTGGCCGTGTTATTGAGCCAGAACATCCAGAAGAGTTGGTGGCATGGATAACAAAGCTATCCTCATCCTCCTCATCCTCTGTCATCCAGGCTCAGACTAGTTTGCCTTCCAATGCGGCTGCCAAAGCGGCCTATTCCATCGACTCCTTGTCCACAGTCACTCCTTCCATAGCCCTACCGTCATGCATGGAGGAGTCCCCAGAACTATTTGACCACAGTGTCAGGTACATGCTGCTGGAGGATGTGCAGTGATTTGAAGACTCCAATGTTGGTTCCCAAGTTTAGAAAGGGAGTAACGTGAGCCTAGAGAGAGGGGTGCCCAAAAAGGACAAGAAACAGCAGTCATGTTTCCCCAGCTGCAGCATACTGCCAAGTTTGGTCCAGTGACAAGGAGGGAGGTGATGATGAAGTCACTGACTCTGCTTGGGTGCCTGAGAGAAGAGAGGAGGAGGCACAACTCCAATGAGGCAGGATTTCCTCTAGGGGGCAGCTTAAGGACAGCCATCGTATTGAATCACACCAAAGAGCTCCGCAGGTGGAAGGTGCTGCTGACTCCCTGCTGACTTTTAAAAGTTCATTGGTGTGGGCCTCTTTTGACACATGTGCAGCAGATCGCACCGCTGCTGTTTGCAACCTATATCTGAAGCGGATCAAGCATGGCCAGAACAGTAGCTGCTTGGGCACCACATGCTTGACCAGACATATGACAACCTGCTATGCAGTCCGTTGGCAACAGCACTTGAAAGACCCACATCAAAGAAAAAGGTGGACTTCTCCTTGCTCGTCAGCTGGGATCTCCAATCCCACTATACCTCCAGTCCTCTCAAAAACCTGCACTGAGAGGAATGAAGGTATAGCAATAGGTGTCCCAAGTACTTGCAGCCAATCTGTTAGCAGTACACCACCATCTGATTTTAGCAGGCAAATTTCCCTACCCCAGTTGCTGAAACGTAAAAAGAAATTCGGTCCCCGCCATCCACATGCTCAGCGCGAATTTGTGGAATGTGCAGTACCTCAGTGGCAGGTTTGCAAAACGCCATTTATTTTCACAGAAGGCCATTCCAGCTCTCTACCGGCATGTGTAAGCCAATGTTTTGGCCTCGATTGGACAAAGCGGTCAGCAGTAAGGTGCATATTACCATTGATTCATGGTCCAGCAGGCATGGGCAAGGATGTTACCTTTTTTTTTCATGGCGCACTGGGTAACTCTGCTGGTAGCTGGGAAGGATGCATGACAGGGTTCAGTATTGTTGGAACTGCCGCCACGCCTACAAAATGCTAGCGTTGATTCTGCCACAGATCTCTCCTCCACCCCTTCCTCTTCTTCTTCCTCTATGGCCTCTTCTGCAGATTTGTCCTTTGAACCAGTGGTGCTGCGTATTCAAGGGGCTACGCAAGCAGTCAGACAAAAATATGTCATGCAGTGCTTGAGTTGATCTGCTTAGGGGACAGGAGCCACACTGAGGCAGAGATTCTGTCAGCTCTGCAGAGGCAGGCTCAGAGGAAGTTGACACCATGCCAGCTTCAGCCAGGAATGGTTGTAAGCGACAATAGCACCAACCTTCTCTATGCCCTCCGACAGGGACACTTGACCCATGTTCCATGTTTGCCAACGGCCCTGAATTTGGTGGCGCAGTGGTTCTTGAGCAGGTACTCAGGCTTACAGGATCTCCTGAGGCAGGCCAGAAAAGTCTGTGTTCATTTCCGACGGTCATAAAATACCAGTGCTCGGCTGGCCTACATTCAAAAGGAATGCAATCTGCTCACCAACCGCCTCATTTGTGACATGCCCACCATGTGGAACTTAACGTTGGCAATGCTGCAGCAGCTGCACATGCAGCAGAGGGCCATTAATGAGTACCTGTGCGATTATGGCACCAGGACAAGGATGCATGCACTGTCCTGTCACAATTTGAGGAGGCCATGAGGATGGTGAGCAGCGACAATGCATGCATCAGTGACACTGTCCCTGTTGTCTTCCTGTTGGAGCACACACTTTGTGGAATAATAGACAGGGCACTTGAGGCAGAACAGCGGGAGGAAGACGAGGACTTCATTACCTTTCAAGGCCCCATTTATCTAGATAGCATTCCTGCTGGCCCACCAAACACACAAGAAGAAGAAGAGGAGGAGGATTGTGTCAGCATGGACATGGAGGATAACGCTCAGCAACAGTCTTCAAGGGATGGTTTTCAGTCTCCAGAAAACCAAGGAGTTGTACGTGGCTGGGAAGAGGTTGTTATGGATCATGTGATCCATAGTGACCCAGAGGACTCTGAATCAAATGCCTCTGCAAACTTATGCTGCATGGCCTCCCTTATTCTGCAAAGCCTGCTGTAGGACCCTAGGATTTGTGGTATCAAGGAGAGGGATCATTACTGGCTGGCAACCCTTCTTGATCCATGTTACAAGGGTAAGGTTGCAGAACTCATCCTGCCTTCGCAGAGGGAGCAGAGGATGAAACATCTTTAGGAGGCCTTGAAGAAATGTTTGTGCAATGCATTTCCAGACCCTGGGTGGTTACAATTTCCTGGTGCTGTGTTTTTTAAAAAAATTGAACAAGTGTGTATCTATCACAGGGTGGTGTCTGTGGATACACTGATAGACAAAATGCCGCGTCCTAATTATCACTTTGTGAATGTAAATATTGACAGGGAAAAGGGGAAGTAAGGAAGAAAAAAAAAAAAAAAGGAATAAAAGAACCATCACATAAAAAACCTCAAAAGAAAAAATGTGGGTTCAGTTGGACTTTTTAGGCATAAAGAAAGTTGTAAACACAACCAGTATATTCAAAAAGAATTATTTCTATTTATTTTTTAAAAAAGAAAGACAATTTTTTAAAAAGAACAGGGAAAAGTTCAATTTCCTTTTTACACAAAAAAAAGGAAAATGTTTCCTCCTTAAAACTACACATTTAAGACCTAATTGACATCCTATCAAACATAGTAAAATCCATTTCAAATTTCCAAAAAGAAAAAAACAAAATATATATCTATACAAATATAGGATCAAGGATATCAATCATACAGTCAACGATTACATATATTTTTGGTGCTCTACATGTTTCGCGTCTACGATGACGCTTCTTCAGGAGCTGATAATAATGTTCTAAATTCTAAGGAGAGAATATAAATAAGTAAAAGAAGAAAAACATATATGTGTATAAAATACTAGAAAGAAAAAAACACACATCTATAAACATTCGTATGAATAAAATACATATATCCAAATATATATAACATATTTCGTTATATCACCCATCAAGGTACTAAGGTGTAAAAAAAAAAAAAAAAAAAAAAAAAAAACCTTGATGGGTGATATAACGAAATATGTTATATATATTTGGATATATGTATTTTATTCATACCAATGTTTATAGATGTGTGTTTTTTTCTTTCTAGTATTTTATACACATATATGTTTTTCTTCTTTTACTTATTTATATTCTCTCCTTAGAATTTAGAACATTATTATCAGCTCCTGAAGAAGCGTCATCGTAGACGCGAAACATGTAGAGCACCAAAAATATATGTAATCGTTGACTGTATGATTGATATCCTTGATCCTATATTTGTATAGATATATATTTTGTTTTTTTCTTTCCTTTTTGGAAATTTGAAATGGATTTTACTATGTTTGATAGGATGTCAATTAGGTCTTAAATGTGTAGTTTTAAGGAGGAAACATTTTCCTTTTTTTTGTGTAAAAAGGAAATTTAACTTTTCCCTGTTCTTTTTAAAAAATTGTCTTTCTTTTTTTAACCACTACAATACAGGGCACTTTCACCCCCTTCCTTCCCAGCCCAATTTTCAGCTTTCAGCGCTCTCGCTCTTTCAGTGACAATTGCGCGGTCATGCTACACTGTACCCAAATGAAATTGTTATCATTTTTTTCGCACAAATAGAGCTTTATTTTGGTGTTATTTATTCACGACTCCGTTTTTTTTTTTTGCGATATAAGCGCAAAAATAGCGGAAATTTGGAAAAAAAACTATATTTTCTTTTTTCTATTTGAAAAGAAATCCAATAAAATCAAATTTTGTCATAAATTTAAGCCAAAATGTATTCTGCTACATGTTTTTGGTAAAAAAAATTCCGTTAAGTGTATAATAATTGGTTTGTGTGATCACGGACATATGTACGCAAATGATCATGTACATATGTGTGCAGGTGATCACGTACATATGTGTGCAGATAATCATTGGGACATGTGATTTTAGTGGGACATATGTGGGGGACATGTTTTTATTATTAGGGACATGTGTTTTTATTATTTGGGGACATGTATGTTTTGGGGACATGTGTGTTTTGGGGACATATGTGGGGACTGTGTTTGTACTGTGTGGTGTGTTGTGTGTGTACACTTCACTGATGATCAGTGAGTAAAAAGCTGTAAAAAGCAGCCCATACTCACTGATCATCAGCCGGCTGCAGCGATCTGCTCTCTTCTCCTCAGCGGTGACTTCCGTGTGAGGAGAGGAGAGCCGATTGCCTAGCAACCGGCTGTTTGTTTACATCACATGACGGCCGTGATTGGACACGGCCGTCATGTGATCAGGAGGGCCAATCACAGAGCCCTCCTGCCGATCTGAGATGTGCCGTGTCCGGGTGACACGAGCACATCGGGATCGCGCCGCTGCGCGGGCGCGCGCGCGCGCGATCCCGCTGCTCCTGAATGACGTTCCCAAACGTCCTATCAGGAGCAGGCGGCTCCCACCCGGCCGTATATACGCATTGGCCGGGTGGGAAGTGGTTAAAAAATAAATAGAAATAATTCTTTTTGAATATACTGGTTGTGTTTACAACTTTCTTTATGCCTAAAAAGTCCAACTGAACCCACATTTTTTCTTTTGAGGTCTTTTATGTGAAGGTTCTTTTATTCCTTTTTTTTTTTTTCTTCCTTAATTCCCCTTTTCCCTGTCAATATTTACATTCACTGGTGCTGTGTTGTTGAGGCTTCGTTCAGTCAGAGGAAGAGTGGTGGAGAAGGTGGCCGGCTGACCGATGCCTTTAAACAATTTTTCAGTCCTCAGCGCCAAGGTCTCATCGGTTCAAGCAACCATCGCTAGCATCTGCATTACATGATGCGGGAATAAGTAGGGGCAAGAGCAGACTTGGAGACCTTTCCAACAGAACATCCACTGGGTTACTGGTTCTTGAAGATGGATCACTGGCCAGAACTTGCTCAATATGCAATTGAGATACTGGCCTGTCCTGCATCCAGCGTTCTTTCTGAATGCACATTCGGTGCTGCTGGAGGGTTTGTAATGAATCATAGAGTGCACCTGTCCACAGACTCCATTGGTAGGCTCACATTCATAACAATGAATCAGCAGCTATCAAGCACCTGATGCCGATGTAATTGATTGAATTTTCTATGGATGTGGGATCCCTTGAAGACTGCCTATGCTGACTATCCCATTCCTCCTCAATTTTGATGATGCTAGCTTCCAACAATATTTTTAGTTTAGAGCACGCCCAACAAGAGTATCTGTGAGGGGTTACAGTATTGTAGCACCATCACCACCCAAAGCCCAATTTTTTTGCCCCTGTTTAACAGGGGCTTGCAATTACCATTTGTGATATAATATTTCAACACAGGGACCGTTCCTGCACCCAACAAGGGTATCTGTGAGGGGTTACAGTGTTGTGGCACCACCACCCAAGGCCCAATTGTTCTGCCCCTGTTTAACAGGGGCATGTAATTACAATTCTTGATATAATATTTCATAGCAGGGCCCGTTCATGTACCCAACAAGATTAACTGTGAGGGCTTACAGTGTTCTGGTACGACCACCACCAAAGCCCAATTTTTCTGCCCCTGTTTAACAGGGGCATGTAATTACAATTTTTGATATAGTATTTCACAGCAGGGCTCGTTCCTGCACTCACCAGGAGTAACTGTGAGGGCTTACAGTGTTCTGGTACCACCAACACCTAAGGCCCAATTTTCTTTAGAGTATATAGGGCAGGCTGTATAGTATATATACTGCTGTTCAGAGTATATAGTGCCATATTTAAAACTTTGTTTGCATTGATACATGTCCCCTGGGGCAGGACCCGGGTCCCCAAACACTTTTTATGGCAATAACGTGCAAATAAGACTTTAAAATGAGCACATTTGATTTTTCATGTCCGTGTCACATAGACTTTAACGGTGTTGTGTCACATAGACTTTAACGGTGTTCACGTGCTCGAACAAATTTTTTGCCTGTTCGATGTTCTGCTGCAAACCGAACCGTGGGGAGGGGGGTGGTTTTCAGGCTCATCCCTACTGATAAGTGTTTGTACATTGATGTATGTAGTTATTAATATTTTCATATGGAACTTGTATTATTTCTTTACTGGTGTGCATCTACAGTGAGGGAAAAAAAGTATTTGATCCCCTGCTGATTTTGTACATTTGCCCACTGACAAAGAAACAATCAGTCTATAATTTTAATGGTGGGTTTATTTTAACAGTGAGAGACAGAATAACAACATTCAAACAAAAACATTCAGAAAAGGGCATTTAAAAAAAGTTGTGAATTGATTTGCATTTTAATGAACAAAATAAGTATTTTATCCCCTATCAATCAGCAAGATTTATGGCTCCCAGGGGTCTTCTATACAGGTAACAAGCTGAAATTAGGAGCACTCTCTTAAAGGGAGCGCTCCTAATCTCAGCTTGTTTCCTGTATAAAAGACACCTATCCACAGAAGCAATCAATCAATCAATCAATCAGATTTTAATCTCTCCACCATGGCCAAGACCAAAGTGCTGTCCAAGGATATTAGGGAGAAGGTTGTAGACCTGCACAAGGCTGGAATGGGCTACCATCGCCAAGCAACTTGGTGAGAGAGTGACAATAGCTGCTGCTATTATTCACAAATGGAAGAAACACAAAATAACTGTCAATCTCCCTCAGTCTGGGGCTCCATGCAAGATCTCACTTTATGGAGCTTCAATGATCATGAGAACAGTAAGGAATCAGCCCAAAACTACAAGGGAGAAACTTGTCAATGATCTCAAGGCAGTTGGGACCATAGTCACCAAGGAAAGAATTGGTAACTACGCCATGACAGACTGAAATCCTACAGCGCCCGCAAAGCCCCCTGCTCAAGAAAGCACATGTATAGGCCCGTCGGAAGTTTGCTAATGAATATCTGAATGATCCAGAGGAGAACTGGGTGAAAGTGTTGTGGTCATATGAGACCAAAATCAAGCTCTTTGGCATCAACTCAACACGCCGTGTTTGGATGAGGAGGAATGCTTCCTATGACCTCAAGGACACCATCATCGATGTCAAACATGGAGGTAGAAAACATTATGCTTTGGGGGTGTTTTTCTGCTAAGTGGACATGACAATTTCACAGCATTAAAGGGACGATGGGCTGGGCCATGTACCATCAAATCTTGGGTGAGAACCCCCTTCCCTCAGCCAGGGCATTGAAAATGGGTCGTGGATGGGTATTCCACCATAAAAAGACCCAAACCACACAGTCAAAGTAACAAAGGAATGGCTAAAGAGGGGGAAGCACATTATGTCCTTGAGTAGCCTAGTCAGTCTCCAGACTTTAATCCCATAGAAAATTTGTGGAGGGAGCTGAAGGTTCGAGTTACCAAATGTCAGCCTTAAAACCTTAATGACTTGGAGAGGATCTGCAAAGAGTAGTGGGACTAGGGATGAGCTTCGTGTTCGAGTCGAACGCATGTTCGACTCGAACATCGGTCGTTCGTGCGTTCGCCGAATTCCGAACGTTTGGGCCGTTCGCGGCAAAATTCGTGTGGCCCACAATGCACTGCGATGGCGCAATGCATTGTTGTCTCACGATTGGCCAAGCATGCACTGTGACCCCGCATGCTTGGCCAATCGCAGCGCCAGTAGCGAGGAGAGCAATGGTTGGCCACAGGCATCCTGCCTGTGGCCAATCATAGCTCAGGCTGTGCAGTGCACGCCCCACACTATATAAAGCTGCCTTTCAGGCGGCCTCGTGTAGTGTTTGTTAGCATCTGAAGCAGTGGGTGTTCTGTGTACCTTCAACACAGTTACACACCAAGCGTTTTTGGCTGATTTACTATTTTGCTCTTGTGTAGTGGTTACTGTCTGTGCCCTGACCGCAGTATACACCACTATATTCACCTCACCTATATAGCTAGTGATCTAGCTTTAATAATAGAGCTTGCAGTCAGTAGTGTTAGTGCATGCTGTCTGCGTGCTCTGTACCCAGTACATACCGCTATTATCCACCTACATAGCTGTTCTCTATTTGGGCCCGATTGTCATCTGCGGGAGTTATTGGAAGTTGTGTGTGCCTCCAGCACAGCACAGTATACATCTGTATATACCCCTTTAACTCTGCTGTTTTCTGGTTATTGTCTGCGTGCCCTGACCGCAGTATACACCGTGATATTCACCTCACCTATATAGCTAGTGGTCCATCTTTAACAATAGAGCTTGCAGTCAGTAGTGTCACTCAGGAGATAGTGCGTGCTGTGTGCGTGCAGTCTGTACCCAGTACATACCGCTATTATCCACCTACATAGCTGTTCTCTATTTGGGCCCGATTGTCATCTGCAGGAGTTATTGGAAGTTGTGTGTGCTTCCAGCACAGCACAGTATACATCTGTATATACCCCTTTAACTCTGCTGTTTTCTGGTTATTGTCTGCGTGCCCTGACCGCAGTATACACCGTGATATTCACCTCACCTATATAGCTAGTGGTCCATCTTTAACAATAGAGCTTGCAGTCAGTAGTGTCACTCAGGAGATAGTGCGTGCTGTGTGCGTGCAGTCTGTACCCAGTACATACCGCTATTATCCACCTACATAGCTGTTCTCTATTTGGGCCCGATTGTCATCTGCGGGAGTTATTGGAAGTTGTGTGTGCTTCCAGCACAGCACAGTATACATCTGTATATACCCCTTTAACTCTGCTGTTTTCTGGTTATTGTCTGCGTGCCCTGACCGCAGTATACACCGTGATATTCACCTCACCTATATAGCTAGTGGTCCATCTTTAACAATAGAGCTTGCAGTCAGTAGTGTCACTCAGGAGATAGTGCGTGCTGTGTGCGTGCAGTCTGTACCCAGTACATACCGCTATTATCCACCTACATAGCTGTTCTCTATTTGGGCCCGATTGTCATCTGCAGGAGTTATTGGAAGTTGTGTGTGCTTCCAGCACAGCACAGTATACATCTGTATATACCCCTTTAACTCTGCTGTTCTATAAAAAAGGCATCTGCAGGAGTTAGTGGGTGTTGTGTGCCTCCAGCACAATATAAACTACCCAACTACTGTTTTACCCAACTCCCTTCAGGCTATTACCATGTCTGGAAGGCCAGCAAGGAGAGGCAGACAGGCGCGAGCCGATAAAAGAGGGCAAGCAGGCTCTGTGTCTAGAGACAACAGTGCTGGTCGTGGACGCGGTGCATTGTCATCAGCACGTGGCCATGGGACATGCTTGTCCTTCTTTTCTGCAGCTGGACATGTTGAACCGCAACATGCCAACGACTTGGTAGAGTGGATGACCAAGCCCTCTTCATCCTCCTCATCCTCTCTCACCCAGTCTCAGGGTAGTAGAAAAGCAGCTGCCAACACATCGTCGTCCCTCCTCTCAATGTCATCATCAGTGACTCCTTCCCTAGACCCACCACATCCTCCTGAGGAGTCTCCTGAACTCTTTGAGCACAGTGTTGGGTACATGCTCCAGGAGGATGCCCAGTGTTTGGTGGGCTCTGATGATGACACTCAGCTAGAGGAAGGCAGTAGCGTGAGCGCAGAGAGAGAGGATGCTCAAGAAGCACAGCAATCTGGCAGTCATGTTCCACAAGCTGCAGCATACTGCCAGGTTTGCTACAGCGATGAAGAGGGAGGGGATGATGAGGGCACTGACTCCACGTGGGTGCCTGGAAGGAGGGAGGAGGAGGAGGAGGAGGAGGAGGCACATGTCCAACGAGGCAGGATGCCCTCCGGGGGCCAGCTTAGGGGCAGCACACCGACTGAATCACACCGCAGAGCTCCGCCTGCGCAGAGCGCTTCCTCTGCGCGTTATTCTAAAAGTTCTTTGGTGTGGGCCTTTTTTGAGACGAGTGCATCAGATCGCACCGCTGCTATTTGCAACATATGTCTCAAGCGTATCTCACGTGGCCAAAACATCAGCCGCTTGGGCACCACATGCTTGACCAGACATATGTTGACCTGCCATGCAGCTCGTTGGCAAGCACACCTCAAAGACCCACACCAAAGAACAAAGTGGACCTCTCCTTGCTCCTCATCAGCTGGCATCTCCAACCCCACTAGACCTTCAGTCCTCTCTGAAACCTGCTCTGAGAGGAATGAAGGTGTAGAATTAGGTGTGTCACAGCCAAGTGCTTCCGGGAACTCTGCTAGTGGTACATCCACGTCCGATTATAGCAGGCAAATGTCCCTGCCCCAGCTGCTGGACCGGCGGAAGAAATTTACTCCCAGCCATCCACATGCCCAGCGGTTGAATGCTAGCTTGGCTAAATTGCTAGCACTTCAACTGCTGCCTTTTCAGTTGGTAGACTCGGCCCCCTTCCGTGAGTTTGTACAATGTGCGGTTCCTCAGTGGCAGGTCCCCAAACGCCACTTTTTCTCACGGAAGGCGATTCCGGCTCTCTACCGGCATGTGGAAGGCAATGTCCTTGCCTCGCTGGACAGGGCGGTCAGCGGTAAGGTGCATATTACCGCTGACTCATGGTCCAGCAGGCATGGACAGGGACGTTACCTGTCTTTCACGGCCCATTGGGTCACTCTTCTGGCTGCTGGGAAGGATGCAGGACAAGGTGCAGTAGTGTTGGAGGTTGTTCCGCCACCACGCCTCCAAAATGCTACTATTGGTTGTGACACACCTCTCTCCTCCACCCCCTCCTCTTCTTCTTCCTCCATGGCCTCTTCCAGTGCTCTGTCCTCAGAACCAGCGGTGCTCCGTAGGCGTTGCAGGGGCTACGCAAGTACGCAGGCAAAACGATGCCATGTCGTGCTTGCGCTGGTTTGTTTGGGGGACAGGAGCCACACTGGGGCGGATGTTTTGTCAGCTCTGCAGGGGCAGGCCGAGAGGTGGTTGACGCCACGCCAGCTTAAGCCAGGAATGGTGGTTTGCGACAATGGCACCAACCTCCTCTCCGCCCTCCGACAGGGACAACTGACCCATGTGCCCTGTGTAGTTCACGTCCTTAACCTGGTGGTGCAGCGGTTCTTGGGCAGGTACCCCGGCTTACAGGATGTCCTGAAACAGGCCAGGAGAGTCTGTGTGCATTTCCGCCGATCATTTAATGCCTGTGCTCGGCTGGCTGAGCTCCAAAAGGAGTTGAACCTGCCCAAGAACCGCCTTATATGTGACATGCCCACCAGATGGAACTCAACATTGGCCATGCTGCAGCGGCTGCACACGCAGCAGAGGGCCATCAATGAGTACCTGTGCGACTACGGCACCAGGACAGGGTCAGGGGAGCTTGGTTTTTTCTCACCACGCCAGTGGGGCATGATCAGGGATGCATGCACTGTCCTGTCACCGTTTTAGGAGGCCACAAGGATGGTGAGCAGTGACAGTGCATGCATCAGTGACACTATACCTCTTGTCCACCTCTTGGAGCATACGCTGCGTGGAATAATGGACAGGGCACTTGAGGCAGAACAGAGGCAGGAAGAGGAGGACTTCCTTGCCTCTCAAGGCCCCCTTTATCCAGACAGTGTTCCTGCTGTGCCACCCATCACACAGGAAGAGGGTGAGGAGGAGGAAGAGGAGGAGGAGGATGATTGTGTAAGCATGGAGGTGGAGGCTGGCACTCAGCATCAGCAGCAGCAGTCTTATAGGGATGATTTACAGTCCCAAGAAACACGTGGACTTGTACGTGGCTGAGAGGAGGTAGCTGCGGATCATATTGTCCTTAGTGACCCAGAGGACTCCGGACCGAATGCCTCAGCTAACCTACGCTGCATGGCCTCCCTGATCCTGCAAAGCCTGCGGAAGGATCCTTGTATTCTTCGGATCAAGGAGAGGGACCATTACTGGCTGGCCACTCTCCTTGATCCACGGTACAAGGGTAAGGTTGCCGACCTTATCTTGCCATCGCAGAGGGAGCAGAGGATGAGACATCTCCGGGAGGCCTTGCAGAAAGGTCTGTGCAACGCGTTCCCAGAGACTGGGAGGTCACAAACTCCTGGTCCTGGACAACGTGTTGCTGAGGCATCAGTCAGAAGGAGCGGTGGAGAAGGTGGCCGTCTGACTGATGCTTTCAGACAATTTTTTAGTCCGCAGCCCCAAGGTATGATTGGTTCCAGCACCCATCGCCAGCGTCTAATTTACATGGTGCAGGAATACCTAGGGGCAAGGTCAGACTTGGACACCTTTCCCACCGAAAATCCTCTGGCTTACTGGGTCTTGAGGATGGATCACTGGCTAGAGCTTGCACAGTATGCAATTGAGCTACTGGCCTGTCCTGCATCCAGCGTTCTTTCGGAACGCACCTTCAGTGCTGCTGGTGGCTTCGTTACCGATCACAGGGTGCGCCTGTCCACCGAATCAGTTGATCGACTGACCTTCATCAAGATGAATCAGTCTTGGATCACCCACAGCTACCAAGCACCTTAAGCTGATGTAACCGAATAATTTTTTTTGAAATACCACATCCCTTCAAGACTGCCTATGCTGATGCTGAATGACTGTCCTGTTATGTTGATTGTCTATCCTCTTCCTCCTCCGCTGATATGTTGGAAGAACATTTTTGGTTCTGGGTGATGCCAGCAGCCCAATTTTTCTGCCCCTGTTTAACAGGGGCGTTTAAGTACAATTTTTGATGCAATGCTTTGCAGCAGGGCTAATTCCTGCAATAAAACTAGAGTGTATGGCAGAGGTTGCAGTGTGATGGCACCAGTGCCTAAGGCCCAATTTTTCTGCCCCTGTTTAACAGGGGCGTTTAAGTACAATTTTTGATGCAATGCTTTGCAGCAGGGCTAATTCCTGCAATAAAACTAGAGTGTATGGCAGAGGTTGCAGTGTGATGGCACCAGTGCCTAAGGCCCAATTTTTCTGCCCCTGTTTAACAGGGGCGTTTAAGTACAATTTTTGATGCAATGCTTTGCAGCAGGGCTAATTCCTGCAATAAAACTAGAGTGTATGGCAGAGGTTGCAGTGTGATGGCACCAGTGCCTAAGGCCCAATTTTTCTGCCCCTGTTTAACAGGGACATGTAATTACAATTCTTGATATAATATTTCACAGGAGGGCCCCTTCCTGTGCCCACCCAGAGTAACGGTGAGGACTTATAGTGTTGTGGCACCAGCACCACAACCACCAAAGGTCAATTTTTCTACCACTGTTCAACAATGGCATGTAATTACAATTCTTGATATAATCGTTCACAGCAGGGCGCTCCAGCGCCCACCAAGAGTCACTTTGAGGGCTTACAATGTTGTTGCAAAACCAACACCTTGTTCCGCCATTTCTGCAGAGCATATAGGGCAGGCCCCTACTTTCAAACATCCAATTTGCAAACATCTCCTACTTGCAAACGGAAGGAGACAACAGCAAGTGAGATGAAAAAAGATGGACGACAAAACAAATTATACAGGGGTGATAACCCTTCCCTATGTTTTCCAAAAAGCTTAAAAATAGTTTTTTTGACTGGAGCTACACTTTAAAAATGTACCAGTTGAAAATTACAAACAGATTCAACTTAACACAACAAACCTACACAGTCCCTGTCTTGTTTGCACCGCCTGTATACTGCTGTTCTGAGTATATAGGGCCTGGGGGCCACACGCATTTCCTTTTTTTTTAATATGGGTACGGGGTTCCCCTTAATATGCGTACAAAACCCAAAGGGGCTGGTAATGGGCAGGGAGGGCTACCCATGCCATTTTTCTCAATGATTTTCAACCATATTGCAGGAACCAGATATAACATTAAAACCGCAAGCAGTTTTAAATGTTGTTATTTCCGTTTAATGTCATTTTGTGCAGGGACTGTTCTAAACACGGGAAACACGTGGCACTTCACAGGCATACTACAGACACCCCCCAGGCACCATATTTAAAGGAATATTTCACATTTTTTTTTTCACTTTAATCGTCATTAAAATCAGTGCTCCCGCCAAAACGGTAGTTTTTAAAACTTTTTTTTGCAGTGACCCATGTCCCCTGAGGCAGGAGGCAGGTCGCCAAACCCTTTTTAGGACACTATCTTGCATATTAGCCATTAAAATTAGCACTTTCCAATTCGAACGTTCGAGTCCCATAGACTTCAATGGGGTTCTAACGTTCGTACCGAACGCGGGGGTCGTTCGCAAGTTCTGGTGCGAACCGAACCGGGGGGTGTTCGGCTCATCCCTAAGTGGGACAAAATCCCTGCTGAGATGTGTGCAAACCTGGTGGCCAACTACAAGAAACATCTGACCTCTATGATTGCCAACAAGGGTTTTGCCACCAAGCATGAAGTCATGTTTTGCAAAGGGGTCAAATACTTATTTCACTCATTAAGATGCAAATCAATTTATAACTTTTTTGAAATGCATTTTTCTAAATATTGTTGTTGTTATTCTGTCTCTCACTGTTAAAATAAACCTACCATTAAAATTATAGATGATCAAATACTATTTTTCCCTCACTGTATATGCTTATGGTAATGTTATGCGCTGGTTGCAGTAGTTTTTCTGTAATGAGCTGACTGTCTTCAATCTGTCTTTTGTATGTTAACCTGCCTTGTGAGCCCTTGGTGGAAACTACACATTGCATAGTATTAAACCACTACTGTAACCATCAGAAAGCTGGTCCTGAGCATTGGTGTGCAGGATAAAGGATATTTAAAAAAGTTGCTATAGTTACTTTGTGTGCATTCTTGCTCCAGATATGTGAAATTAATTTTAAAAAATCTTCCTATTTAACCTCTTAGTTAATTCTAATGAAGCCTTATTAACACGTCTCTATTACTTCCCTTTTGCCTTTTATTGTTATTAAATATTAAATTATGTTCATGTTGATCATTCTTCTTGCATGTTATTGAATAAAACATACACAAATTTAGCAAAATTGCTTTTCCAGCTGTTCTCCAACTGTATAATAATAAACATTTTTTGGAATAATCTGTAAAATGTCATCAGTGATGTACTGTACATTTTACAAAGTGGTTCAAAATAATAACCAAATAAAGAGAAACAACCACTGTAGAACAGGAAACAAGGACAGAGTTGAAGGAAGGTATGTTCATAAGACTATGCATTGCATAAAAGAATGCACTGGTATATAGATAGGTAGTTAATACATGTGTGGCTGTAGAAAAAATGTGAAGGGGTAGTCTGCCAATGCACTTGAAAGACTAATATCTACTGCAGCCATTCTCAACCAGAGTTCTGTGGAACCCTAAGGCTCCTTCAGAAGTTGCTAGGGGATCCATGAGCTGTTTGTGATTGATCTCCCATTTATTTACGTTGGGGATTACTGCCCCCCCCCCCAAAACCCTTTTCCCCTCACCTGGAGGTATTGGTTGTGCAGCTATGTTTAAGAACATTTATGTAATTCTGCATATAGGGATTTTTTGTGTTTTCTAGGTGTGTCTGTTGTGGATATTATTGTCATTTAGACTATTTCTTTTTTTTTTTAATTTTATGACAGTCATTCACATTCTGTTTTTGTTCTATTGGGGGCCCCTATGTGTCTTTCATTCTCGCCATTGACATGGCAGGATTTTTGGGGGAAGAGGCACAGGGCTCAAGTCCTGTGGGAACGCATGGGAACAGAGTTCCTATACTTTTTCCACAACAGAAACTCAGTTCCCATTAGCATTCCCATTGGACCTGCAAGACTTTGAAGTATGCAAGCTGTGTGGCAGGTGCTACACCAGCAGCCACCGACACAGCTCGCAATAGTAAGTGCCGCACACCAGAGGTGGACTGACCATTCATGGATTGCCAGTAGGGGGCCCCATGACAGCTTCCTCTTCGATCTACCTGTCAATCACAGCTAGCTGATGGATATATGAGGTCCCTGCTGCTAAGAGATTGTATTTAGTCAGACCTCTCTTGATGCGCTCCTCCCTGCCGGCCCCTCCTGATTTTCTGTCTCCTCATCCCTCCCCCCCTCCCCAAGTCTCCTGCATACTTGCACTGTGTGTCCTGCTGAATCCCCCCCTCCTTTATCTTCAGTGCCATATAATGAGAGAACCCAGAGGAGGAGCACAGCTATTATGCTCACAAGACATGCAGGGAGAGAGGTGAGCTGAGGGAGGAACATCAGTTTGGGGTGGGAAGCTGAGCACAATACCTGGCAAAGTTTAATGACAGAAGGGAAGTTTATGTGGAAATATATGAAGGGTTGGAATAGCAGCGAGTGTGTGTTGGAGGCACATATCATCAGTGTACTGCTCTGTGTCTGAGTGAGGTCACAGGTGGCCGCCAGCGGTGATATTCTGGGCGCTGGTCATGGGATGCTGTTTGTGTCCGGTAGTGTCGTGCAGTACCTTGAGACCTGGATGATCGGCAGGCGCCAGCTCCATTACGGATTTGATCAGGCAGCTGCTCAGCCGCTGCGGGCATTATCAGAGCTCTGTCTGCAAGTGCACATGGTAGGAGAAGGAGATCCTCAGAGCGCGGAAGAAGGGGAGGAGCCAAAGGAGGGGACTACATGCAGCCACTCGGGATCATGACTCATGAGCTCTCGGGCAGTTCTCAAGTGGCCGGGGAAAACCTGGTTGCGTGTACCGCAGGCTTTTGCCCCGCATTAAAGGCTCTGAGGGCGCTGACCAGGGGACATTCACTCCCACACACGGTAGGCAAATTAGGTCGGCTGCGAGGCCCCTGAGAGTGGGAGGCCTTAGGCGACTGCCTAATTTGCCTAATTAGAGAGCCGCCTCTGGTTGGAGCCCTGCAGAGTTTTCAGCCCCCCAAGCTTACATACATCTCCTAAGCAGGAACACATCACTATCTCCCCAAACATTCTGTCCAGATAATGTGCAGTTCATTTATGACCTTTTCGTTTAACCCTGTGTTATCCAAACTCTGTTCAATGAAAAGTGTAAACTCACCACATAACACTCTATATACAAAATAACATTCCCCAATAAAGATCAGAACATGATGTTCACATTTGCATGGAAGCACAATTGAATGAATGCTGATTATTCAAAGAATTACCGTATTTATGTTTATTGAGGATTGTTTTTTTTTATGTACTAACAGTTAAGCTTCATACACACAATACGAAAATTGGATGAAAAATAACACTTTTGAAGTATTTGTGCATATGAGCGTATATTTTATTTATTTTTTGGTGGGGGAGTGGATCTTGGGTGGGAGTTCCCACACTTTTTTTCCCCAGGACTTAACCCCTGAAGAGGCCCTAAAGGAATTTGATACAAATTAATCAATTGAGTTGGAGATCACTTTTGTTTTCTCCAATCTCACTCAATTGGTGGAGAAAAAATCCTCCCTCTTTTGGCATATCAAGTCATTTGAGGACTGTAATAGGTAGGGCATACATCCCTTTGGACTACAAGATCTTCGCCTCATTTGAAAAGATTGAACCGGACTTTAAAATCGTATGGGAACATTTTTTGAAACAATGTTCCACTGATCTCATGGTATTATTGATATAGAAATATCGTAAAATAATTTCTGACCTTGATATCAAGATTGATATTCTTATTAATCAACTGATTAAATTAAAATAACACACCCTATATGGAGATCTAGAAAGGAAGCTCAATAGTCATTTTGAGAAATTTAACAAAGATGTGCTAATTAAAAAAGATAAGAAATTTCTGCATGACAAAAAAGCCTTTCAAGAGGAAAGAGCATATAAATGGCAAGATGACCAAAATCCAAATAGAAAAATAAATAATTATCTTGGAGCACCAAATTAAACAACTCCAGTATGTCCAAATATCCACCCATGTCCTCCATCTCCTCCCAATCAGTGGTCACACAACCCAATGGACGTAGATGCAATAAACGTCACGCCATGGGAATGTATCCAATGATAACACCTCTGACATGGAAGATTCATCTTCCCCACACATGATTGGGCAGAAAATACTTCACATAGTATGCAACATCACACTCAGGCCCCTGGCAGCAGTACAAAACCATCACAGCATACCAGCACTCAACAACCGGCGGGTACTTCACTACAGGGTGATTTTTTTGAGCAAATGTGAGCACAGACGTTGAAACACTATGACAAGAACAAAAAAGACACCCACACGACACACAAAACACACCCACCCAAACGTCCCTAAATATTATTAATCTGTCATTTCATCATCTTACACAGGATGAAATGCGGGTCCTTGGGAAAGGGCTCACCTTTTGTCCTTTGGCAGCAATTAATAAATTTTAAGTCATCAAAGATACACATCTTTTAATATGAAATTTGCTGCTAAAAAGTTTATTTTCCAAGAAACAACAATCTATGATCCACATATACTCAAAAACATCTAGAAGCCATTGATAACTTAACACAGCACTACTTAAAGAAAATAATCCAGAGAACCTAATTGATTCTCTGGATCTAGAAAAAAAACAACAGAATTGGGAAACACAGATCCAGGAGGTGGCAAGGAATCAATTGGAGATGGTATCCATGTGAAATTTAAAACAGTTTATAGCTGATAAAACATGCAACCAATAAACAGTACAAATGGGAAAAAAAATTCAAAATGGCCAAAATTACTGTGATGGTGCCAGCAATGGAGCCAAAGGTGGTGGAAAAATGACTGTCCTGCTCAGCCTCGTTCCCATTGCTCTTCCAGCATCCATCTCTGGTCTCACTGGCCGATGCAGTGGCACTGCGATCTTCCACTCTGGTCATACAGTGATCGTGCTTCCTGGATCTGTGCCCAGTCTTTCCCCTCCCTGATGTAGCCTGGTTTTGGTTATGGTCACCGCTCCCAGCTCAGGCCCTTTGTGGACGTACTACCATCCTACATAAAGGAAACTATTCACCCTTTGCAGATTGGAGGGCATCCACATCAATGACCGCACTATTATGGTGGCCATTGATGTTGAGGCCCTATATAGTTCTATACCTCACGACAGAGTCCTAGCCGCCATCCAAAACCTGCTGTTCCCGAGAAGCCATTATGAACACCAACACAGCGAGTTCGTCCTGACATCTTTGGAATTCATCTTAAGACATAACCATCTCACCTTTTCCAGCTCCCACTACCTCCAGGTACAGGGGGTGGCCATGGGAACTTGTTGTGCCCTCTCTTATGCCAACCTGTACCTGGGGGAGTGGGAGCAGGATTTGTTTTTTGATGATACAGCATCTATGTACACGGACCATGTGATTTCATGGTACCGATACATAGATGATATTGTAATCTTATGGGACGGCCCGATTACACTTCTGAACCAATTTCTTGATTACATCATTCAGAATAACACCTTCAATATCAAATTAACTATGACTTGTAGTCCATCCACCATTACATTATTAAATGTAACTATACATATACACTCCAATGGCCATTTGTCTAGCGAATTATTTAGAAAACATATGGCAGGAAACACCGTACTTGAGGCCTCTAGCTTCCATCCTGAATCTTTGATAGCCTCTATCTCATATGGACATTGGACAATACGTTCTGGCAAGTTTTAACTGCTCGAGCAATGCCCTATTTGAGAAGGAGGCTCAAATACTAAGTGCTAGACTACGCAAAAGAGGGTATTCTAATCAGATCCTTAAAAAAGCATATAAAAAAGCAAAAAATAGATCACGGCATGAGTTACTTTTTTCTCAAAAAAAGGTGCAGGAAACTAATACTACTAGAAACACAACAAAATATTGTAGGCAAGCAAATCAGTGGTATTTTTAAGAAATACTGGCATCTTTTAAGTATGGACTCTACTTTAGCCCCTTTTGTTTCTGACCATCCATTGATCACTTACAAAAGGGCCTCATCTTTACAGGATAAACTTGTGCATAGTGAGTACCAAGTAGAGAGAGAGATAAAAAATACAAGATTATGGGTAATTTTCCCTGTGGGAATTGCTATTGCCATTTGCCAATGTATGGATACCTGTAAATGTATCACATTTCCAAATGGGTAGAGATTTAAACCTAAACATTATGTTAACTGCCACACCCCTGGAATAGTTTATCTATTATCGTGTCAGTGCGGCTGTTACTATGTTGGCAAGACCAAGTTGGAATTCTGGCGCAGGATCTATCATCGTATTGTTATTATATCTTATTTTTTATGTTTCTCATTCAATATTTTTTCATTTATCACTTTCTTTTTGGTGTTGTACGCTGTTTGTACTGGTCAGTAGGCTTGTGTGATTCGTTTCGTAACGAATCGAAATTCAGCCGAATTTGGCATAAAAAAATAACGAATTACAACGAATACGAAAGAAATTATAGTGTATATAACTAATGAATTCGACATGATTCGGTAATTCTTTAAAGATCTAATGAAACAAAAGTTCAGCTCAAAGTAAATCTTATAGTCCAATTAGCTGAATAATTTTGTGCCAGAGGATGGATTACTGGCAAAGTGCATTCCTGAGAACTGACTTAGAAGAGCGTTGTATTGTATTTGAGCCGAGGAGAAGAGATATTGTCATTGTGTGTGTTAAAAGATTCAATAAACAAACCACTTTCCAAACTAATCATTATCACGAATGTATATACATACATAAATATCGAATTTCAACTAATACGAACGAAATTATAGCGCATATAACTAATGATTTCGACATGATTCGAGATTCAGTATAACGAATATCGGCACGCTACAAATAATAACGAATTATCCGAAAAAGTATTAACGTAACAACGAATATAACAGAACGAAATTATGTATTTTACGAATGACAACGGACCGAAACTAAACTAAATTTTCCCTTCTGCACAAGTCTACTGGTCAGATCGGCCATTCTATGGGATATATAGTTTGCTGTGCTATGTTCATTGCCAATTTGGCAGTGTGCATAAAATTAATTTAATGTGTACAAATGTCATTGATTACCACCACTAGGTGTCAACCCTTTGCATATGCTGTGCAATGTCTATGTGTAATGGATGATTCCATGTCCCTGGACTGTGCATGCAGGGACACTTTTTTTACCCCGGATGACGCTGGAGGACTGGGCGGATTGGGCACTCTCTGCATTGCCTGGAGCACGTGGGTTTATCTCACCCCTCCCCCCCATTTGAGGCATGGATGGACTTCCTTTCTGGCCTTAAGAAATCGCGGGGTCCACCAGTATTTCCCTTTCTGCTTGCGTTCCACCCTGGAGCACAGAAGGGTGGCCGCACACGCGTCAGTGGTGTGATGATGTGGGATGCTGCTGTCACGACCGTCCTGGCGTCCCGATTGTTCATGGGAGATCTGCCCACAGAGGTCCAATGTTGAGAACCCGTCGTTTCCCTTTAGCGCGTGTTAACGCGAACGGACGCACGCGCGTGCGTGCCGGTACGACCGGGCGCACACGGGTGCGCGACGTGGCAAACGAGCGCACGCGGGAGCGCGGGGTCACGAACGGGCGCACGGCCACCCGCGGGGGCACGCAGACCCGTCGTGCGACCGCTTTGGCGCCCTAAAGGCTTCTTAAGGACTCGGTTTCCACTCACCTCTTGCTGTCCAGTCTACAGCGTGTTCGGAGATTCTGCTTACCAGTTACCTGTTACCTTGATCCCTGTGACCCGGCTTGTTCTTCACCACGTTTGTTTGCTGCCTGCCACCGACTGCCTGCCTGTCTGACCACGTCTCTGCCTCTGCCCTTGTACTGTATTGCCCGCCTGCTGCCGACCCTGCCTGTACCCGATTCTGCTGTTGTCTACTGATCCGTCCGGATCTGCTTGTGCCTGCTGTTCCTGCCTTGATCTGCCAGTGTCCGCTGTCTCCACTGACGACCGCTGTCTTGCCAGTCCACCTGTCGGTGCCTGCTGTCTCCTGCTGACTGCTGTCCGTGTTGCTGTTTGTTGTCCGGACCTGCCTTCACTTGCCAGGCACTTGTGCCCCCTGAACTTTCGAATCTCTGTTACCACCTCCAGGGGTTCTTGAGCCAGGGGCTACGAGGGGCCGCTCCCTGCATTCCAGGCTCGTCCACCAGGTACGTGACAGTACTGGACAGCCATGTCCGAGCCTACGCAGGGAGCCTCCCCTATGGACGAGCTCTGCCGCCATCTTGCCGGCCTTACCCAGGCGGTGAAGAGTCTGCAGGAAGGTTATGGCCGACTGGAGGAACAAGTTCAAGCCCTGTCTGCGACCCCGCCAGCTGCCTTCGGGCTCCATGCCCCACCATCAGTGGTGATGATGCCACCTGAACCCAGGGTCCCCACTCCGGAACGATTTTCGGGCAACCGGAACAAGTTTAGAGCCTTCCGCAACTCTTGCGAGCTCTTTTTCGCTTTACAACCAAGGACCTTCTCTCTCGAGGCGACCAAAGTGGGGTTCGTCATTTCTCTATTGACGGACGAACCGCAGGCCTGGGCACACCGTCTTTTGGAGCGAAAGGATCCATCTTTAGACACTTTGGACGCCTTTTTCCTGGCAATGTCAAGACTTTATGAAGACCCTCAACTTGCTGCGACCGCAGAGGCTGCCCTACACGCCCTGCAACAAGGTCGCAGGCCTGTGGAGGATTACGTGTCGGAATTCCGACGCTGGAGTTCCGACACAGAATGGAACGACGCAGCCCTCCGGTACCAGTTCCGTTTGGGCCTATCTGAACCGCTGAAGGATGAATTGGCACGGGTAGGCATCCCAGAGACCCTGGAAGCCCTCATAGACATTTCGGTCCAGATCGACAGACGTCTAAGGGAGCGTCGCCAGGAGCGTTCCTCCACAGCCACACGCCCTGTCTGGATGTTGCCACGTGTACCCAGCTCAAGTCATGCGGCCCCACCTGCTCCTGCCACAGCCACACTGGATCAGCCGGAACCCATGCAGCTGGGGCTACTCCGTCCGTCCCTGACACCTGAGGAACGTCAACGTCGCCGGGTTGGAAACCTTTGCCTTTACTGCGGAGGATCAGGACATTTTGTTCGCACTTGCCCAGCTAAGATGCGTAAGTGCCTTTTCATTCCATCTGTTCCCTTACCTGTGCTACCCAACAACACTACTCACCTGGCTGTCCCTGTTCTTTTACAGCTTCCAGAAAGGACTGTCCGGACTCACGCAGTTATTGATTCTGGGGCGTGTAGTGGCTTTGTGGATTCGTCCTTCGCTCTAAAGAACAAGATTCCCCTTCGGCCCAGAGAGAAGGGACTTTCAGTATTTTTGGCCGATGGTTCTACCCTTGAATCCGGACCAGTGACCCAGAAGACTACCCCTTTATCTGCTACCATTGCCGAGACCCACCTGGAATTCCTATGCCTAGATGTTATTAAATCGCCACTGTTTCCCATCATTCTAGGCATGCCTTGGTTGAGAGCACACAATCCACGCATCGACTGGGCCACTGGAAAGATTGAGTTCACTTCGGACTATTGCCGTCAGCATTGTTGCCCCGCTGATGATAGAGACTCTTCTGCCCTCCTCTGTTTGGAAACAGACACTGAGACCCGACAAGCTGTACCCAAGGACTACCACGATTTCCTGGATGTATTCAGTAAAAAGGGGGCTGAAACCCTACCACCCCACAGGCCATACGATTGCCCAATTGAATTACTACCTGGGGCAGAGATTCCCTTCGGAAGAATCTTCCCCTTATCTGAGTCCGAGCTGGGTACCCTGAGGTCCTACTTAGATGACAACCTGGAGAAGGGATTTATCCGACCTTCCACCTCCCCGGCAGGCGCAGGAATTTTCTTTGTTGAAAAGAAGGACCATTCCCTACGCCCGTGTGTGGACTATCGGGCATTGAATAAAATTACCATTAAGAATCGCTACCCCCTGCCACTAGTACCCGAAATTTTTCAGAGACTTGGTTCTGCTAAAGTCTTCTCCAAGCTGGACCTTCGGGGTGCCTATAACCTCGTCCGCATCCGGAGGGGTGACGAATGGAAAACTGCCTTCCGTACCCGCTTTGGGCACTTCGAATACCTTGTAATGCCATTCGGACTGTGCAATGCTCCAGCCACATTCCAACATTTTGTCAATGACATTTTTAGAGACTACCTTGACTTATTCGTAATAATTTATCTTGATGATATTCTAATCTTTTCCTCCACTCTAGCTGACCACCGAGAACACGTCAAGAATGTCCTGGCTCGTCTCCGACTTCATGGCCTGTACGCCAAACCTGAAAAATGTATCTTTGAAAAACAGAGCATCCAGTTTCTTGGTCTGGTTATCTCCGTAAAGGGGGTGGAGATGGATCCCCAGAAGGTCTCTGCTATTCAGGACTGGCCTGCCCCATCCGATAAGAAGGGAGTTCAGCGGTTCGTGGGGTTCGCTAATTTTTATCGTAAATTTATCAGGGGATTCTCCTCTATCATCTCCCCTATCACCGGATTGACCAAACAGGGTCAGAAGTTCCGTTGGACCCCCGAAGCGCAAGAGGCTTTCAAGACTCTGAAGGACTTGTTTGTTTCGGCTTCCGTCCTGAAGCATCCTGATTCCGCTCTACCATACATCCTAGAAGTGGACGCTTCAGAAATAGCGGTAGGGGCGGTGCTCTCCCAGAGACAAGGGCCCAAGTCCCTGCTACACCCGGTTGCCTTCTTCTCCCGTAAACTGTCCGACGCAGAGAAAAATTATGATGTCGGTGATCGTGAGCTGTTGGCGATAAAGGCAGCACTCGAGGAATGGCGCTACCTTCTTGAGGGCGCCACCCACCCGATCCTGGTTTATACAGACCATAAGAACCTAGAATACCTTAAATCAGCAAAGAGGTTGAAACCACGTCAGGCCAGATGGGCGCTCTTTTTCTCTAGGTTTTCACTACACATTACCTACCGTCCAGGATCCAAGAACGTCAAGCCCGACGCCCTGTCGCGCATGTACGGCCAACCAGAAAGTTCTCCATCTTCGGATACCATCCTCTCCGCGGGGAGCTTCCTCCTGCTCCAGGGGGATTTAGTATCTCAAGTTAAGCAGGCCTCCATAGGCACTACTCCTCCACCTGGCTTCTCGCTGTCTTCTAGCGATGATCTTCTTTGGTACGAGGGCAGGATCTTTGTCCCCCAGGAAGCACGGACTTTGGTTCTGGCCGCCTGTCACGACCACCTATTGGCCGGCCATTTTGGGGTATACAAGACCTTGGAGCTACTCCGACGCTCGTTCTGGTGGCCTCGAATGAAAGATGACTGCAGGAAATATGTTGAGGCTTGTATCATCTGCATCTGAAACAAGAGCAGTAAGTCAAGAGCCTGGGGTCTACTGAAGCCACTGCCCGTTCCTGACCGACCATGGAGGATGATCTCCATGGATTTCATCGTCGAGTTACCCCCTTCAGAAGAATACTCTACGATTTTCGTCGTGGTGGATAGGCTTACCAAGATGGCCCACTTCCTACCCATGAGGGGCACCCCTTCAGCCACAGAGACGGCCAAGACCTTCATTAGGGAGATCGTGAGACTCCACGGCATCCCCGCTAATATCACATCTGACAGGGGGGTGCAATTCACTTCGAGGTTCTGGAGAGCGCTCTGCGGAGCGCTGAAAATTGATCTCCGCTTGTCTTCAGCATATCACCCCCAGACCAACGGCCAGACCGAAAGGACGAACCAGACGCTGGAGCAGTATCTACGCTGCTTCTCGTCTTTCTCTCAAGACGACTGGGCCCCGCTTCTACCCTTGGCTGAATTCGCCTACAATAATTCAGTGCACTCCGCCACCAAGCAATCCCCATTTTTTGCGAATTTTGGCTTCCACCCACTATTTCTATCTGACGACCTTCCCGAGTGTTCGGTGCCAGCGGTGCAGGAGAACCTCAACTTCTTCGAGACAAATAACAAGCTTTTGCAAGAAACCTTGACCAAGTCGCAGGAATATAATAAAGAGGTATTTGATAAGAAAAGAAGGGGGGAACTGGACCTCAAGGTCGGGGATCAGGTCTGGCTGTCCACCCTGAATCTCAAACTGTCCTGCCCATCCAAGAAGTTGGGGCCGAAATTTGTGGGTCCCTTCCCAATCGTAAGAAAGCTGAATAGTGTGGCATTCGAGCTAAAGCTTCCGGAGTCTTTTCGGATTCACCCTGTTTTCCACGCATCGCTACTTAAGCCTGCAGTTCCAGATTCTTTTTCCGATCGAGTTACCAATCCTCCAGAACCCGTGATGGTCGATGGGGAAATCGAATTCGAGGTTGAATCCATACTTGACTGCAGGAAGAGACGGAACCAGGTTCAATTCCTGGTTAAATGGAAGGGGTACGGGCCTGAAGAGAACTCTTGGGAACCAGAATCCAATATCCACGCGAAAAGACAAATTTCTGCTTTTAAGAGATCCCACCCGAATAAGATGGCACAACTGGGCATCCGGAGGCTGCCCCTTGGGGGGGGGCAATGTCACGACCGTCCTGGCGTCCCGATCATTCATGGGAGATCTGCCCACAGAGGTCCAATGTTGAGAACCCGTCGTTTCCCTTTAGCGCGTGTTAACGCGAACGGACGCACGCGCGTGCGTGCCGGTACGACCGGGCGCACACGGGTGCGCGACGTGGCGAACGAGCGCACGCGGGAGTGCGGGGTCACGAACGGGCGCACGGCCACCCGCGGGGGCACGCAGACCCGTCGTGCGACCGCTTTGGCGCCCTAAAGGCTTCTTAAGGACTCGGTTTCCACTCCCCTCTTGCTGTCCAGTAGTGATGGACGAACTTCCGACGGGACGTTTCGCGAACGCGAAACGCGAACGGACACAAACGTTCGCGAAAACGACCGTTCGCCGCGGGCTCCATTGACTTCAATGGGAGGCGAATTTCGCAAACCTTTAGGTCGAATTTGCGGCCACGGGGTAATTATTAGGGGGTAGCACGTAGTCCCACCACCTGGACAATAGCATAATACATGTATGAGGTGAATTTGGGATCGATAACTACAAGCATTTTTTTTTTATTTGGGAAATTGTTCTGACAATTCAGGACTATGGAGCTAATGAAGGCAATGGAGGAGAGGGAAGGTCAGGGACCAGGGTAGGCAAACAAGAGGGTGCAGGAGATACAGAGCACTGACAGCAGCACCGTAATACAGAGCACTGACATCAGCACCGTGACATACAGCGCTGACAGCAGCTCCGTGACATACAGCGCTGACAGCAGCTCCGTGACATACAGCGCTGACAGCAGCTCCGTGACATACAGCGCTGACAGCAGCTCCGTGACATACAGCGCTGACAGCAGCTCCGTGACATACAGCGCTGACAGCAGCACCGTGACATACAGCGCTGACAGCAGCTCCGTGACATACAGCGCTGACAGCAGCTCCGTGACATACAGCGCTGACAGCAGCTCCGTGACATACAGCACTGACAGCAGCTCCGTGACATACAGCGCTGACAGCAGCTCCGTGACATACAGCGCTGACAGCAGCACCGTGACATACAGCGCTGACAGCAGCTCCGTGACATACAGCGCTGACAGCAGCTCCGTGACATACAGCGCTGACAGCAGCTCCGTGACATACAGCGCTGACAGCAGCTCCGTGACATACAGCGCTGACAGCAGCTCCGTGACATACAGCGCTGACAGCAGCTCCGTGACATACAGCGCTGACAGCAGCTCCGTGACATACAGCGCTGACAGCAGCTCCGTGACATACAGCGCTGACAGCAGCTCCGTGACATACAGCGCTGACAGCAGCTCCGTGACATACAGCGCTGACAGCAGCACCGTAAGCAGCCCCAGGAGGAAGTCAGCACAGCACAGGGATGGTGTGATCCCCTCATAATAAGAACCCCCAGGAGGAAGTCAGCACAGCACAGGGATGGTGGGAGCCCCTCATAATAAGAACACCCAGGAGGAAGTCAGCACAGCACAGGGATGGTGGGAACCCCTCATAATAAGCAGCCCCAGTAGAAATATGACACCGCTCAACCTCTTCAAAGAGGAGGGTAGGGGCATATAGTACGGTGTGCTTTTTTGGGTCAGGGAAGTGAGCCAAATGAATTAAGAAGGTCTGTGTGCTTGATTCCAAAAATTGTTTATAGACATATACATGGTCTACTGATCACATGTGTTGAATTCCTCCGAGATCCATGCCTCATTCATTTTTAGAAATGTGAGGTAGTTAACACTGTGGTGAGCTAGGCGAGTACGCTTATCGGTCACAATCCCCCCTGCTGCGCTGAACGTCCTTTCGGACAGGACACTGGATGAGGGGCAAGCCAACAGTTCGATTGCAAATTGGGCAAGCTCTGGCCAGAGGTCAAGCCTGCCCACCCAGTAGTCTAGGGGTTCATCACTCCTCAGAGCGTCCACATCGGCCGTTAACCCAATGTAGTCGGACACCTGACGGTCTAGGCGTTCCCTGATGCTGGATCCGGATGACACCTGTCGATGGGTCGGCTGAAAGAATGACCTCATATCCGAAGTCACCAACACATCTTCAAACCGGCCTCTTCTTGCAGGCGCTGTTGGATTGGTACCCGCAAATCCTTCTCTGGGAGTGGGAATTGCTCCTCTGCCAGCGCACGCAAAAGCAGAATGCAGCATTTCTCGAAGCAAGGCCTGGAAGTGCTGCATTCTGACAGCCCTCTGCGACGGCGGTAACATTTCCGCCATTTTGTGTTTGTACCGGGGGTCTAAGTACGTTGCCACCCAGTACTGGTCCTTGACCCTCATGCTTTTTATACGGGGGTCCCTATTAAAACACTGGAGCATGAAGGCCCCCATTTGCACTAAAGTGGAAGCGGTGTGGTGGCCTGGCTCCTGCTCATCATCCAGGATAATGTCGTCCTCTTCATTCTCCTCTCCCCATCCTCGCACAACAGGGATCCCAGAAAGGTTTAAAGCATGCTCTTCTTGCTCCTGCTCATCCGCCCCGGCACCATCCTCCTCTGACTCCTCATCAGACTCCTGTTGTTGACTTGTCTCAGATAGAGTAGCCCCCCCTGGGAATTCATCCAGCATTGCGACTTCCTCATCTTCCCGCTCCTGCTCCTCCACAGCCTGATCAATGACACGACGCAATGCACGCTCCAGAAAGAAGGCATAAGGTACCATGTCACTGATGGCGCCATGGCTGCGACTGACCAGTTTGGTGATCTCCTCAAATGGCCGCAGAAGTCTGCATGTGTCGCGCATGAGCAGCCACTGGCGCGGTGAAAAAAAACCCAGCTCCCCAGAACCGTTTCTTTCGCAGAGTTCATACAGGTAGACGTTAACTGCACGTTTCTGCTGGAGCAGCCTATCAAGCATATAGAAGGTTGAGTTCCATCGCGTCGGGCAATCGCAAATAAGACGTCTGACCGGCAGATGGTGTCGCCGCTGAATGTCAGCAAGGCGAGCCATGGCCGTGTAAGATCTTCTGAAATGGGCCGAGATTTTCCTTGCCTGCCGCAAGATGTCCTGGACCCCAGGGTATTTGACAAGGAATCGCTGCACGACCAAGTTTAAGACGTGTGCCATGCACGGCACGTGCGTGATTTTGCCCTGTTTCAATGCGCTAAGCAGATTGGCACCGTTGTCACACACCACTTTACCAACTGTCAAATTGAGCGGTGTTAGCCACTCATCTGCCTGTGAACGCAAAGCTGAAAGGAGTGCCGGGCCAGTGTGGCTCTTTGCTTCCAGGCACAACAGACGCAGCACGGCATGGCAACGTCTCACCTGGCATGTGGAATAGGTTCTGGGGAGCTTGGGCGGTGCAGTGGAAGAGACGCTAGCAGCGGAAAAGGAGGAGGCAGCTGAGGAGGAGAGGGAGGAGGATGGAGTAGGAGGAGGAGAAGAAGAGTCAGGCCTGCATGCAATCCGTGGCGGTAAAACCAAATCTACACGGGTGCCACGGGTTACATGCTTGACGGCCGTCAGAAGGTTCACCCAGTGGGCAGTAAAACTGATATACCTTCCCTGCCCGTGTTTGCTAGACCACGTGTCTGTGGTCAGATGTATCTTGGCACCGACACTGTGTGCCAGAGATACATTCACTTGCCGCTGAACATGGCCATATAGCTCTGGGATGCCCTTCTCTGAGAAATACTTCCTTCCTGGGACCTTCCATTGTGGTGTTCCAATGGCCACAAATTTGCGAAAGGCCTCCGAGTCCACCAGTTTATATGGCAGTAGTTGGCGGGCTATGAGTTCTGACAAGCCAGCCGCCAACCGTTGGGCAAGAGGGTTATCCGGCGTCATCATTTTTTTACGCTCAAACATTAGGCCCACGGAAGCCTGCCTTTTTGCAGAAAAATGTGAGCTTGGCGTGATGGAAGGTGGAGTGGAGGACAATTGTGAGGAGAGAGGAGAAGGAGAAGTAGAAGACGAGGCTGGACGGTGAGAGCCTGCAGTGTGGCTTTGTGTGTTCCGTTGCTCCCACTGGGCTCGGTGATGGCTGCTCATGTGCCTTCTTAAGGCGGTCGTCCCTAGGTGAGTATTGGGCTTACCGCGACTAACGCGTTGACTGCAAAGATTGCAGATGGCAACGCTATTGTCAGCAGCGGACACGTTAAAAAAAGCCCACACTGCGGAGCCATGTGCCGGTGTCCTGGGAGCGCCAGATGTGACCGTACATGGTCGATGACTCGCTCCTGATACATTTGCAGTCTGCTTTGTCCCTGCTGTGCAATGTAAGTCATTGCTGCTTCTCCTCCCTATCTGCTGGTCCATATCTCCCTCTGAACTCCCCTCCTCTTCCTCTCTTGTGGGCACCCACGTGACATCACTAGACACGTCATCATCAACGTCACCTTCCCCACCGCTATAAGTAGAGTAGGCAGCAACACCGGGGACCAACCTCCTCCTTGGGCTGATCTGGGTACTGGCGTCAGACTGCTGAGTAGCGCTTGTTGCTACCTCCTCTTCCTGATCCAATACCAAGAGTGGCTGCGCATCAGAAATGTCCTCTTGATATGGATCGGAAAATAATTCCAGTGACTCAAGCGGAAGGTATGTGGTGGTGGTGGTGGTGGTCGTGTTGTTGGTGGTAGTGTCTTTGGGGGTGCACATAGCAGAGAGTGAAGAAGAGGGTGCAGATCGAGAGGATGAGGAGGGTGCAGAAGAGTAAGGCTGAGCGAGCCACTCAACCAAGTCTGGTGCATCCTTTAAAGTAATTGAACGCACCTTCTGCAACTTCCCACTTTGGCTCAAGCCTGTTGCTCCTGCCCTACCCCTACCACCCCTGCGGAAGGGCCTGCCTCTTCCTCTGCATGTCATTTTTTAAATGACCCTGTGACAAAACTCTTAGTCCCTATACCGCTGAAGGACTGCTGCAGTATAGGTGAGCGGTCAGCAGTGGTGCACGTCAACCCTATCTATTGTGGACCGATAGCGGTCCTTACAGAACAGCAGACTGTACCGCACTCAAGCCTATGTACCGTAGCACCCTATACCAAGTTACCAGTCCTTATAAGAACTTTTGTGGACCAAGCAGGTTGTGTATTAGTGTTTAGCAGACTGTACGTCAGTCCCTATACCGCTGAAGGACTGCTGCAGTATAGGGCAGCGGTCAGCAGTGGTGCACGTCAACCCTATCTATTGTGGACCGATAGCGGTCCTTACAGAACAGCAGACTGTACCGCACTCAAGCCTATGTACCGTAGCACCCTATACCAAGTTACCAGTCCTTATAAGAACTTTTGTGGACCAAGCAGGTTGTGTATTAGTGTTTAGCAGACTGTACGTCAGTCCCTATACCGCTGAAGGACTGCTGCAGTATAGGGCAGCGGTCAGCAGTGGTGCACGTCAACCCTATCTATTGTGGACCGATAGCGGTCCTTACAGAACAGCAGACTGTACCGCACTCAAGCCTATGTACCGTAGCACCCTATACCAAGTTACCAGTCCTTATAAGAACTTTTGTGGAACAAGCAGGTTGTGTGTTAGTGATTAGCAGACTGTACGTCAGTCCCTATACCGCTGAAGGACTGCTGCAGTATAGGTGAGCGGTCAGCAGTGGTGCACGTCAACCCTATCTATTGTGGACCGATAGCGGTCCTTACAGAACAGCAGACTGTACCGCACTCAAGCCTATGTACCGTAGCACCCTATACCAAGTTACCAGTCCTTATAAGAACTTTTGTGGACCAAGCAGGTTGTGTATTAGTGTTTAGCAGACTGTACGTCAGTCCCTATACCGCTGAAGGACTGCTGCAGTATAGGGCAGCGGTCAGCAGTGGTGCACGTCAACCCTATCTATTGTGGACCGATAGCGGTCCTTACAGAACAGCAGACTGTACCGCACTCAAGCCTATGTACCGTAGCACCCTATACCAAGTTACCAGTCCTTATAAGAACTTTTGTGGACCAAGCAGGTTGTGTATTAGTGTTTAGCAGACTGTACGTCAGTCCCTATACCGCTGAAGGACTGCTGCAGTATAGGGCAGCGGTCAGCAGTGGTGCACGTCAACCCTATCTATTGTGGACCGATAGCGGTCCTTACAGAACAGCAGACTGTACCGCACTCAAGCCTATGTACCGTAGCACCCTATACCAAGTTACCAGTCCTTATAAGAACTTTTGTGGACCAAGCAGGTTGTGTATTAGTGTTTAGCAGACTGTACGTCAGTCCCTATACCAATGAAGGACTGCTGCAGTATAGGGCAGCGGTCAGCAGTAGTGCACGGCAACCCTATGTATTGTGGACCGATAGCGGTCCTTACAGAACAGCAGACTGTAACGCACTCAGGCCTATGTACCGTAGCACCCTATACCAAGTTACCAGTCCTTATAAGAACTTTTGTGGACCAAGCAGGTTGTGTGTTAGTGATTAGCAGACTGTACGTCAGTCCCTATACCAATGAAGGACTGCTGCAGTATAGGGCAGCGGTCAGCAGTAGTGCACGGCAACCCTATGTATTGTGGACCGATAGCGGTCCTTACAGAACAGCAGACTGTAACGCACTCAGGCCTATGTACCGTAGCACCCTATACCAAGTTACCAGTCCTTATAAGAACTTTTGTGGACCAAGCAGGTTGTGTGTTAGTGATTAGCAGACTGTACGTCAGTCCCTATACCAATGAAGGACTGCTGCAGTATAGGGCAGCGGTCAGCAGTAGTGCACGGCAACCCTATGTATTGTGGACCGATAGCGGTCCTTACAGAACAGCAGACTGTACTGCACTCAGGCCTATGTACCGTAGCACCCTATACCAAGTTACCAGTCCTTATAAAAACTTTTGTGGACCAAGCAGGTTGTGTGTTAGTGTTTAGCAGACTGTGCGTCAGTCCCTATACCGCTGAAGGACTGCTGCAGTATAGGGCAGCGGTCAGCAGTAGTGCACGGCAACCCTATGTATTGTGGACCGATAGCGGTCCTTACAGAACAGCAGACTGTAACGCACTCAGGCCTATGTACCGTAGCACCCTATACCAAGTTACCAGTCCTTATAAGAACTTTTGTGGACCAAGCAGGTTGTGTGTTAGTGATTAGCAGACTGTACGTCAGTCCCTATACCAATGAAGGACTGCTGCAGTATAGGGCAGCGGTCAGCAGTAGTGCACGGCAACCCTATGTATTGTGGACCGATAGCGGTCCTTACAGAACAGCAGACTGTAACGCACTCAGGCCTATGTACCGTAGCACCCTATACCAAGTTACCAGTCCTTATAAAAACTTTTGTGGACCAAGCAGGTTGTGTGTTAGTGTTTAGCAGACTGTGCGTCAGTCCCTATACCGCTGAAGGACTGCTGCAGTATAGGGCAGCGGTCAGCAGTAGTGCACGGCAACCCTATGTATTGTGGACCGATAGCGGTCCTTACAGAACAGCAGACTGTAACGCACTCAGGCCTATGTACCGTAGCACCCTATACCAAGTTACCAGTCCTTATAAGAACTTTTGTGGACCAAGCAGGTTGTGTGTTAGTGATTAGCAGACTGTACGTCAGTCCCTATACCAATGAAGGACTGCTGCAGTATAGGGCAGCGGTCAGCAGTAGTGCACGGCAACCCTATGTATTGTGGACCGATAGCGGTCCTTACAGAACAGCAGACTGTAACGCACTCAGGCCTATGTACCGTAGCACCCTATACCAAGTTACCAGTCCTTATAAGAACTTTTGTGGACCAAGCAGGTTGTGTGTTAGTGATTAGCAGACTGTACGTCAGTCCCTATACCAATGAAGGACTGCTGCAGTATAGGGCAGCGGTCAGCAGTAGTGCACGGCAACCCTATGTATTGTGGACCGATAGCGGTCCTTACAGAACAGCAGACTGTAACGCACTCAGGCCTATGTACCGTAGCACCCTATACCAAGTTACCAGTCCTTATAAGAACTTTTGTGGACCAAGCAGGTTGTGTGTTAGTGATTAGCAGACTGTACGTCAGTCCCTATACCAATGAAGGACTGCTGCAGTATAGGGCAGCGGTCAGCAGTAGTGCACGGCAACCCTATGTATTGTGGACCGATAGCGGTCCTTACAGAACAGCAGACTGTACTGCACTCAGGCCTATGTACCGTAGCACCCTATACCAAGTTACCAGTCCTTATAAAAACTTTTGTGGACCAAGCAGGTTGTGTGTTAGTGTTTAGCAGACTGTGCGTCAGTCCCTATACCGCTGAAGGACTGCTGCAGTATAGGGCAGCGGTCAGCAGTAGTGCACGGCAACCCTATGTATTGTGGACCGATAGCGGTCCTTACAGAACAGCAGACTGTAACGCACTCAGGCCTATGTACCGTAGCACCCTATACCAAGTTACCAGTCCTTATAAGAACTTTTGTGGACCAAGCAGGTTGTGTGTTAGTGATTAGCAGACTGTACGTCAGTCCCTATACCAATGAAGGACTGCTGCAGTATAGGGCAGCGGTCAGCAGTAGTGCACGGCAACCCTATGTATTGTGGACCGATAGCGGTCCTTACAGAACAGCAGACTGTACTGCACTCAGGCCTATGTACCGTAGCACCCTATACCAAGTTACCAGTCCTTATAAGAACTTTTGTGGACCAAGCAGGTTGTGTGTTAGTGATTAGCAGACTGTACGTCAGTCCCTATACCAATGAAGGACTGCTGCAGTATAGGGCAGCGGTCAGCAGTAGTGCACGGCAACCCTATGTATTGTGGACCGATAGCGGTCCTTACAGAACAGCAGACTGTACTGCACTCAGGCCTATGTACCGTAGCACCCTATACCAAGTTACCAGTCCTTATAAGAACTTTTGTGGACCAAGCAGGTTGTGTATTAGTGTTTAGCAGACTGTGCGTCAGTCCCTATACCGCTGAAGGACTGCTGCAGTATAGGGCAGCGGTCAGCAGTAGTGCACGGCAACCCTATGTATTGTGGACCGATAGCGGTCCTTACAGAACAGCAGACTGTACCGCACCCAAGCCTATGTACCGTAGCACCCTAGACAGACCAAGTTACCAGTCCTGATAAAGAGCTTTGTGGAACAAGTGAGTTGTGAATGATTAGCAGACTGCAGCAGAAGGGCAGCAGTCAAGTATAATATTCTTTCTATATTTGGAAGAAAGAATATTATACGTGTACAAGCCTATTACCGTACCACTGATACCAGTCCTGAAAAGAACCTTTGTGGAACTAATAGTAACAGCAAGTCTTTAAAATTATCCTCACTGCCTGACACACTGCTTCCTGCCTGTCCCTATACAAATTGGCAAAAAAGAGTAGGCTGGAACGATTAGCTGGAACAGCTCTTTTGTGGACCTGATAGTAACAGCTAATGATGATGATGATGATGATGATGAAGAAAGACTAATCTGGCTGAGCTGTCCCTAAAATAGCAGCATACAGCGCTCTGTCCCTTTATCTAAACTGACAAAAGAAACTCAGGCTGCTGACCTAACACCTATACCAGTCCTGAAAAGAACTTTTGTGTACCAAATAGCTAGCGTTTTCTCTGTCCCTACTCCACACAGGATCCTTTCCCTACAGTGACAGAAGAAAGAATGTAAAATGGCCACCGGATCGGGTGTATTTATAGGTTAGGGGGAATGTCCAAGTGTCCATGAGCTGTCATGTCTCAATTGGTTGTCCTGTAACACATGATAAACGTGTCACGAAAGGTTAAAGTTCTTGTATACATTAAACACGTAAGTCCGCCGGGGCGAACGACGGAAAAAGGCGTTCGAACCCGCGGACGGCGAAAGTCGGAAATTCGCCGCGAAACGACCGCCGGGCGAACCGTTCGGCCATCACTACTGTCCAGTCTACAGCGTGTTCGGAGATTCTGCTTACCAGTTACCTGTTACCTTGATCCCTGTGACCCGGCTTGTTCTTCACCACGTTTGTTTGCTGCCTGCCACCGACTGCCTGCCTGTCTGACCACGTCTCTGCCTCTGCCCTTGTACTGTATTGCCCGCCTGCTGCCGACCCTGCCTGTACCCGATTCTGCTGTTGTCTACTGATCCGTCCGGATCTGCTTGTGCCTGCTGTTCCTGCCTTGATCTGCCAGTGTCCGCTGTCTCCACTGACGACCGCTGTCTTGCCAGTCCACCTGTCGGTGCCTGCTGTCTCCTGCTGACTGCTGTCCGTGTTGCTGTTTGTTGTCCGGACCTGCCTTCACTTGCCAGGCACTTGTGCCCCCTGAACTTTCGAATCTCTGTTACCACCTCCAGGGGTTCTTGAGCCAGGGGCTACGAGGGGCCGCTCCCTGCATTCCAGGCTCGTCCACCAGGTACGTGACAGCTGCTCTGACGACCCCTCTTTTCTTGGGAAGACGTGGCCGCACCACGCTTCCTGACACCGAGGGACCCTTGATGGATGCTGGATGCCTAGATTAAGGCACCAGCTTTTCCATCAGCTGTCCCCTATTATTCAATTGGGAATTGAATCATCAAGCCCTCCAGCTGGATATATTTGCTCCTTCCTGTGTGGTCATTCCTTCAGCACACAACTGGGAGTAGGATGCACAAACTATGAGGCAGATTTTTTTTATTTCAATCGTGAGATATGTAACTGGATACTAGCCAGATTTAATCTATAAGTACCTTGCTTATGACTATATTACAATCTAAATGTTGATGAGTCTCTGCATATCTGGGCATCATATTAACAACTCTGTTTATCTATACAGATGAGCATCATAATAAACTCTCCAACAACTGATTACTAACTGGCTGTTTGACATTACATGGTGGGAGCCTTTTCTCCGTTACCTGGGGTCCCTGTATGTACAGTCTTGGGCTCATTTCCTCGTGGTTCCATCTGGTGCATGTCTGCGCAGCCCTCTCTGGGAAACATTTGATCACTTACTCATCAGTTATATGCAATATCTGTTTTTTATAATTGTGTAAGTATGAGATATTATCTGTTTATGCCATATATAGATACAAAAATGCATTTTTTTTTTGCTCACATTTTTTTGCTACTATATTACTAATATGATATATTTATATGGTAGAACTACTACTACTCATTTGACATAAAAGCTTTGAAGAAGGACTATAATTAGTCTGAAACATGTAAGACCAGTATGTACGACAGCTAGCCCACCAGTATCTATGGGCTGTATGTGCCACACATGATCTTATATTCACAATTGCATTAATACTATATGATGTTCATTGTTGATTTGTGCTATTTTATCATATTGTTATAATAAAATATATATTTTTTACCAGCATTTTGGTCTGCTTGTCAAAAAATCCCTGATGTGTTTTATACTCCAGGAATTTTTTTTTCATGATCTCCCATTTATTGTTGACTACAACAGTAGTTCCAGGATCAATGCCACTTGGCAAAGCCGAAAGCATGACATTGATGATCTTTTTAGCTGTCAGTAAGGGTGGTATTTTGACCTCCTTTGTAAGGTTTGTATTCTTTCGAATGGCCACCGATATAAGGGGCATTTTTGCCATTGACCCCAGTGAATTGGTCTGAAAACTATTTTAGAGAAAGGCTGATCTACTGTATACTTAAGTAGCTGGAATACCATCACTGTTGCAAAATGTAAAAAATAAAAACACTTTTTGCAGTCCTATGTCTATATCTATGTGTAGATTATTTATTAATTATTATAGGGATTCACTCTTTGCTGAGCTGGTGGGCAAATGGTGAGCTGGTTGTGTAGTCAATGAGGTGCGAGGTTCTGTAATATGTTTTCTTACCAAGTGGACCTTGATAACTACTTAAAAGAGAAGTGCAGGGTAATTGTAAAAAATCCTACATACTCACCTAGGTGGATGCAGCATCGATCCAAAGCTGCATCTGTCTCCTGTCGACTGTGCACTGAGAACTTAGTGATCAAAGACTGCTGATTGCACAGTTCTCAGTCTTTAGTGAGCAGAGAGTCGGTGACTGATAGTCACCGGCTCTCTGCTTTACCCCTCCAGCACTTACCGTAGCACCGGTCTTTAGGGGGAGGGGGATTGAGAATGGCTGGTTTAGCCTTTCAGGGGCATGCTGAGAAGCTTAGCCAGCTGCCGATCCAGGCATCTGGGTGGATCCTGACATGAAAGTCTAAATCCTTCCAGAACCTGGAACGGCTGAGTGACATCAGCTGACTGGTGCTTAGATACAATTTAGTTCTGCTTTAAAGCCAACTGAACCTTCAGTTTAAATAAGCTAAATACATTTTATGTGCATCAAAACTAAAGATGTTTAATGTTTTACAGTTCATTTTCTTTCTAAAGGAGCCCCGGCCTGAGTAGAAAAGACCATCCCCTGCCAGCATGCTGCAAAGTGAGACCTTTGCTTTCTGAGGAAGTAAGACCTATAACTTTGAAATGAAAAAAACCTCCTGCTCCCTTCTGGTTGGAAAGATATTTGAAGAGCTCTGGCTTTGACAGGGGACATGGTGGACCTCTGAATATGGTCACTGCTTCTCTACAGAAGCAAAGGTGCCACTCTGCAGCAAATTGGCTTTTCTGCTCAGGCTGTGGCTGGTTATCAAAAAACACGTTAAGACTTTGCACTCCTTTCGTTTTGATGCACCTAAAATATATTAACTAATTTAAACTGAAAGTTCAATTGAACTTTAACACAATGGTTACTGATTAGTTTGTTGGTTGGATGTATAGTATTACTCATACTTACTGCCACATAGACACAACATGAATGTACTTTTATCTTATCCTGTCTGCCAATAGTATAAGTGAAGGTTTCCCACTTAGCCTGATATATACAGTATCTATTAATTAAAACATATGTTTGGGTAAAATTACATTTCATTTATATGGCGTCATTAGCAGAATAGTTTCTGATGAAGTACAAATAATATAATCGATAGATGATGATGATGATTAATAGATGATATACTCCTGTTTAATCCTCTGGATTTCTAGTATTAATTCTAAAAATCATTTGCTTCCCCATGCATTTCAAAACATAGGAATGTGCACTAAATTTTAGAGAAATAGTACATACATCATTTTTGATACGTTGTCCTTAGTATAAAAAAAAAACCTGCCCCATGAACTGGCAGGGTTGACCCATGGGAAACTCAAGTGAGCAAGCTCTTATATCTCTTAAACACATCAAATGAATTAAATTAGGAATGCTTCCTAAAAAATCTCCCTTAAACACTACAAAATACCCAGATGTTTAACAAATAAAAGTTTTTAAGCCCTTGTACACACGGTCGGAGATTCCGTCGGAATGTGTCCGATTGGAGCGTTTTGTCGGATATTCCGACTGTGTGTGGTCTGCATCGGACTGTTTCCGTCGGAATATCCGTCGGACCAACTTTTCCAACTTGCCGGAAATATTTTCCGACAAAATGCTCCGATCGGACATACTCAGATCATGTGTAGAGAATTCCGATCGGACAAAATGCCACGCATGCTCAGATCAAATTCCTACACCAAAGCTATTGGCTACTAGCGTGAATATAGTCCCGTCGTAACGAAAAAACGTCATCACGTCGGATTTTCCGACAACTTTGTCTGACCTTGGTTGTCGGAATCTCCGACCATGTGTACAAGGGCTTAGAGGCAATACACTAGTATTAAGTAAAAAGTTGAATATGTGATCTTTCCACCATAGCTGTTATAGAGCTGTATATAATATATAGAGCTTATCACATCAGTCCCTACACCATAAGGGGCCTGTATTAAAGTCATACAAAAACAAGAAGGATAGCATGTGTTTAAATCAGAGAAAAACAATTCAAATGTGGAAACAGGACTCTGCTACCTTTCACTACAAGGCACGTGATAACTATATAGCCATTGTGCTTCCCTGCATCAGCTGATGACTACAGAGTTGTTACATTTATCACATTCATACTTAAAATATTTCCCACGATGAAAAAAATACTTCCGCATTTTTGTTTCGTAGATTTTTTTTTAGAATGTTTTAAAAAGTTTGAGGCAATAAACATGGTATTTATTTCCTTGATTTAAACTATTTAGGGAGTCCTTGCAGGAGGATAGTGTCATGCCTTGTCAGCAAAGGCCAGTTCTTGAAAGCAATAAAATGCGGTCTGTCTGACAGTTGCAGGGCTTCCTCATTCTTGGCATCATCTAATGGTATGCAAGGTTCACGCTTCCTAAACAGAGTGAAGTGGCTTGTCTTGCTGCATTGATATTTCATAAAAATAATCTTCTCCTCAGGTTGTTCCATATTGCTGGCAAATTAATAACTGTTCTGCTTAAAACCAATTTAGGCTAAATGTGCTCTTTCGACTATCATATTAGTTTGTTAGATTCCAACCAACAGATATGACTTTAAGTGTAAAAGATAAAAATTGGACTGTCCACTTTAGAATTGTTTAATAAAACATTTATAGGTTCCAACTGTCATTGTCCATTACAGGTTTGATGAGAATATTAAGATTGTAATTTGTAGCACTGATTGAGAGCACTGCATATGGCTTTGACTTTTGACACTTGTATACATGTCCCTTGCTTCATTAAAGTGACCCTGTCACCACCTAAGACTTTGCAGGCTTATGATATAATTAAAATAAAAAAAGCAAAAGAAAGTACCAAAGTACCAGATCCTTATCTGGGTCCCCTGTCCTAAACCATATCAGGCCACATGCCCTTGGAATTGGAAGGGCACCTTGCAGGGATAGGACAAAACGCCTTTTCCCTGCAAGTTACCCTTTCTTCATGTTGTTGGGTTCTTGTATGGATTTTTAAGGTGTCCCCAGGCATAAAAAGAAAAAAAAGGTGAGGCCCTCCTAAAAATTCATACTACACCCTTGTCAATCAAAGTGATATGCCACAATGGTCCTTCCCTGACGCTACTCCCCTGGCTTATGACAGTTTCCCTGTACAGCTAGAATTTCAACACTGTGCCAGATAGCATGTGTAATGCCATTTACCATTTAAGGTCATGACCATATTTGATCAATGACATTTCCCAGGATCCCCACTGCCTGCTGACTTGTTTACAAAATGAAACAAGCCATCAGGAAACTGTCAGTTAGTGGCAGTAAAGATACTGCCACTAAATAAATGACTCAGATACAGCAACCAGAGGTTCTGGTGGGTGGGCGAACATGTGAAATGCAAACAAGCTAGGTTTGGGTCCAACTCATGGTCAACAAATGGAAAGATCATCCTTATTTTCTACACCTTGAAATACCTGGAGCAAAATAGGTGACATTTATCTCTCTCAATGATAGCAGTGTGCAGAGTTTTCCTAAATTGGGCACATTTGTTCGGGTTGCTTAGACTAGGTAAATTTGTTCCTTCAGGACTCAGTATAGGAAATAGTATAAAAGCTGAGCTTCAGAAAAAAACTTATGTTTATAATTTTTTTTGCAAGAGTAGGGAAGGGTTGTGTCACAGGTAGGGATGAGCCAGCGGGTATTCATTTTTTCTAAAACAAACCGAACGTATGGGACGTTCACAGGAAATTTGAGCGCCGCAGAACACCCTATAATGCACTGCGAGATTGCAGTGCATTGCTGTATGATGATTGGCCAAAGCATGCACCTGACCTGCAGCCAATCACAGCGCACTCTGCTGAGAGAGCCATAATTGGCCAAAGGTAGGGTGCCTTTGGGCAATCATGGCTCAGGGGGACTAAGTCCATGCCCCACACTATATAAGGCTGCTTACATAGGAAGGAAGGAGGGTTCCAAGGTGGTCTGGTGCCGTCTCAGGTTTGGAGAGGCCCAGCAACTGAAAACGCAACGAGGGGAGGACTCTTCAGAAGAGGGCCACGCACGAGGCTGGCTGCTTGGTAAGAGCCTGGAAGCTAAGCTGAAAGGACACCAAGTGAATCCGCATTCTCACGGTATCGCCGGACTGGCTGCAAGATACTGGTACAATAAGAGAGTTCCTAATTTCATCCTTCAGTAACTAAGTTCTATGAGAGACTTTTCTTGTTCTATATTAAAGTTCTACAACCAAGTCTGTGGCAGAGACTTTGCTAAGTTTAAATCACCTGTCGGCTGCTAAATTCACTAAAGGGGATTTATCCGATAGTTGAAATATCCAGTTGCGAATGGCTATTCCCTGGATCACTTAAAGAGAGACATTTCAAATGTCAGCAGTTCCAAGAGTACCTGAGCTTTACTACCCATACCCTCTATTCCCTACTGAGAGACTGTGTTCTGTTCAATGTTTTTTTGCAAATAAAAATTCCCAAAGGGATTCAAGTGTCGGTCTCTACAGTTTAATGGGCCATTAACCTCGGGAAACCCTAGGCGAGCAACGAGGTAGAGACGGTAAGCCCAGCAAAACCAGCCACTCCTTCGGGGGTCAGTGCTATATATATATATATATATATATATATATATATATATATATGCTTTGAGTGTAGCCTATATATTCAGTGTATACTCTATATCCAGTCAATGCTGGCAGTGTAGTTTATATAACACAGTGTATTGAAATGGTTAAGGGTAACCCTGTGCCAAAATGGCATGGGGTTAAAAGCATCCTACCCATGTTGCGGGCATGTGGCCTGGTACTGTTCAGGAGGGGGCGCTTTCTTGTACCCCCCCCTTTCCTGCGGCCTTCCAGGTTGCATGCTCTGATAAGGGTCTGGTATGGATTTTGGTGGTGACCTCCATTGCATTTTTTTTTTCCGCAGGGTTCCCCTTAATATTCATACCAGACCCGAAGGGCCTGATAATGGACTGGGGGAAACCCACTCCGTTTTTTTCAGTGAATTTTTTTGTATATTGCCATGATCCAACAATACATTACAGCCGCGCTATTGTTATAAACATGGGGAAGATGCACTACTTTACAGGCACACTAAGGGGATCCCCCAGGCATGATATTTAAAGGAATATTGAATTTTTATTGTTTCACTTTAACCACTTGCCAACCAGCCACAGTTGTACTGCGGCAGAATGCCACGGCTGGGCGAAACGACGTTATGTAATGTTGATTCTCCCTGTGGCCACTAGGGACACGCGCTCACTGCTCACCCCCGGAGCCGATGCGAGTGCGACGTGGTCACGATCACCACCAGGCTCCCGCTGACACACGGAGAGCCGGGATCTGTGTGTGTAAACACACAGTTTCCAGTTCTCTGAGGGGAGAAGAGACAGATCGTCTGTTCATACAGAGTATAAAGAGCGTTCTGTCATCTCCCCTACACAGTCTCCCCCCTTCAGTTAGAACACACACTAGGGAACACAATTAACCCCTTTATCGCCCTCTAGTGTTAACCCCTTCCCTGCCCGTGACATTTTTACCGTAATCAATGCATTTTTATAGCACTAATCACTGTATAAATACCAATGGTCCCAAAAATGTATCAAAATTGTCCAATGTGTCTGCAGATCGCCGCCATTACTAGTAAAAAAAAAACTTTATAATAAAAATGCCATAAAACTATCCTAAAACCAGCCTATTTTGTAGACGCTATAACTTTTGCACAAACCAATCAATATATGCTTATTGCAAGTTTATTTACCAAAAATATGTAAAAGAATGCATATCGGCCTAAACTGAGGGAAAAAAAATGTAATATATTTTTAGGGGATATTTATTATAGCAAAAAGTAAAAAATATTACGTTTTTTTTTTCAAAATTGTCGCTCTTTTTTTGCCTATAGTGCAAAAAATAAAAACCACATAGGTGATCAAATACCACCAAAAGAAAGCTGGCAAAAAAAGGACATCAATTTTGTTTGGGTGCAATGTCGCACGACCGTGCAATTGTCACGCAGTGCCAAATCGTAAAAATTGCTCTGGTCAGGAAAGGGGTAAAATCTTTCCCGGGGCTGAAGTGGTTAAACATTATTAAAATCACTGCTCCTGAAAAAACTGCCATTTTAAAAACTTTTTTTGCAGTGATACATGTCTCCTGGGGCAGGACCTGGGTCCCCAAGCACTTTGTATGGCAATAACGTGCATATAAGCCTTTTGATTTTTCACATTCGTGTCCCTTAGACTTTAACAGTGTTTACATTTTTTGCCTGTTCGTATGTTCTGGTGCGAATCGAACTGGGGGGGGGGGGGGGGGGGGTCTGGCTCATCCCTAGTCACAGGCAATAAGTGAAGAGAATCTCTTGAAGAGGGATAAAGACTGTAGGTTTTTTTGTTACTGCACTTTTATTACAGAGAGGGAAGGTGCATTTGCAAAGCTAGGTGGATTTACTATGTTTATCTGGGACTCAGTACAGGAAGCAGGATTAAAGTAAAACTGCAACTAGAATTTATTTTACGGTTTGGATAGAGTAAAAAGGAGTTAAAATCCATGACAGGCTTTTGTTGCTGCTTGTGTTCCCATTGGGGAGATTTTCTTTCACTTACTATAGTCCCATCCGAATAGGAAATGAGTCAAATGGGTCATAGCTAGCAATGTGGGGAGTTGGGAAAGGTTAGGACCATTGTCAGGCTTTTGTTGTTGTCTGTGTCTCCATTGGGGGATTTTTCTTTTCTTTGTATGGTGTCATCAGAACAGAAAATGAGAGCATGTCTCCAATGGGACACATCAATGTGGGGAGTAGAAAGTGGTTATAATCTGTCAGGCGTTTGCTGATATTTATATTTCTGTTAAAATTTTCTTTTTTCCTGTTGTGTGACCAGGATAGGAAATTAAGAGAAATGCCCCAACAGGGACATACAATATAAACCTGATAAAGTTTCTAACTTCTGCATTCTTTATAATAATAAAAACATTTGACAGACCTTCACCAATAACTTGTACACGCGGTCGGACATTCCAACGGAAAATGTCCGATAAGACCATGTTGTCGGATAATCCGACCGTGTGTGGTCTCCATCGGACTGTTTCCGTCGGAATATCCGACGAACCAAGTTTTCCAGCTTGACTATAAAACTTTCTAACAACATGATCCGATCGGACCTTGTCCGATCATGTGTAGAGAATTCCGATCGGACAAAGTGCCACGCATGCTCAGATCAAATTCCTACACCAAAGCTATTGGCTACTAGCCTGATGGTAGTCCCGTCATAACGAACTTACGTCATCGCGTTCTGAGCGATCGGATTTTCCGAAAACTTTGTCCGACCGTGTGTATGCAAAAGTTTCGGACAAAATCCATCTGACCAAATCCGACGGATTTGGTTGTCGGAATGTCCGACTGTGTGTACAAGGGCATACACAAAAGGTCTTTTTTTTTAAGTGCTTAGCACTTCCACCTAACAGCACTAGGGTTGACGGTTGGAACCCCAACCACAGCACCACCTGCACAGAGATTGCATTTTTGTCCTGTGCCTAGGTGGGTTTCCTCCAGGCACTTTGTTTTTCTACTACATTCCAAAGATATGCTGGTAGATTAATTGACTCCTGTATAAATTGGCCCTAGATTGTGTATGTATGAATGTGCGTTAGGGACCTTAGCTTGTAAGCTCCTTGAGGGCAGGGACTGGTGTCAATGTACAATATACTACATATGTAAAGTGAGGCACTATCTAAGTATTTGTAATAAATAATAATTAACAATGTGCCTCCCTTGACGTTGGTGAAACACTACATTTAAAAAAAAAAAATGCACCTGTAGGGGTAAAGGTTAGATAATATACTGATTATTCTCTCCATTTCCATAATGTAGGTGGTGACTTCCTCAGATCCTGGAGAATGTTGAGTACACTAAATCTTGCAAGAAGAACCCGTGGCACAGTACAGGAATTACTTATCAGCCAGATTTGGACTACTTAGTATTCCCCAAGAGCCTGCCATAAGGAGAATGATGTCACCCTAGTCTAGGTGCCACAAGGGTAAAAGTGAATATTGCTTCTAACTTTTCTCCCCACAGTTGTGTTTTATTAAGCTAATGCATTGTTTTGATAAAGAGAAGGGGTATATTAAATGAGCAGACCTTGCTATTTAGGTGCACTTATTTCCTCTCACGCATGCTGAAAAGAGGTTCCATCCATACCTCAAATAATCTCCAAAGACAATGGGGTTGATTTACTAAAGACAAATAGACTGTCCACTTTGGCAAGTGCAGTTGTACTCTGCAAGTGCAATTGCTCCAGAGGTTAGTGAATGAGGTAAAGCTTCACTTTACAAAGAGTAGCCAATCACACGAAAGGAAAATACTTTTGAAAATCTGCATTTTTGCTTACACATAATTGGATGATGGAAGTCAGCAGAGCTCTCCCTTATTTACTCTGCTCTAGAGCAACTGCACTCAGAGTGCGACTGCACTAGCAAAAGTGCACAGTCTATTTGCCTTTAGTAAATCAACCCCAATGGGTCATTATTTGTGTTAAACACAGACTAATGTAACTACCTCCATATCAGTATACGTGCATTGGCACATCATACATTTGTGTTAGGTGGGCAATGAAAAGATCAAAAGGAAACGTTTTTCACACTGAGAATACATAATACCTGCTTAAGAAATATTGCTCTGAACAGGAAATATGGTCGGGGTGGGAGGTTAGCCTTTGACATGGCTGCTTTCTCATTTGGCAGCCAAGGCACTCGGTAGTGGAGAAGATACACTATGCTCTAAATTAAAATGCTGAGAGCAATGCGATGTTGAGCTCAGTGGACCACAGTTCCCTTTTATTTTAACATCAATTATCTTCATTACAGGAAGCATATCTGCTAACAGATATCAGTTATTTTCTCCAGGAAAATGACTGTTTTATAGCTAGCTATATAACATATGAACTTACAGTAAGTTATGTTTTAACATTTTTGGACTTTTTGACCTGTTGTGATTTTGTTTAAGGGTGAGCTCAGATTTCTGACTTTTGACGTGCTTTGCAATTTATTTATTTTATCTTTTTAATGCAAGTGCAGAATACTTTTCAAAGACATGTCTCCAAAGCAGGGCTCAGCCTGAAAGCTTGGACAAGCAGCAATGATGGCTGCTCCTCTGTGCATTATTAGCCTATTATTCCAGACACTCATTGGCAAAATTATATGAAATCACACAGGCAGTATCAGCATTTTTTTATAATAATAATAAAAAAAAAATTAACAAACATACTGCAGCCTCTAAGGCCCCAGGCACACAGGTGGTTTGGCTCTCACAGCCTAAAATCTTGGTGTGTTATCAGTGTAAGGCAGGAATCTTCAAACTATGGCCCTGCAGCTGTTGCGGAACTACACATCCCATTAGGCATTGTAAAACTTTGACATTCACAGATATGACTAGGCATGATGGGAATTGTAGTTCCTGAACAACTGGAGAGCCGTAGTTTGAAGACCCCTGGTGTAAGGGAAACACAGGTACAGCGTACAGCCTGCTGCCAGCAGCCTGTTAAGAGCAAAGACCAGCCAAACACATGATGGCTGAACAGTGACGCTGTCCGGAGTGGTATTCACATTTAAGGCCATATGGGTTCAGAGATACAGTGCCTTGAAAAAGTATTCATACCCCTTGAAATGTTTCACATTTTGTCATGTCACAACCAAAAATGTAAATGTAATTTATTGGGATTTTATGTGACAGACCAACACAAAGTGGCACATAATTGTGAAGTGGAAAGAAAATGATAAATGGTTTTCTATTTTTTTTTACAAATAAATATGTGAAAAGTGTGGTGTGCATTTGTATTCAGCCCTCCTGAGTCAATATTTTGTACAATGACCTTACGCTGCAATTACAGCTGCAAGTCTTTTCAGGTATGTCTCTACCATCTTTGCACATCTACAGAGTGATTTTTTTGCCCATTCTTCTTTGCAAAATAGCTGAAGCTCTGTCAGATTGGATGGAAAGTGTCTGTAAACAGCAAATTTCAAGTTTTACCACAGATTCTCAATTGGAGTTAGGTCTGGACTTTTTTTTTTGCCTGGGCGATTCTAACAGATGAATATGCTTTGATCTAAACCATTCCATTGTAGCCCTGGCTGTGCTTTTAGGGTCGTTGTCCTGCTGCAAGGTGAACCTCTGCCCCAGTCTCAAGTCTGTTGCAGACTCTAAAGCCCCCTACACACTATCAGTTTTTCCTTCAGATTTACCAAAACCATATAATATGAGGTCAAACCTTAGGACTTTTAATGTGTATGTAGTCAGGCAGGCCCTTGCACTACATGGTTTTGCTAAATCTGAAGGAAAAGCTCAGCAGAAAAACTGATAGTGTGTATTGGGCGTTACTGGTTTTCTTCTAAGATTGCTCTGTATTTGGCTCCATCCATTTTCCCATCAACTCTGACCAGCTTCCCTGTCCCTGCTGAAGAAAAGCATCCCTACAACATGATGCTGCCACCACCATGTTTCATGGTGGGGGTGGGGTGTTCAGGGTGATGTGCAGTGTTAGTTTTCCACCACATACAGCATTTTGCTTTTTGGCCAAAATGTAAAATTTTGGTCTCATCTGACCAGAGCACCTTCTTTGTTGTGTCCACACGGCTTCTCACAAACTGCAAACAGGACTTCTTATGGCTTTCTTTCAACAATGGCTTTTTTTCTTGCCACTCTTCCATAAAGGCCAGCTTTGTGGAGTGCACGACTAATAATTGTCCTGTGGACAGACTCTCCCACCTGAGCTGTGGATCTCTGCAGCTCCTCCAGAGTTACCATGGGCCTCTTGGCTGCTTCTCTAATTAATGCTCTCTTTGCCTTGCCTGTCAGTTTAGGTGGAGGACCATGTCTTGGTAGGTTTGCAGATGTGCCATACTCTTTCCATTTTCGGATTATGGATTGAACAGTGCTCCGTGAGATGTTCACAGCTTGGGATATTTGTTTATAACTTAACCCTTCTTTTAACTTCTCCTCAACTGTATCCCCAAACTGTCTGGTGTCCTACTAGAATAGTGCAGTCAAATGTATTGACTCATGGTAAAGTGAGTCTGAATCTGAGTTTACTGTAGGTCAGGCTGAATGACTCACAAAAGCAGGTTTCTGATGCCTCCCACTAGATCTGAAATTTTGGAGAAACTTCTAGAAGTTAGTGGGACGAGGCCAGGAGGGTTGATCTGCATACATAAGGGAACCTGGCCAAACCCCAGGCATACTGTCCTGGCAGGATGGCTAAGCTGGGCCTTAAATATGGTTGAGTCATGCTAGCAAGGGAGTTGGATAGAAGATGGAGGACCTAGATGGATCCCCTAGGTATAGGGGAGTCTGTACCTCCAGGCTGGTTTAGGAAGATCCTTATAGCATTACAGTTTATCTAGGGGTTGCCTGTGAGGCAGTGGGAGCAAGTAGGACAGAGTAAGTACATCAGTACACCCTGGGATTTTCAAGGGGAGAGACTGTCACATGTAGCGAGCTTTCAAAGAGGACAGCGTTGTGCTTAGCCCTTTTATTACTTTGCCCTGGGAGATCTTCAGAGCAGCCAGGAGGGCTGTTAATGCCTGCAAGCAGTGGAGCTGGGAGCAGTTCTACATCAGGAGAATTATTATTCTGACCAATGAAATTAATTAATGTACAAGCACTCAAAGTGCCTAAACGCATAACGTGTTTACAAGCGTCGAGTGTTTTTTTGCCAAAATGCCACTGACAGGAGGAAAGGCATCTAGGAGAGATGGCCAAAGTATCCAGTGTGCATGGGGCCTTAGAGATGCGTATCGGCTTTGAAAATCTCTTCGGGGCCAAGACAGGAGAGTGTCAGTATGTTCACGTCATAACACTAAGCCTCTGAATTAGGACATAGCGCCAGGTTCTGAGGCTGCATTGCTCATCAGTAATGTTTCCTCTGCAGGGACTTTATATTGTTAATGGGTGAAAGGCTGCTGTAGTGCAGGATGTAAGAAATGATAAAATAAGCATTTTGTTGTAATGCATTAAACAAGAAAAACAAATATCAATGTACAAAAAAAAAAAAACTATGGAGAGAGATCAAAAGAATGATAGCGACTATTAAAAGAAAGGAAGGAAAAAGCCTGCCAAGAAATATTCTTAAAAACTCTACTTCCTGGCTAAAGTCTGCTTCTTGAGGGAATTCTGATCTCAACTCACCTCCTGCTTTCAGAGTCATTTGTAACCAACTGCTGCATCCTTCAAAACAGGAAGTGACATTCATTTAGACTTAATTAGGCTGTCTCTATAAAACATTCCACCAGTTAAGGAAGATTTAACTGTTAAATGGCAAAACATGCAGAGTTTCTACTGTTAGATAAATTATACTATCTTGTGCTCAGTAAAAATGCTTGACCCTCTAGTCCTACATCTTTAAACATATTTTACATATTACTGTAATGGACAGTTTTATTTTTTTTAGCGAGTAGTGTCCAACACCAACAAATATAGACTTTTGAATACATTCACTATTTAAATATTTAGGCCTAGTATTGACAGCAACACAAATTTAAAATGACCAACAAATAGAACAAAAAAATAAGAAAACTAGAATTCTGACCTACTTTAAAGGCAGACTTTGTGTGAAAAATATCTTGTTATGCTAAACGTTTTAAAGAGTTTGCCTACCCCAGTTCTACGAGATTGATTCAGTTTGGCATGCAGAAAATGCCAAACAGTTAACACCACCCACTTTTAGAAAGGATGTGGCCTGTTATTCATGTGATGTATGATGTCAGCAATCAGATGGAATGCTGGCAGGATTGAAACAGCAACACATAACCATTTTTACTTGAAGTCTTACAAGAATTCAAGGGAAGGGAGTGCACAAGTCTCCATTATGTTCTAAAGTCTGAATCTGCTTTTTGAATATTCAGATGTGACAGCTGCAAAAAAAATAAAAATGTCCGCCATGACATGCAAAAGCTCAGGGAGAGAACAGCTGCATTGGAAGGCAGACTGAGCACAGTAGAGGATGACCTGGCCCCCATGCAAAGGGATCTAAAATATAATTGCCATCTTACTGAACAGCACGCTATGCGACTTGATGAGATGGAAAACCGCATGAGACGCAATAATATTCGCGCTGTGGGGATTCCGGAACGTGTTGAAGGTAAAAACCCGGTAGACTTTATTGAAAATTGGTTGCTTGCCACCTTTGGTAAAGAAGCCTTGTCACCGCTTTTTGCAGTGGAACGTGCCCACCGGGTGCCGTCTCGCCCCCTACCTCCGGGCAATCGCCCCAGGCCCTTCTTGTTTAAACTCCTCAACTATAAAGACAGAGACACCATTCTTTCTAAAGCGCGGGGGTTGTCGGACAAGATGGAGATTGAAAATTCCAGGATTTCACTATTTCCGGATTTTTCAGCAGAGCTCCAGAAAAAGCGTGCAACATTTCTTGAAGTTAAGAGACGCCTTCGGGACCTTAACGTTCAATATGGAATGCTATATCCAGCCAGACTCAGAGTTACGGCACTGGGTTCAACGCACTTTTTTGATCGCCCCGCGGCGGCAGCACAGTGGCTTGACCAGGAGTACAACGCACTCAAAGCCGCCAAACTTCAAAGATCTCCTCCACGCTAACGGCACATTTCATCAGGCTGACTGGACTTCCACTTTTACAAGACCGGCAGAAGGCTGAGGTTTGTGGTTCCACTGTAACCCTACTAGAACTACAACATGTCTGCATATGTGAAACCCCGCTTGTCATCTGGGAGAGTCCTCTCTGGGTGTTTCCATGGCCTTCCCCCAGCCCCCAAGTTTCGGATGGGGCCTATTATTCTGCTATCTTCCCCGTGTGTGAGCCCCATGGGCTTTAATACAGAAGATGCTACGGTTTTTTGCTGTTTAACTGTTTTTCTTTTCTTTTTCTTTTTGATTCATTTTTTCTCTCTCAGGATCGCAACGGACAAGGACTATTTTCCGACCTGTCTGCACCCATCTGGGCGCCTCTTCCTAGCTGCGACAGCTCCTGTCGGACTTTTTTCTCTCCAGTCTTGGGACATCTCAGGTGATGCGACTTCCCAGTCGCTAGTCGCTGATAAATGTGTGTTAATTGCCTTTTTCCTCCCTGGTGGTTTACGACTGTTATTATGGTTACTCCTACTTGCACTTATGTTTTGTATTTCTGATGGCTAAGATTAGATTTCTTTCTTGGAATGTTAGGGGACTGGGCAGTCCGGTGAAGAGGCTGGCGGTGCTTAGGCACCTTAAAGATATGAAGGCTGACATTGTGTGTCTGCAGGAGACACATTTTGCTCCTGCCGGTACTCCTAGCCTGGGTTCTAGACAATATATCCACCAATACCATTCCACATACTCTGCCTATGCAAGAGGAGTGAGTATCCTAATTAAACAGCATGCACGTTTCTCCTGCTCCCAACAGGTTATTGATCCGGGGGGGAGGTACATTTTTTTGCTGTGTAAGCTTGCTACTATACAATGCATTATTGCCAATATTTATATCCCGCCGCCGTATTTGGCAGAGATTCTTAGGCGCCTAGCTGGGTTTATGGCACAGTTCCCTGGCATACCCCTGTTGGCGATGGGTGATTTTAACAACTATGTCAACGGTCTGTGGGATAAGATTCCAACTCCTCCGGTAGTCCCCTCACGCCCTAATGGCGATACTCCTTTTGCAGCTCTGTTAGCTGAACTCGGGCTGGTGGATGTCTGGCGGAAAGCCCACCCCCACTCCCGTTTATATTCCTGTTGCTCTCCAGCGTTTGGGAGCTTGTCCAGAATAGACCTGGGACTGGGAAACTCCGCCCTCCTCCCCCTAATTAGAGATTCTGGTTATGGGGTTAGACATATATCCGACCACTCTTCTTTGTGGATTGAGATGTCCCTATCTACTGACCACGCACCTAGGAGTTGGAAGCTTAACCCCTTTTGGCTTGCATTATTCCCGCAGCCTGACCCCATTACAAGTGCTCTTAAACTTTTCCTGCAGGACAATTTAGGCTCGGCAGCTATAGATGTAGTCTGGGATGCAACTAAGGCCTTTCTTAGGGGACAATTTATCACTACTATAACTGATATAAAACGGAACACCAAAGCTTGGGAAATGGAGGTCAGTAGAGCACTTAGAGAGTCGGAGCAGGCCTATGTTGACAACCCCTCGGAGGACACTAAGAGGGCTTGGTTGGGAGCGCAATCTATGTCTAGACAAGTAACTTTACAACTGGCAGAAAATAAAAGGTTTTTCCTCCAACAAACACACTTTGAGGAGGGGGAATCAACAGGCCATATGCTGGCTCTGCTGGCGAGGACCCAGGGTTCCGCGCCTATGACTCACTCACTGTGCGATTCGCAGGGAGTGACCCATTCGGACACCCCTGGGATCTTGCGGGTATTTCGATCCTTCTATGCAGACCTGTACTCCTCTAAGGTGCAGCCCGGTGATGGGGAGATTGGGGACTTTTTAAATGGGTGTGATATTCCATGCCTGTCTGCGTCGGACGGAGAGCTGTTGAACGCCCCCTTAACGGAGGAGGAATTGGCTTCTGCACTGGAACACTCTCATAATAACAAAGCTCCGGGGGCGGATGGTCTCCCATCCGAGGTATACAAGCGTTATGCTGGGGTTCTTTTGCCAACCCTTTTAAAAGTGTTTAACAACGCCTTAGAGACGGGGGTCCTACCTGCATCTATGAATGAAGCAATCATAATTGTACTTCTGAAACCGGGTAAGGTAGCAACATCACCGGACGCATATAGGCCAATCTCCTTGCTCACGACAGACGTTAAACTATTAGCTCGGGTCTTGGCAACGAGATTATCTCTGGTAATACACAAACTGATCCATAGGGATCAATCAGGATTCATTCCATCACGTTCCACTGCCCTAAATATTCGCCGTTTATTCTTGAACCTACAGGTTCCTGTGGATAACCCCGGTAATCAGGCCATCCTCTCGCTGGACGCGGCTAAGGCCTTTGATAGTGTTGAGTGGCCTTATCTGTGGAAAGTGATGGAGCGGATGGGGCTGGGCAGCACATTTATTAGTTGGGTCCGACTGTTATATGCCAAGCCTACGGCTAGAATCAGAGCTAATACGGAGCTCTCCGACCCATTCGTGCTGCACAGAGGCACGAGACAGGGGTGCCCTCTGTCGCCCCTGCTCTTTGCCATGGCGCTTGAACCACTTGCAGCCAGAATGAGATCGGCTCAGGATATTGTGGGTTTCTGCAGGCCCACTGGAATGGATGTGGTATCGCTCTACGCTGATGACATGCTTATATACCTGGGGGACACCCAGGGCTCCCTTACGGCCACCATGAACCTGATTACCCTATTTGGTACATTGTCAGGTTTTAAGATTAACTGGGACAAATCTGTACTGATGCCCTTGTCCCCTCTAACGGCTCCCTTACCCCCTTGTGCAAACATGATCCAGACGGTTACATCCTTTAAGTATCTGGGGGTGCAGATATCCCCCGAGGTGACGGAATATGCCAAACTGAATCTTATGCCATTGTTACTTAAGTTCAGAGATAAATGTAAGATCTGGTGTAAACTACCGTTATCGGTGGTGGGCAGGGTAAACCTCATTAAAATGGTGTGGGCCCCGCAGCTGCTCTATATTTGTCATAACTCCCCGACTTGGATCCCGAAACGTTGGTTCGATAAAATTGACTCTCAGTTTAGGGAATTAATATGGTGTAGAAAGACGGCCAGACTTAGTTTACTTACCTTGCAATATAATAAGGACGAAGGGGGGTTGGCACTTCCACACGCTAGGATGTATTTTTTTGCTTCGCAGCTCCAGCACATGGGTGGGTGGGGGTTGGATGACCCATTGGACCCGATCCGAAGGATACTGGCTGACACGGTCGCCTCGGACACAGCATTGTCTAGATTGGAGGCAGGCTTCCCTCATATGGACAGGGGTTCCCCGACTGTTATACTGCTGAATACACTGTGGTCTCATGTTAAAAAACTGCTACGAATACGTGGCTTCCTTGCCCTCACCCCTATTTGGCGGAACGCTAATTATGGTGAACTTTTTAAGCTCAAGGGATTTGGTAACTGGAGTGGGAGTGGTCTTCAGTATCTCTCGCAACTGTATAGTGGACGGGTACTGAAGTCCTTTATGGAAATACAAGCGGAGTTTGACATCCCTCGTAGGGATTTCTTTAAATATTTACAGTTACGTCATGCGTTGCAGACACAGGCACGGAGTGTGCAGCTCTCCCTAACAGACCATCCGGTGGTGAAGGAGATATTTATGCAGATTGACCGTAAAGGCATGATCTCTAGGGGGTATGCTATGCTTCTTGACGCGGTGCAGGACCCGGCACGTCTTCCATGTCGGCAGAGGTGGGAGGCGGACCTGGGGCCCATGGACGCGGAGACCTGGAACCTCTGCTTGTCCTCCGCTCCGTTGGTGTCGGTATCGGCCTCCCATAAGCTCTCCCACCTATATTTACTACATAGGACCTATAGAACTCCAGTTAAACTGCACAGTTGGGGTGTTAGAGGGTCTCCCCTTTGCCCTAAATGTATGCGGGACCATGGGGATCTTATGCACATGTTCTGGAGGTGCCCGAAACTAAAACGATATTGGGCGGGAATTTTTGACACTATATCCTCAGTGTTCTCTGTTGGTATCCCGCGGTGTCCGTTGGTCTGCCTGCTGGGGGCCCTGGATGAGGAATTATTGACACCCTCGGCCCATACAGCCATTATCAGGTTACTATATGTAGCTAGAAAATTGATAGCGAGACTATGGATGACCCACAGGGTTCCCACCAGGCAGCAATGGATAGAACAGGTGAACCAGATGCTGATCAGAGAAAAGATAACATACCAACACAGAAACGCACCGCACAAATTTAATGCCATGTGGGGGGGGTGGCTTGAGGTCCCGGGACTAGCTCCCCACCAACTTATACAGGACAGACTTTTACAGGGTTAACTGAAGGTCCTAGGACCGGTATATGGAGGTACATAAATGGTCATGTTTCCAGGATGGGTCTAACTCTATGTCTCTCCCTTATCCGGTAATTGTACGGGGTGTAGGGAGACACCAATGGGACTGTGTGCTGGGCTGTGGGCCGTAGTATATATGTAAGGTATTTATGCGGCTGTTTCTTGTTGCGGAGTGGTCTATGAGAGAACGATACTTTTGTTATTACTTTTGGTTCCTTTTTTCTTTTTCCTTATCTCCTTTCCTCTTTAATTTTTTGGTTTTATTGATATTTTCCATGTCTCAACAGTTTTCAAACCGAACCTATTTGTATCTCTATATTCTCTGTATACTTTTGGATGTAAAAACCAATGCTACTGTAAGACTGTACTTTACTCCTATGTTTGGTTTGTACCATAAGTGCTTACAATAAAAACTTATTTGATTTAAAAAAAAAAAAAAAAAAAAAAAAAAAAATCACAGGGAGATATATAGATAGATTGGTTTGGTGGCGGTAGCATCAACTTTATTGTGTGATGCTAATGTAATGTAAGGTTCTCTATACCTCTATTTAGTGATATGAAAAAATGCTTTTACATAATAGTAAATAAGTAAAAAACATCTTGCCATTAATTCCTCAACATATCTGCATGACACCAGCTAAAGTCTAATATTTCCCTCATCATGGAATCCCTAGCTTAATCTATTCTTAACAATCCCCTCATCTCAGGTCAATGTCATCATATCCCTGACTAACCCTGTAAAGTCGCTTCCCTAGCTTCACCACAACTTAGACCTATTCAGTAGTGCATCCCTATATAAAATCACCTTTTTAAAATCCAGTATGCTAGGCATAGGCCTTGATCAAGCCACTAGAAACAGCATTGCTGCCTGTATGTCTTTCTCGTGGACCCCTAATTATTCTCTCGTATCTGGGCATTCAACTGATCTCCCCTTCCTCCAGATTATTATCTTTTAACTTCACCAATCTCATCTCAATCTCATCTCAAAACTCCAGAAGGCAATACAGGATCTTCACCACACTCAAGCCTCATGGACAGGTAGAATCTGCATACTACACTGGGAATCAGTTCAGAAAATATTTCATATTTGGTATTTCACCCCATCTAAACTCACGCACTCATTTACTCCTCTTCAACTGATGTGTACTAGACAAACTGTGGAAATCCAGGATCTTCACTGCCTATTTGGTGAAGGCCACTGTCAGAAACCATGAACCAGACCGAGACAGAAGTACAGTAAAATCACACTTGTTTATTAATAAAAAATAAAAAGGTAAATAGAGTAAGCATAGTCAAAGCATAGCCAGAGTCTGGTAACCAGATGGGTAGTCAGCCAAGCCAGAGTTCAGTAGCCAGATCGGGTAATCAGCCAAGCCAGAGTTCAGTAACCAGATAGGGTAATCAGCCAGGCCAGAAGTCAGGGATCCAAGTAGAGGAACAGCAAGCAGGATAAGGAGCCAGAAGGGATGTCAGCAAAGCCAGTCTTTAAACAGGAACGCAGGAGAGGGTTTCTTGTGATGTGACCAAGGCAAAGGCAGGAATGAAGTGAGCTGGAGATCTTTAAGTAGGCGGGACTGACAACCAGATCCACAACAGCTGGTTAACTGTGGAGAGAGATGAGAGCTGGCAATTAGCTGACAGCTGAGCGGCCAGCTCATAGAAGGAAGGACTGAGCCAGCCCTGACAGTACCACCCTCCTCAATGAACTCCTCCCCCTCGGAGGACCACTGGGCTTGAGGGGAAAACATCTATGGAAATCACAGAGGAGGGCATGTCCGAGGATGAGAACCAGGAGCATTCCTCCAGACCGTACCCCTTCCAATGCACCAGATACTGTATGCGCCCAAGGAACCTACGGGAGTCAACAATGGATTGTACCTCATACTCCTCATGGTTCTCAATCTGTATAGGGTGAGGACGTGGTATCGAGGTGGTAAAGCGTTTGCAGACCAGCAGTTTCAATAAGGAGACATGAAACACATTTGAGATGCACATACTAGGAGGAAGGTCCAACGCGTAAGTCACTGAGTTAATCCTACGAAGGATATGGAAAGGCCCAATAAACCAAGGTGCGAACTTCAGTGAGGGAACATGAAGTCGGAGGCTGCGAGATGACAGCCAGACCCTGTCCCCAACCTGGTAGCAAGGCGTAGGCAGGAGTCTGTGGTCAGCATTAAGTCTGTACCTATCATTAGCATGACGCAAAGCCTCCTGGACTTGAGCCCAAGTGGAATGAAGACCAGGGAGATTCTCCTCTAGTGCAGGAATACTCTACGTAACAAACGAGTCAGGCAACATGGAAGGTTAGAAACCATAATTCGCCATAAACTGAGACAATCGGGAAGCATAATTCAAGGCACTGTTGTGAGCAAACTCAGCCCATGGTAATAGGTCTGACCAGTTGTTGTGATGGTCAGAAATATAGCAATTGCCTTAAGGACTGATTGGCTCCTTCTGCAGGCCTATTAAACTGCGGGTGATATGCAGAGAAGAAAGCAAGCTAAATTCCCAACTGTGCACAAAAGGCTCGCCAGAACCAGGAGACAAACTGATTACCCCTGTCTGAGACAATCACCTTGGGTAGCCCATGTAAGCAAAAGATCTCCTGAGCAAAAATGGAAGCAAGTTCCTTAGAAGTGGGCAGCTTCTTAAGTGGAATACAATGACACATCTTTGAGAACCAGTCAACTCCCATAAGGATAACAGTGCTGCCTTGGAAATTGGGTAACTCCACAATAAAATCCATAGACAGGTGGGTCCAAGGCCTCTCTTCATTGGGTATAAGTTGTAGGAGGCCCACTGGAAGGTGTCATGGAGTCTTACTCTGAGCACACATGTAACAGGCAACTATGAAGGCAGTTACATCAGCCCCTAGACTAGACCACCAGAATTGTTGTGAAATGGCCCAAACAAGTTCATTCTTCCCAGGGTGGCCAGCTGCCTTGGGAGAATGGTAAGTCTGGAGCACGGCAGAATGGAGACTCTCTGGGACAAAGCAGGTTTCTCAGGAGGAGCATGGACCTGAGCAGCAAGAATTTTGTTTGGGTACATACTCAGGAAATGCTGTACCACCAAATTGAGGACATGTGCCAGGCAAGGCACATGTGTCAACTTTCCCTGTCTAAGGGTGGACAGGAGATTTGAGCCATTATCTGACACCACCATTCCTGGCTCCAGCTGGCGTGGTGTGAACCACCTCTGGGCCTGTCCCTGCAGAGCTGCAAGAATCTCTGCTCCGTTGTGGTTCCTGTTCCCTAAACACACCAGCTGAAGCACTGCATGGCACCTTTTTACCTGGCTCTGAGAATATCCTTTTGAACGCTTAGGGGGTACCTGATGTTCATAAGACAATTCTGCAGAGGAGGGCATGGAAGTGGCGGAGGAAGAGGAGCTCACAGGTCTGGCATCATCACCACCAGCTGTATGGAGACATGGGGGCACAACAAGCTGCCCTGTCCTGCATCCTTTCGTGTTGCAAGCAGCGTTACCCAGTGTGCTGTGAACAAAATTTATCATCTCTACCCATGCTTGCTGGACCACATGTCAGCAGTAAGGTGGATTTTATGGCTAACTGCTTTGCCTAACAATGCCAAAACATTCCCTTCCACATGATGGTAGAGAGATGGAACAGCCTTACATGCAAAGTAGTAGTGGCTGTGAACCTGCCATTGTGGTACAGCACATTGTGAAAATTCACTGAATGGGCAGAATCCACCAGGCTGAAAGGCAGAAGTTGGAGAGCCAACAGATTTGACAAGCTTGCATTCAGATTCTGGGCATGTGGGTGGCAGGGATTGTATTTTTTCTACTGCAGCAGATGGGGCAGAGATATTAGCCGGCTATAGTCTACAGTGTTGATAGCAGATGTGCTGCTAGAACCTAGGATAGGACATCCTGTGCTATACCATCATCCCTGTCAGCGGAGGCTGCTGAAAGGTAATTACTCGGTCAGTATTGCAGGGGCAGACTGACGTGGGTAAGGTGGAAGAGGAGGGACAGATTTCTGCCCCTTTTATGCGGCTTTTAGGTGCTCTTGCCAACGGGCTGAGTGGTTGGACGTTAAATGCCCTGTTAGGCATGTGGTACCCAAATGGTTGGTGTTTTTGCCACGTTTGATGTGCCTGGGGGCCTGAGACACAGTTTGCAGATAGCAACAGTGCGATGTGCTGCAGATGTGCTGAAAAAGGCCCAGACAGTTGAGCTTTGGGAAGTGGATTGGGAGATAACAGCTGCAGAATGTGATGGAATAGGGTGGCTGCTGTCTACTTTTTTCTTGATGTCGGCCTCCTTGGAGTTGTGCCGCCTCACCTTCAGTTTCCTCCTCTGCTCTATCTGGCACCCAAGTTGCATCAGTGACCTCATCATCATCATCTCCATCTCCTCAATCTTCATCATTACAACTTGGCAATACGCTGAGGCTTGGGGAACATGAATGCCAGATTGCCTACCAGTGTTCCTTCCTCTCTCTAGGTTCATGTTCCTGTCATCCTCAACCTCAGAACCAGCATTTGCATCCAGTAATGACTGGGCATCAAGTGGCTGACGCTGTGGTCAAATAACTCAGCTGACTCCTCAATGGCTTATGTTGGGGCTATGGCAGGAATAGATGTGAACAAGGAGGCAGGTTTATACACTCTGGAAACTTCAGGAGACTGCACACTTGTCTCTACTTGTGGGACAGAGGATGAGGAGGATGAGGAAGGTTTAGTAAGCCAGTCCACCACCTCCTCTGCATGCTGTGGTTGGATAGCATGGGCAAACTCGGTAAACAGAGGAAATGATGCCCTGCCTGAAGACTGACCAATACGCCCACCTTTGCCTGTGGACACATTTGTCGCTCGCCCTCTTACAGTGCCAAGGGAACATCTGCCTCCTTGTTGTCCTCTCAGACATTATTGGGAGGAAGGGGGAGGTACTTATAAGCAAATGTAAAGAAGAAGTTGAAATCTGTACATAGATGCACTTTAATCAATGTAAAGAAGTGTTTGGTGCACTTTCATTTGAGTACTCACACTACACAGACACACTCCACGCATACATTATAATATACTGCAATATAATGCTCCAAACGTACAGTGATGTACAGAACTATATGGCGTTAAACTGGCAGTAACGTACATAAAACTATATGGTGTTAAACTGGCAGTAACACACGCAAAACTATATGTCGTTAAACTGTCAGTAACGCACACAGAACTATATGGCGTTGAACTGGCAGTAACGCACACAAAACGATATGGCGATAAACTGGTAGTAACGCACACAAAACTATATGGCATTAAACTGGCAGTAATGCACGCAAAACTATATGGCATTAAACTGGCAGTAACGCACACAGAACTATATGGCAATAAACTTGTAGTAACGCACACAGAACTATATGGCATTGAACTAGCAGTAACGCACACAAAACAATATGGTGATAAACCGGTAGTAACGCACACAGAACTATATGGCGTTAAACTGTCAGTAACGCACGCAAAACTATATGGCATTAAACTGGCAGTAATGCACACAGAACTACATGGCATTAAACTGACAGTAATGCAAACAAAACGATATGATGTTAAACTGGCAGTAACGCATACAAACTATATGGCGTTAAACTGGCAGTAATGCACACAAAACTATATGGCATTAAACTGACAGTAACGCACACAGAACTATATAGCGTTGAACTAGCAGTAACGCACACAAAACGATATGGCGATAAACTGGTAGTAACGCACACAGAACTATATGGCGTTAAACTGGCAGTAATGCCCGCAAAACTATATGGCGTTAAACTGGCAGTAATGCACACAGAACTATATGGCAATAAACTGGTAGTAACGCACAAAGAACTATATAGCGTTGAACTAGCAGTAACGCACACAAAACGATATGGCGATAAACTGGTAGTAACGCACACAGGACTATATGGCGTTAAAATGGCAGTAATGCCCGCAAAACTATATGGCATTAAACTGGCAGTAATGCACACAGAACTATATGTCAATAAACTGGTAGTAACGTACAATATGGCGTTAAACTGTCAGTAACGCACACAGAAGTAAATGGTGTTAAACTGTCAGTAACACACACAGAAGTAAATGGCGTTAAACTGGCAGTAATGCAAACAAATAGACGGTTTTAACCCTTCACTACACTGACACTATCTGAACTGTCCCTACTCTAGCTATACAATAATGTCAAGATTACTGACACGGTCTCACTACACTATACTAAAACCATACTGTTCACTGAACAAACAAAGTTTGGCCCGAACTTATGTTCGGGCCGAACCATTCACCCATCCCTAATTGTAAGCATGAACTACTGCAGTGATATGATCCCCCCAATGCTGTTTCTTCTCTAAGGGGAGGGTTCCCAACATGTTCAACAGGGCATGGTTGAAACGCTCAGGTTGTGGATCCCCTTGGGGATGGTAAGAAGTAGTCCTGGATCTCTTTATGTTTAAGAGTTTGCATAGTCTTCTGATCAGTTTGCTCTCAAAGTCCCAACCTTGGTCTCAATGTAGGCGCTGAGGCAACACGTAATGAACAAAGAACTTCTCCACTAGAGCCTTGGCCACCCTGCGAGCTTGTTGATCCCTAGTGGGAAAGGTTTGAGCATATCGGGTGAAAAGATCTGTCACTACCAGGACTTTACTCCTTCCACTCGTATCAGGTTCCAGGATAAGAAATCAATGCACACCAACTCCATTGGTCCTTGACTATGTAGATGGCCCATTGGGGCTGCCCTGCCTGGTAAAGCTTTCCTCTGGATGCACCTGACACAAGAGAGGCAGTGACTTTCTACTTCTGTTCTCATGGATGCCCAATAAATTTGATCCCTGACCAGCTTGAAAGTTCTATCTAGGCCTAAGTGACCATGATCATTATGGGGAGCGGTTAGCACAATTAGACAATGTTTCTCAGGGAGGAACAGCTGGCTCACACCTCCTGCTTCTTCAGAGGGACCTCTTCGATATATGATTCCCTCTTCCAGCTTCATTCGCACCCATTCTCTATAAATCACCTTGGCCCCCTTGAGGGGGCTATTCACCAATATTTGAGGTTATTGGGTGGACAACGATTTTCTTATCAGACTTTCTAATGGATCTTGCCGTTGATTCCATCTCATGTACTCTTTAGTCAGCTGAGGCAGTTCTTGGCTACATATTTGGGTCAGATTATCGTAGTACTTTGGTATTTCCGCAGGGGTGAATCCCACAGTTTTTGCCCCTATGGCCCCCCGTACTTATACTCTACTCCCTGACACACAGCCTGTACTCCTTCGATATGCAAATTAACCCAACTCTTCTGACCAGCTTGGATGGAGTGAGGCCTTTGGGAAAGAGCATCAACGTCTGTTTCCCACCCCTGGTCGATATTTCAAGCTGAACCGAAACTCGGACAGGGCAGCCAACCATCGATGTCCAGTGGCGTTCAACTTTGAAGTGGATAGTAAATGAGTCAATGGGTTGTTGTCAGTCTTCACCACAAAGGTAGCCCCGTACAGATAGTCTTGTAGCTTATCTATCATGGCCTACTTGAGGGCCAAGAACTCCAACTTAACATAGGATATTTCCTCTCTGGGGGGGTGAGGCTGTGACTCACATAGGCCACTGGGCGAAGTTTCCCATCCGACTCTTGGTAGAACACTCCCCGAATGCCATCTCTGCAGGCATCCATGTGTAATTCAGATGGTTTTGATGGATCAGAATAGGCCAACACTGGTGCTTCAACAAGGCTCTCCTTCAGCTGTTCAAATGACCTTTCACACTTCACTGTCCATTGTTCCTGGCTAGATTCACAAGGCTTCCTGGGACCCCCCTCTGAGTTTTCTGCTGTTCCCCTTCCGTTTGCTTTTGTAACAGCTCATTCAACAGCTGGGCAATCTGCGAGAAGTTCTTCACAAATCTTCTATAGTAAGAGTAGAAACCCAAGAACGGCCTCAAGTCAGTGACGGTATTTGGACGAGGCAAGAAAGTGACAGCCTCCAGCTTTTGAGGGTCAGTTGCTATTCCTTTTGGTGGACCCCACATGCCCTAGGTATGTGACTAAAATCTGATAGAACTGGCACTTCTCTAATGACAGCTTCAACCCCTTGTCATGTAATCCCTTAAAAACTTTCTCTAATCGAGCTTCATGCTCCTCCAATGTTCGGCCAAATACAGTGATGTCATCGAGAGTTCATATCACCCATGCAATTGCTTATAGGCTTCGTAGTTCTGCCTCCAGCCTACACCTCCCAGAATGCTCTGAGCACGTCTATTAGGACTATGGCAAGTAAAAGTGCTTAATGCTGCCATCTTGCCCTTAAAGTGTTACCAAACCCACAACAGTAAAATCAGTCTGTATATGCAGCATAACATGCTTGTTATACTGACATTGGAAACTAATGCTGCGTACACACGACCACTTTTTTCCATCAGAATAAACTCTGAAACGGACTTGCGTACACACGATCACCAAAGTCCGATCATTTAGAATGCGGTGATGTACAACACGTACAACAGGACTAGGAAAAGGAAGTTCAATAGCCAGTAGCCAATAGCTGCCCTTGCTTTGTTTCTGGTCAGTCGGAATAGCATACAGACGAATGGTTTTCCTGATAGGAATTGATTCCGTTGGAAAGATTTAAAACAGCTTCTATTTCTAGGTCTGTCAGAATTTTTCGAAAGAGAAAGTCCAATGAAGCCCACACACGATTGGAATATCCGATGGAATGATTCCGTCTGACCTTTTCTGCCGGAAAGTCCAACCGTGTTTACACGGCATAAGTGGTTAATCCTTTACATTGTGTAAAAAGGCTGTTTGATCATGTATGCGCAGATCCTCCCCTTCCTTCACTGCCCCCCTGGACAAGTCTGTGGAGTCAGGCTGCACATGCTCAGTTTGTGTCAGGACTGGGCTTCAGCCCTTCCTTCTCTGTGCTCAGGTTGCTCAGCTATCGGTTTATTGCCATAACTCATCGTTCCACAGTGGCTCACCTGTTGATCATCTCCTGCTCATCAGTCAAGACCACAGCCTGCCCCTCCTGGCTATATAAACTGTCTGGTTCATTTCACCAATTGCCTTCGCTTTGGTCAAACATATCTAGAGACTCTCTGCTGTGTTCCTCCTGTTTGACTGGCTGACGTCCCTTCTGGTTCCGGATCCTGTCTGCTGCCTCTTACTATGCTGATCTCTGTCTCCCTGTTTTCCTAGCTTGTTCTGACTACCCGATTTGGCTACTGAACCCTGGCTATGTTTTGACTATATTTACCAGTTGTACCATTTTTACAATTTTATTAAAAGGTATGATTTTTACTGCATTTTATGTCTCCGTCTGTTTCATGGTTCCTGACAGTTTGGTCTGTTTTGCTGGAGAGAACATTTCCTGTTTGATCGAAGCTAGTCAGGTCACATGGTATTGACAACACACACATTTGGGTGTGTATACAGATCCTAAATGACCATACCCTCCCTCTTCCTCCATGCCCAATAACTAAAAAAGAACACAGTGGGTAGGATGTCACATCTTGATTGATGGATGATCCATCTCCCATAAAAACCTGAGGACATAGGCTAGTTAATTTCAAGAGGCAGTGATTCCCATAAACGAGATAACACCACTGTACATGCTACTACGCTGTTCTATATTACATATACAGCAATCAGCTATGATGCTCATCACACCTGGCATCCCACTGCCACCTTGCTAACACCTTACTTCCTGTCATCCTTATCCTCATCACACCTGACACCCCACTGCCACCTTGCAAACACCCTACTCCCTTCCATCCCCATCAAACCTGGCACCCCACTGCCACCTTGCTAACACACTACCTCCTGACATCCTCATCCCCATCTTCATCAAACTTGGCACCCCACTGCCGCCTTGAAAACACCCTTCTCCCTTCCATCCTCATCACACCTGACACCCCACTGCCACCTTGTAAACACCCTACTCCCTTCCATCCTCATCAAACCTAGAACCCCCACCGCCACCTTGCTAGCACACTACCTCCTGTCATCCTCATCCCCATCTTCATCAAACTTGGCACCCCACTGCCCCCTTGCTAACACCCTACCTCCTTTCATCCTCATACATATCTTCATCACACCTGGCACCCCACTGCCACCTTGCTAACACCCTACCTCCTGTCACCCTCTGCCCTTATAACTCACTACCAGCTTCCAAACACCTGCATTGACAAAGCGGTTTATTCCACTGTTGAAAGGAAAAGGGTCTCTTCCCCACAAATGTGTCCTAAATAGTAAATGCAGGGTGCTGGGTTTAGTAACACTTTAATGTAACCTTCCAGAAATTTAAATATTGGAAATCTTCAAGTAACCAGTAATTTGAAATGAATGAGATAAGAAAGATTATCAATACATTGTTCATATGAAAACATATGAGATCTGGATGGATTCTCACCATTCTTCAAAGAACTTAGCAAATTTGCAGAAAAGTGAGCTCCTGGGGATGCTATATCTATTGAAGGTAACAAATGTGATCAAAATGAAAGTAACTGTGTAAAAACAAACATTCTAGTGTGAGTACAATAAACTGACCTCTGGTGCATCAGGATAATTAGTATAATAATATAAATACCATGAAATCGTAATTATACCCACACTCCGTATTAAGCATAAATAAAGGCTTTTCACATGAATGTGTTTCCTGCATGGCAGTTTTCACCATGGTACATCATAGCGGTTGAAATTGTGAATATTAGTAACTATATAGCTGTCGCCATTATTTTTTCATCAAAACAAACACGTAGTTTACGTGATAAATCATTATTCTTTTCCTAAAACGGTTACTTATCCATGCATGGCCATTTTACCTTTAGGTTATACCAGCCCAGTACATATGGCATTTGGACTGGAATCCAAATAGTAACAGGACTATAATGATATGGGCCATGTGCTGATATCGGTCTGTATAAACCAGTGGCTGTCAAATTATGAGCTATAGGGGGGCTCAACTGACATCAAAGGGTCACACATAATATTCTATATATGTAATGCTTGAGATGACTGCCAGACTGCAGACCTAGTAGAAGAAATGGAGGTCGGAGATTGTACACATGCTACATGTTTGGCCTGGAGACAGGATGCAGAAGACAATATGAAACTGAGAACATGTTACATGAGGCAAATACAGATCAGTGCTATTAACCCTAATCATCTAATCATCGTTCCCACTGGACTGATGAAGTCTGAGGGCCATGCATCATGCATGAAAGGGCTACATGCGGCCTTTGGCCCACAGGTTGGGCATCAAGGGTATAAATCATCAGAATTGGGTGGACATCTTACCTGGCAAAATAAGTAGCTTCATCTCTGAATATCAATCCTCCAGAAAGATGGTGTAGGTGATGGTGATAGTGTAGAATTGTGTAAGATTCGCCACATGTTATATTGGGTGAAGGAAAGTAATGAAAGTAAGACACAGTGGAAACTATAGCATCGAAATCTCTCAAAATACCATGTTCTAATTTTTATAATAATAAGTCTGTATACATTTAAGTCTTCTTGAGGCTACTGGAAGCCTCAGATCTATAATGAAAATGCAGCCCAAATTTTAAAGTCTCTGTATAGTCAAACTTTTTTTTATTTTTTTTGCATAAAGTGGAGGAGAGTTACCCCTGTAATTTTTTTCATTGTTGCCTGAGTCCTCGATCAGGAAGATCACTCATTTTTTATTCCCTGGCGACTACTGAGACAGAAAGTGATGTGAATTACAAAACTTTACAGTTGTCACCAAAACAGGAAATAAGGATAAATACTATAAGGCCGCGTACACACGCGCGGACTGTTCGCCCAACTTTGTCCGTCCAACAGTTTCGGCAAACAGTCCGCTCAAACTTAGCATGGACGGACATGGCCACACACGACGGACGAACAGTTTGCTGAAACCGTGCGCGATGACGTGAACGGCACGTACGACGGGACGAAAAATACGACGTCCTATACACTGCATTATAGCTTTCGGCGTGAAAATCCTTTCTGAGCATGCGCGCAACTTTGTTTGATGAACAAGCCTACACACGGGCGGACTGTTCGCTCAAACAAGGTTTCAGCGGACAGTTTTTCGGAATTTCCGAAAAACCTTGTCCGTCCAACTGTCCGCTGAAACTGTCCGCTGAAAGCCCACACACGAGCGGACTGTCCGCCCAAACACTGTTCAGCGGACAAAGTTGGGCGAACAGTCCGCCCGTGTGTACGCGGCCTAATTTAATGAGGATACTTGCTCCAGTGACAGCTGTTTAAGACGGAAATTCCTATCTCAATCTGGAGAGATTTCTTCTAAGGCCGCGTACACACGCGCGGACTGTTGGCCCAACTTTGTCCGTCCAACAGTTTGAGCGAACAGTCCGCTCAAACTTAGCATGGACGGACATGGCCACACACGACGAACGAACAGTTTGCTGAAACCGTGCGCGATGACGTGAATGGCACGTACGACGGGACGCAAAATACGACGTCCTATACACTGCATTATAACTTTCGGCTTGAAAATCCTTTCTGAGCATGCGCGGAACTTAGTTTGACGAACAAGCCTACACACGGGCGGACTGTTCGTTGAAACAAGGTTTCAGCGGACAGTTTTTCGGAATTTCCGTAAAACCTTGTCCGTCCAACTGTCCGCTGAAACTGTCCGCTGAAAGCCCACACACGAGCGGACTGTCCGCCCAAACACTGTTCAGCGGACAAGGTTGGGCCAACAGTCCGCGCGTGTGTACGCGGCCTTACTCTCTGTTGCATGTCCAGGACAAAAAGTGAAGGGGAATCTTCCCCTTGGGATACCGACAGCAATAATAAACTGACTGGGCTTTTTAACTTTTCCCTACTTTATCCAAAGCTCTTTATACACTGTGACCCTTAAAGTTCTTTAATTGAATAGGTGAGAAATCTTTGGTTAACCCCTTTCTGACCACGCTACAGCCGAATATAATGTGGCCGGCTAGTTTGGGGACGCCGTTATTTGAGAGCGTGCTGTGATCGCGCACACCTGGAGGACACTGCTGACCACATATTAAGGTAAAGAGCCACGTGATCAGCTGTGTCCAATCACAGCTCATCACAGATGTCAACAGAAGCAGAAGAAACAGATGTTATCGGTGCTCCTTTCCTCATAAAGACAGCATGTAGAGAGAAGAGAGCCAATAACCGGCTTCTCTAAAAAGGACATCTACACTGATAATCAGGGCACTGATTATAGGTGTTTGATTATCAGTACAGTCTCCATAATACCTAACAGTGCTGCCAATTTGTGCCCACAAGTGTTTGCAATCAGTGCCCACCAGTGTCACCTATCAGTGTTCATTAGTGCTACCTATCAGTTTAGCCTCATCAGTGCCTTTTCATCAGTGCCCACCAGTGCTGCCTCATCAGCGCTCATCAGTGCAGCCTATCAATGCTCATCAATGCTGCCTCATCAGTGCAGCCTATCAGTGCAGCCTCATCAGCACACATCAAAAATTACCTATTTGCAAAATTTTATAACAAACTGTGAAAACGTGTTTTTCTTCTTCAAACTTTTCGGTTTTTATTTGTTTAGGAAAGCTCTATTTGTGTGAAAAAAATAATAAAAAATTACGTTTGGGTATAGTATTGCATGACCACGCAATTGTCATTCAAAGTGTGACAGCACTGAAAGCTAAAAATTGGTTTGGGCTGGAAGGGGGTAAAAGTGGTTAAAAAGCGATGGCTATCTAGGAGTCCTTTTGTTTAATATTTTATCAAATTGGAGAATAGAGTGAGAATGGTGGGTGGGAGTTGTATTTCCCTATCTTCTTAAAATAAATGCTATGACAATAAAGCTATAAAATTTGATATACAACAGCTTTCCTGGACATTTATAAGTAACTGGGATGACCCTGATATGGCCTCAAATTTCTGTAAGAAGTTTCCCACAATGCCCACATATGCTCCCTGCACTTGACCTGGACATTATGAAGGGTTCTCTTTTTAAATATGATGCATAGCATCCGGCTCTGCCGTCCATATGTATAAATTATGTTTGAATGTGCTAGAGTCTGTATTATGTTTATTTAAAAATGAATAACTGTGAAAAAGAAACTTTGCGGGTTTGCTTTGAAACGCCTCTGTCACTATTTTTAAAAGATAATATAAAGAGTTTTTTACAAAGCAAACAAATGATACCTGTTGTACAGCCCCTGCCAGCAAACCTCTACTGCACTGCTGAAATATGGTTGCTAAAAGATCTTCTGCATTTGACACTTCCAGGAGTGTCAGATGCTAGCGACTCATGATCTACTCATATGTGCTCCGGTTTCTTCCTGTAAGTTAATTGGCTTCCGTCCAAATTGGTCATGTGTGTGTGTTTGCAAGATGGGGGCATTATACTGTAAGCTTTGTGAGGGCAGGGACTGATGTGAATGCATGGTAATAAATAGTTGTGCCCCTGCTTGCACTCATAATACATTTGTGAAAAAAAGATGCCTGTGTCCTCTACAGTAGACCTATTTAGCTACATCCTTATGTCTTTATATGGTCATAAAACCCATACCCATAATATCCCTATAACGTAAAGTCACATTCACATAATCCACAATTCAGGTGATTCATAGGGGCAGGCAGGAAATGCATTTCAACATTGACTATAAATATAATACTCCTTATTTAATAACAAATACCAACTACTTCCTCCGGCTGAGAAGATTTTAATACTTCACCCATAAACAGGATCTTAGGATATTTATAAAATGAATGGGGATTTCAGATGTTCTTTATGTAGGGTTTAAACATTTCAAAAAAGGATGTATTTACGCATTTTTAAATAATAAGAATTTAGTAGAATCACTTTTGGCTGCAGTAACTTCTTTTGGGATATGTCTCTACAAACTACAAGCAATTTTTTGTCCATTATTTTTTGAAAAGTTTCCCTAGCACTAAAGATTATGTAAGAACTGTAACTGAACAGATCTTTTTTTATAATGTTTTGATGTATCATTAACATAACTCAGACAGTGAACTTTCTGAGCAACAATTTATAGACATAGCTTTCCATCGTTTGAAGAGTGCACATTATTCACCATCGATGACCCAAAGTCATAATGAAGCTCTCTAAAACTGTCAACAAGTGATGCTTACTTCTGGATCTGTAAAGATAAAACAAGGTTATTACTGTTCAGTATATGTTGCTGAGCAGCAAATCTTCTTAGGATTCCAGTAGTATATCTACTGTTATCGGTACATCTGACAGTCTACTAGTACTACTGACATTTTAAATGTAGGTAATCTCAAGACCTATTTTTTTTATGTTTGGCATCATGCTTCGTTGTACAGTTACTCCTCACTTAACAACCAGGTACGATTCCAACGACCAGGTTGTTAAACGAGGAGTCATAAGTAATCAATATTTTAAGCATTCTTAACTACTGTATTGTACTGTATTGTGAAAAAAAAAAGGTCTAAGCGCAAAACTCCAGCTCAATAACGTTGTTTTAATTTGCATAAGTACAGAACACAAATGAAAACGCTGTACTGTACTGTACAATACAATGATGTACAGCGTGTCATCCGGGGTCAGCAGAGCTGGTGGAAAGTCCGAGTGGTCATTAAACAGGTAAGTCGTTAAATGAGGAGTATCTGCATACCGTTTTCTATATCTGTATACAAAAATAATTTTTGCCAAATTTTCTTACCTGGAGATCCTGCCAGTAACATACTTTCTGTTTCAAGCTGACAACCCTGGGGGGTCTATGTATAAAATATTTGCTGTGAGGATGTTTTAGGAATTCATGGTCACCACACATGTCTGACAATCATATCCTATGATTGTCAGGTTTATCTAGTGTCCATAATGCAGTTTTTTTAGGTGTTTCAAGAAAATACTGCCTTAAGGCCACTACATCCTGCCGACTATCATAGGGATAATCGTATTACAAATAATACAGCAGACATTCTTGATAGATGTACAAATGCTTAAGACATCTGCACAGTGAATGATTTATACATAGACTCCTATGCCTCTATTTTGAAATTAGCTACAGCTTTGTCAGCTTGCTGTGCGTTTGCATGAGCTGACCTGTTAATCGGCCCAATGGCTAAATAAATGAACACTATTGAGCCCTGTATGATAGGCAGGTTCTGAGCCCTGTGTTCTGTGTAATACACACTCCTGTGACCCTCATTCTGTGTATTCTTGTTATTCTACCAACTTGTGGTCTCTCCTATCTTGTTGCTGCACAGGACTTGGATGTATAGTTATTTCCTTGTACCACCTGCTGAGCGAGACAGAAGTCCCCACCCAGCCTACTAATCAACCTCACTATTTAGCAAACACCTGTTGCCTGAGCAATAGGTTAATTTCCTATCACAAGATTTCAGTCCCTGTCAGCTCCTGCACTCCTGTATTCCTGTTCTTCGGTTACTGACTTCTGCTTTTTTAACTACGCTTGTTCACTACCCACCCTGACCTTTGGCCTCTTACAGTTTTCAAAATTGCCTGTTGACTTTGTACCATGATCATCTTTCAACTGCACAGGTGCCATCTGATGGGTGTATCAGCTGTCAACCTGTTACATCAACCAGGAAAGTCCATCACTCCTTGCTTTGGTAAGACACTATTGGAGTGTACCTAGACTCTGCACCAAGGCCCTTTTAAGAGCTTACACCCTCTGTAATTGAGCAGACAGCACAGAGGATCCTCTATCCATTGCGTCTGTGACAATCTTGTTTTAAGACCCCTTTCACACTGAGGCAGTTTTCAGGCATTTTAGTGCTATAAATAGCATCTGTAAAGCACCTGAAAACTGCCTCCTATGCCGCCCGAGTGTGAAAGCCTGAGTGGGGCGGTGCGCTTGCGGGACGATAGAAAAAGTCCTGCAAGCAGCATCTTTGGGGAGGTTCAGCGTATATGTATGTATACATACTAGACATGTGCAAACTGAAATATTTTTTTTCGGAATTGCGTTTTTGTCCGAAAAATACATTTATTTAGTTACTCTTGAAATTCGTTTTTATTTATTTAGTTTCATTAAAAAATCCGAAATAATTAAGGTTGAATCTGTCATTGAAGGCTTATGGTGTCTGTCGAATGTTCTAAGAGGTTTCGACGGAGCAGCTTAACTGTACGACGCCTCAATCGCACATTTCCGGTTGAATGTTCCGCCTACAAGCTATAGTAAAATTCTAATGTTATATGACACTAGTAATAATTATATTTATTAAATATTATTACTAGTCAACCAACATTAGAATTCTTCTATAGCCTATGGGCAGAGCATTTGACCATAAATGTCCACTCGCGACGACTGCTTCGTCGAATCTTCATGTCGAATCTTTTCTCTCTATGTCGAATAATCTTGGACTAATAGAGTTAGGTTAGGCACATTTGACCTTTTTTTGCTATTGTCTCTATAATGTCAAATCTTTTCTCTCTATGTAGAATAATCGTGAACTAATAGAGCTAAGGTTAGGCACATTCGACCACAAGTTCCATGGACACAGTTTACTATTGTCAGTGTCATGTCGAATCTCCTATCTATATCGAACTGTTGCAACAAAAATGAAAATAAAGCATTTGTTTATATATCGTTTGTTAAAACGATAATGAAAATACCCAAAATTCAGACGAAAATGCATTCGGACAAAAACAAATATACATGTCTAATGCATATGTGTATACAGTGCTCCCAAAACGCCCTGCCCATTTCAATGAATGGGCAGTGCTTCTGAAGCCCCTGAATAGCATTTAGGATGCTATCTACTGAAATCACCATTTATTCAGTAATCTAGCAAATGTGTGAAAATGTCCCCTAGAATCTTCATCAGGATTTTGTGAATGGAAGCCCAGCAGATGCTCAGACATGTCAAAGGAAATTAGCAATGTTTATACAAATCTTGCCAAGGGCTATATTTTGCTATGCATGCACTTTATCCTTTTAGTCTACATGCATCCCCTCTAGTAAAACCAGGAATGTATACAGTTCATTTTTGCACATTTATGCTGTTTCTAGAGATTATGTTACATTTTAACTTTTGACTCTCCCCCTCGAACCTTGTGAACTGCCAATCTGCACAGGTATTCAGGGTGAGCTGTCATTTCCCTTGCATGTGTAAATGCTATGACTTGGCAAGACCTGTTCCTTTGCTTCCCCTAGACAGTGTGAACAGCTCATTTCCTTCTCCTTGTCTCTGCCGCTCAGTTTCGGTCGCCTAGAATTTTAAGAGATAATTAGCAAAAAAACATAAAGAATGCATTTATGATCTGTTTGACAGGCCTTGGCAGCCACACACGTACTGCAAAGCAGGCTGCTTATGTAGCTTGCTGTGCAGGAGACTTTTCCTGTTGTGCCACAGAATCTCTCGGTGTGCCCTTGTTTCCTAGCCCTGCCTACATTCCCAAATGAGTAATGTGTTACAGGTGCAAGTCTGCCCAACCACTACTAGCCGGTGGACTAATCTGGATAAAGTTGAAGCACATGTAAGGGGCTTCGGTCCAGGTTTAGGAGTGTGTATCCTGCCCATGCTTTCATTTCAATGAGAGCGAGGTAAGGTCACAGAAATGTGAACAGCTCCCGTCTTCAGGATTCCACATTCTATTATTCCAGGAAAAACGTAATAAAATGCAATGAAAAGCCAGTACATTTTTTAAACATTCTTCTAATTTTTGGCTTTAAATACTTAACATTCAGCCAATATTTTGCCTCGGCTGTGGTGCTTTGTTAAGGAATCCAAACGTAACACAGATTTTCAGTGCAACTTCATATTTGATAAAATAAAAAATAAAAATAAATAAACCTTCTCCATGTCAGTTGTATATGTTGCAAGGATTTTTGGCAAGCTTCATTACCTACCGCCATAGCTCTCAAATGTCCCTCATTTGAAAGGACAATCCTTCTTTGGAACCAAATCTTCCTGTTCCTTTTTGTATTTCTAATGTTCCTTTCTCAGATCTAATGTACAGAACCGTGTAGATATGTGCATTATTAGACTGCCAAGAGCTTTTGTATTGCCCTAACCTTTTTATATAGCCTTCAAATATTCATATCATTTCTTTTCCAACACCAGGAAAAGGAAAAATAGCATCGGTGAGCCACCAAGGGCTGTGTCAAATGACAATCCTGTTGCTACTGGCACTAAAGACTTAGGCCCCTTTCACACTGGAGTGGTGGGTGCGTCGGCGGTAAAGCACCGCTATTTTTAGCAGTGCTTTACCATAAATTTTGCATCGCTACTCAGCCGCTACTTTCTGTGATTAGCGCTCAGCTGGTGTAAGCTTCCTGGCAGGCTTGGGCATGTGGAGTTGCGAACACGCTTGAGTCCATCCTTAGCCCTTGTACACACGGTCGGAGATTCCGACGGAATGTGCTCCGATTGGACCGTTTTGTTGGATATTCCGACTGTGTGTGGTCTCCATCGGACTGTTTTTCAAAGCTATTGGCTACCAGCCTGAACATAGTCCAGTCGTAACGAAATAACGTCATCACGTTCTGAACGATCGGATTTTATGACAACTTTGTCCGACCGTGTGTATACAACAGTTTCGGCCAAAATCCGACGGATTTGGTTGTCGGAATGTCCGACCGTGTGTACAAGGGCTTAGACACTATTAGATTTTCTGAAGATTTTTGTCATCAGATTTACCAAAAACATATAATATGAGGTCAAACCTTAAGAGTTTCAATTTGTATGCAATCAGGCAGGCCCTTGCACTACATGGTTTTGGTAAATCCCTTGCAAAGTGAGCAGCCTATATGTCATATAAATGGAGTCGATCTTCTAGAGGAATAGTGACTGTTCACTATTGCAAAGTTGATGTTTCCAATCCAAGTGACAAAAAAAACACACACAAAGTGACATACTGTATAAGTGAAAAAATAATAATAAGAGAAAATAAAAGGTGCTAGGGCAGGTGCAATGCCTAGGCCTTGCAGCCTGGTACAGTGGGGTCCTACACTCTTAGTGCTACTTTGGCATTCCCAGGATGCCACTGCCAGGGGGCACTTGGCACCACAGGCACTCTGCCTTCCCAGCCCTCAGCCAAGCAAGGTAGTGAAGTTTAAATTATGAGGCACTGGGCCCCTTGGAATCCTCCAGGGAATTGTTACCCATCCCCAACTCACCTAGTGGGAGCATCGGTTTATCTACCAACAGGGATTTTTTTTTACTTTTCTTCAGGTTTTCTTCTTTCCGGTTTTCAGGCCTAGGCACATTATGTTATACATCCAAGTCTTCAGGAAGGGAGGAGAGTTTTTTTTAGCTAAGCACACCCTCCTGCCTGCATTCCTGAGCTAAGGGCAGATGGATTCTACAACGTTAATGCTACATGAAACACCCTCCCTTATACGCCATGGCCAAAAATACTAGGGGGTGTTTTTCAAAGTGATTTGTCAGCAATATAAAGCATGAAGACCTCGAGCTTGGAGTATTGATGAATGGTTGAGTTTGCATTTAATAATATAAATTAATTAAATTGCGTTTTTGGTTTGTGGTGTGTGGTGCAGAGATGAAGTATTGTTCCACTATAAATTTGAACCACTTTTTTGAACGATGTGCAGGAGAATGCACATAAATATATGATGAAAATGAACATACCTTTAATCTATACTTTACTCTGTTTTTCAGCTCTTTATAACAGCCAATGAAAGGAGGGGGGGGGGTTAAATATAGCTTTCTGCAGATTTCAAAACGATGTATTCCATAGTTCTTTGCAGCGCCCTTGGTCACTGTACTGCTGTTCCTTTAGATCCATAGTGATAGAACACATCCATAGGCAGCCTTTCCATTTTTCAGGAACGGGGCTGACCAGTGGATGGTGAAAAGTTTAGCCATGCAGCCTGGCCATCAGTTGCTTTAGAACATTCTATTTGACTTGCTTCTCAAACAGTAATGAAGCAACTCATGAGCACAACACAAAACAGCTAAAGTCTGCACCATCCAGGGGCCAGCTAGGAGGAACATACTTGTCCAACAGGATCCTGGGATGTGCTTATTGACTAGGGGTCATCATTGATCATCATTTACTCTTGTAGTCTCTGTTCTCATTGCATATGAATAGCTGGCTACAAATGAAGATATTGAGAGAACAAAATTAATTGTAGACACAGGAATAAAGGTAATACATGCAATGGAGGTTCTCTGTAATGTTTCCAAGATATTTAAGGGGACTAAATGTACAGAAAAATGTAAAGAAATGGGATAAAACAATTGAAAATTGAAACGTGAAACACATATGAAACCTGCTTTTTTACTTTAGTTAAGCTTTAAAGAGGAATTTCAGGAATTAAAGGCACACGAGTTAAGTCCGGTGAGGTGCATGACACGTCCTGGGCTTAGCTCTATTATTTATATCGGACAGCTTTATAGTACTCTTGCAAGACAGCTATCTCTGCATTTCCCGGGTTCTTCTGAGCTATGCATCTTGAACAAGAGAGTTGCAGCAACTGCTAGGCCCACCCCACCACCCCTCCTGCTTATTCACAAAAGCCTTGGTATTATGTGAACACATTCACAAAATACAAAGGCTTCTGTGAATGGACAGGAGAGGGAAGGAGTAGGCATAGCTGCTCTGTGTGTGTGTCTCTCCTCTCAGATCCCTGAGTGTCTTTTCAGCAGAGCAATAGACTTGTCAAATATAAATAACAGAAATAAGCCCAGGAGATGTCAAGCAGCTTCTTGGACTTAACTCATAATGTGTCTTTCATTTTTTTTAAAGTGGCTGAATTCCTGGAATTCAGCTTTAAACAAAGCAATGTTCAAACCAGATTGGACTCTGTAATAAATGCTTGCAAATTATAGGCAGTGAAAAGGAACAAAAATAATGTTATGTTTGCAAAGTTACAGGTGCTATCCCTAGATTTATTAAAAGAGTGAATTAGTTTTAAAAATACAGAAATTCTTTAAACATCAGTCAGCCATGAAAAAGCCATGTAACTACACATTTTGTTGCTTTTATTATTTTACTGTAGCTAGTGGTAGCAGAACATCAACTGTATTTGTTTTTACTCTCACAAATTACAGCTGAAATGATTCTTCAAGTATGCAGACCCACTGTAAAAATATATTAATGCATTCTTTTAAAATGCAAAGGTAATTCTTTTTTTTTAAAGGAATTTCCTATTTGCCTCTCAGGAAGAAGGAAGTGATCACATCATATAACGTCAAAACAATGACTATACATTTTAAAAGGTTTTCCTCAGGGGAGAGTATAGTTTGAATTGTACCTTTGTCATGGCATGTAAAATTGCAGATGACCTGGAAAGCTATACAGAAGCATTTGTATATGGTGTTACTTCAAAACTAGCTTCTAATGTTTGTTTTAAATATATTTGATTAGAGGTACCTCATACTATCAAAATTCAAATAGTTTAACAGCAACCCATATATGTGATAATCCTCTACATTGATGTGTTGGTCTGGGACATATTTAAAATGTAATAAAAGTGGTACTACCAGGCCACTTGCAGCATTATTGCAGATAATGCAAATTTAGGCTGTAGAACCGATAAGTTTGCTAAAATCACAATTCAATTTTGTACACCTTGAAGTTGGGTGAATTATTAATGACTTCCATTTATCCAGAGACCCGACTGACGACTTCATACGGTTTCTCTGTGCACTGCTGACAAGAAACTGCTTGCCTTCTGGACATAATGCTCTAAATTGCTCAAAAATGAAAAAACCTGGTGCAAAGCTAAAGAAATTGTGTTTATTTTTTCAGAAATTTATGAGGGCAATAAATCGCACTACAGCTCAGGTTTTTCCCTTTCACTATGGGGAGTGCCATGCAGGTGGGCTGCGATAGATATTTTATTACCTCACCTTCGGGGATTGATTATACTTGAAAAATCAAGTGGAGCATGCATGAAGATTCATGACATAAAAACCCAGGAGTAACGAAGGGCACATAGCACTGAACCTTTTAACTGCACATCAGCAGTTCAGTTGTTCTCCAAAAATATGCAACCTAGAGATTTCTTTAAAACTTATTCCAAATTAGGAATACTTTGTGGTGTATTTCTTTCTTTCTTCCTTTGGTACCTTAGCAGAGTTCAAGGCTGAATTAATCATTAGGCAAAGTAGGCCTGAGCCTCTAGGCTGAAGGTTTTCCATACATGGTCATTAGACATGTGCACACTGAAATATTTTGTTTTGGAATTTTGTTTTTGTCCGAAAAATACATTTATTTAGTTACTCCCGAAATTTGTTTTTATTTATTTTGTTTCGTTAAAAAATACATTCAGCTGAAAATCTGAAAGAATTAAGATTGAATCTGTCATTGAAGGCTTATTGTGTCTGTCGAATGTTCTAAGAATATTCGACGGAGCAGCTAAACTGTACGACGGCACAATCGTACATTTCCGGTCGAATGTTTCGCCTACAAGCTATAGTAGAATTCTAATGTTGTATGACACTAGTAATAATTATATTTATTAATTATTATTACTAGTCAACCAACATTAGAATTCTTCTATATATGGGCAGAGCAATTGACCATAAATGTCCGCTTGATGAATCTTCATGTCAAATCTTTTCTCTCTATGTCGAATAATCTTGGACTAATAGAGCTAAGGTTAGGCACATTCGACCACAGGTTCGATGGACACAGATCGCAATTGTCAGCGTCATGTCGAATGTCCTATCTGTATCGAACTATTGCAACGAAAACTAAAATAAAGCATTTGTTTATGTCGGATCTTTCAGTTTTCGGATTCTGCGCGTTCGTTAACGTTTGTTAAACGATAATGAAAATACCCGAAATTCGGACGAAAACGAATGAACATGTCTAATTGTCATCAGCCACCGATTGTTTTTCACCACAGCAGAGCACACCATACAGAAGTAAAACTATAGGATTACAATATTAGTTCAGTATAGACTAGAATCGGTTCACAACGTGAACATTTTTTTATTTTAAATGTGTTACTAAACCCAAAACAGTAAAATCAGTCTGTATATGCAGAATAGCATGCTTGCTCTACTCACTGTGAAACCTAAGGGGTTAATCCTCTGCATTGCGTAAAAAGGCTCTTTGATCTTGTATGCATAGATCCTTCCCTCCGGCACTGTCTATCTGGGGAAGCCCAGCTAACACACAGGCAGGGTAGCCAACCTGCACATTCTCAGTTTTGTTTTTTATGCTGGAGAGAACATTTCCTTGTGCTCAGAGCGAGCCAGGTCACATGATATTGACATCACACATCTGGGCGTGTATTCAGGCTATACAGGCTATAGTGGAAATCTCCTCCTACCTGAACACACAGCTCTGGACAAACTCTGCAGTTTATTATGTGATAGTGGTATGCAGATCAGCCAAAAAGGTATATAGTGGCAGTAGTTCAATGTAAAAAGAAGATGCATAAGCTGTGGGCACTGTGGGTGGGCAGATGAACTATTTTCATATTACTGGGTTTAGTAAAACTTTAATATTTTATCCTATAATTTTTTTTTCACCGTTTAGAAGATATTTACAGTGGATGCAGCAGGTGATGTCATCGGCGCATGCGCTGTGAAGATCTGGTATACCGCGCTGGACCTTCAGAGCACTGTGCCGGAACCAAGGGCTCTCGTGCGCTTTCGCAGGAGTAATGTCATCATGGCCCCGCCCACTCACACAGTGTCCATGAACCGAAAAGGAAGACCGGGGGAAGATGGAAGCCCTGCATACTATAACATTGTGCAATTTTCTTACAACGCTTTTTTTTTTTTTTTTTTGCTGCAGCAGTTTACATCCACTTTAATGTCATGCAGATGCTAGTGATCTTTTGCAGGTTAATATATCCTATGTGAACAAACTTTTAAATAAAAATACCAAGATAATCAATATTATAACATATCTGAAACAGATCTTTTCAAAACACTTTAGTGAACTGAAATAGTGGTAGACATAGTCACAGGCAAGACCCTGTCCGAGAACAATTTTTGTGGCTGCATATTTTTTTCAAAGAAAAGCGTAACTAAAACAAAAAAGTCGACTCTCATTTTTAGAAAGAAGTGTTCTGTGGCATTCAGAACTTTATAATTGAAGGCCTTGTTCATGAAAGCACCTCTTATCTTCTTATGGACCTGCTTTAACGGGTTTTGGGCTTGTACCAATGGCATCAATTTAACAATATTTCAAGACACTACTGAGATCATTCAGAATTCATTGACAGATACATTTGATGTACACAGATCCTGCCAGGAAGAAGTTGCAGGGCCAGCCTATAATTTGGCCCTCCAGGCACTGGATCCTATGCTCAGACACTACACATAGGATCCAATCAATACTGTACTTTTGCACAAGGGTTCTGGCCTTCATATGATTTCGGGTGCTTCAACACCCGCTGCCAGTTTTTGCACCCCAGTGCCTATGTTTTCGTGCATAGGACGAAGAAACAAGCCTAAGCAACTCAACTATGCACAAAAACATAGGAACTGGGGTGCAGAAAAATGGCAGAAGGGACTGATGATTTAAAATTTGAAATAATTGGCTATAGCAGGAGGCAGTTTGTTTGCTGAAGGACTGAGCAGCGGTACAAAAATGAGTGTCTGCAACCAACAGTGAAGCATGGTGGAGGTTTCTTGCAAGTTTTGGGTTGCATTTCTACAAATGGAGTTGGAGATTTGGTCAGGATCAACGGTGTCCTCAATGCTGAGAAATAAAGGCAGATACTTTTCCATCGTGTCATACTTTCAGGGAGGAGTGTGATTGGCCCAAAATATATTCTGCAGCAGGACAATGACCCCAAAGTCATTAAGAATTATCTTCAATGTAAAGAACAACCATAGAGCCCTGATCTCAACATCATTGAGTCTGTCTGGGATTACATAAAGAGACAGAAGGACTTGAGGCATCCAAGTCCACAGAAGAGGCATCCTACATCCACTCTAAGATGTTTGGAATAACCTACCTGCCGAGTTCCTTCAAAAATGGAATGCACAAGCTTTGTGTGTACCTGGAAGTGTACCTTTGGTTGAAAGCCAAAGGGTGGTTACAGCAAATATTGATTTGATGTGGATTTCTTTCTATTCAGTTACTTTCCATTTTGTTACTTGATCAAAATAAACTATTAGCACTTTCATTTCTGAAAGCATTCTTAATTTACAGCATTTCTTCACACCTGCCTAAACTTTTGCATAGTACTGTATACACAGTATAAACCTATTACATTTTTTTTTTACTTTGTAATAGCAAACTGTGACCATAAAGTATGATATAACTGAAAATAACAAATTGGCATAAATATAGTAATACATATGTACTTTATACAGTAAATTAATACTCATCAAAGGAGTATGTTTTCGCATGTACAGTATATGGAAATACGCCCATATTAATGATACAGATTATATCAGCATTGTTCTTTACTTCAAACACAGCCAGCAATATATTGAAGACATGCACTTCAGAACAAGTTTTAACTGCCTTCTTTTTTCATGACACAAAGTCAATAGGAGTGTTCTGTCCAGAAGGAGACCTGAATGGCTGCTTTAGCAGCATGGGTTAGGACCACAGCAGAAATGCAACCACAACTGCCTTATGTTATTGATTCCAGTCAACAAACGGGCAGTGTAATCTGTCTGCCTTTGTTCCGTTCACTTGGTGGTGTGTTCTCATTAGCCCCCCACAGACAGTCAACCTGTCAGCAGGTCTGCAGTCCAACTGCCTGACCTCTGACTTCGACTCATTCTTCCACAAATTAATTTCCCAAATTGACAAATTAAAGTGCACAGTATGCTCAAGGTTACTAAATCACACTGGGTTCTGGTAAATGTCAACCAGCAGCAAAAATAAAAGCGTTAATTCGGAAAATAAAAGAAGACTCTAAGAGCTGGATTTTTTGCAGCTTTTTTTCTCTGGGAAGTCGTCTCTTATATCAAAAATGGCACTAAGTACCCCAAACAGCCCTAAATCTAGGCTTCTTTAAGAGGTGTAATTCTGTGGTATATTTAATTTGCAGAATAAAGGTGACTTTTACAAGCTGTTAGGTGGGACTTTTATGGGGCCACGATCATGAGGCCCTAATCCTTCTTTATTGGTAGGGTTTTTGAACACATGAAAAAAGAAAATGACCCCATCGTGACTACAAAGACAGGTTTTCCCTCAAGCAATAACTTTGTCTGGCTGTACATTGAAGTGGATCTGCAGTTTTTTTTTCTATACAACAATAAATACCTCAGTATGTTACAGTATACATGTTCTGGAATTTTTTGTAGGTTAAAATGGTGATGGTACTTATTTCCAAATGGAAACGGGCTTCATATCATACAGCATCACTATATAATTCCTGAAGCCCAACTGAGCTTTGATTTAAATCAGCTAAATACTGTACAGTCCAGGGACTTCAAAACAAGAATATGTTGAAAGTCTTACAACACTCCAGAGAAAAAAAGCTTGTCCCCTGTCAGCGACTGCAGAGTGGGACTCTTGCTGTCTTTGTGGAAGCAGTGTTCTCTATGCAGAGGTCCTATAGCAAAGCCTAAGCCCCCTGCTGCATTGGAGAACTCTAGTGCTTACTCAGGATTCATTTCAGGTCTTTGTAGAGAGACCACTGCTTTTATATAAAGAGCAAGAATCCTTCTCTGCAACGTGCTGGCAGGAGGCAGGCTGTTCTGCTCTAGGTTGTGGCTGCTTTATAAAGAAAATTAACTACAAGACTTTTCACACCTTTTGCTTTTTCTATTTAGCTGATTTAAACTGAAAGTTCAATTGGGCTTTAAATAAAATTTGCAAGCTTGTTAAACATCCAATAATGCATAAATTATTCATGTAAAAAAACAAATGTAAATATTTTATAAATAGGAGTGGCAGATCATTTAGGAGTGACTGCAGTGAAGCTAGAAATATCTTTTTCAGACCCCTCTCTAGAATACTACTTTTACATACTGGCCCAAAACTTTAACTCCTTGTGTCTAGCGTACAGGAAGTAACAACTGCCATTTATGTTGTATATGTAGTAGAGGCTTCTGTGTAATATGCTTTTGATAAAGACAGCTATGGCTGAGAAGAAAAAAGATACAAAAAAATGTGCCACTGCCCTCACCTATTGCTGGCCTTTGCAGCAAGGAGCATTGGAAGGCAACGCATATAAAACAAAAGCCAAGGAAAAATCCTTAGAAACATTCCAAGCTCTACTTACCAACCCGGCTTTAACCAACCAGATTAACCTGTCTACCAGTATGCGTCTAAAAACAGGGGTTTAGTTGCACAAATTTGCAAATACATGCGTAAGGTACAGGCCCGGCAAGGCACCCTGTGATTTGTAGACCCTACCTCTAACTTATAAGAGGTTCCACAGTGGAAGCACATGCATTCTGGTGACATAGATGAAGGCAGGTGGACTGGAATTGTCTGACTTAAAATCAAGCATACAAAAAATGTGCCACTGCCCTCACCTATAACTGGCCTTTGCAGCAAAGAGCAATGATAAGCAATGCATATCAAACAAAAGCCAAGGTAAAATCCTTGAAAAAATTCCAAGTTCTACTTACCAACCAACCTGCGACCAACCAGATTAACCTAACAGTATGCGTTAAAAAACATGGGTTTAGTTGCACAAATTTGCAAATACATGCATAAGCTACGGGTCCCAGCAAGGCACCCTGTGGCACATTTTTTGTATGCTTGATTTTAGGTCAGGCAACGCATTGACACCTTTGCAGCCATTGTGCTATATGCTGGGTGTTCAATGTGCCCCTGTACTTTTAAGGAGGGGTGGGGTCCCTCCAATCCATCTGCCTTCATCTATCTCATCAGAATGCTTATGTTTCCACTGCGGAGCCTCTTATAAGTTAGAGATAGGGTCTACAGATCACAGGGTGCCTTGCCGAGTCCTGTAGCTTACGCATGTATTTGCAAATTTGTGCAACTAAACTCCTGTTTTTAAATGCATACTGTTAGACAGGTTAATCTGGTTGGTCGTAGGCTGGTTGGTAAGTAGAGCTTGGAACTTTTCCAAGGATTTTTCCTTGGCTTTTGTTTGATATGAGAAGAGAAAGGATACAGCTGGTTCAAATCCAGATTGATTCCCTGCAATAATGTGCTTTCTTGCCCCAAATTGCAGTGAGGAAGCCAACCTGTACATTCATAAAGTAAAACAAAAAAATCTAAGGGGGCATTTAAGGGTAATATCATATAAACAATACAGTCTGACTGGATCAGTACCAGACTTTTTATATGAGATGTGGAGATGTCTGGAGTTTGCATGTTCTCTGTGCCTGCGTGGGTTTCCTCTGGGTACTCTGGTTTCCATGCACACTCCAAAGACATGCTGGTAGGTTAATTGTCTCCTGTCTAAATTGCCCTAGTATCTGTATGTATGAATGTAAGATAGGGACTTTAGATTATAAGCTCTTTGAGGGCAGGGATTGGTGTGAATGTTCAATATATATGGAAAGTGCTACGTAAATTACCTGCAATAAATAAATAAAAACAAAAAAGTAAGGCCAGTGGCGAAACTATAGCCATATCGGACCACATGGATGCTATGGGGCCTGGAGGTGGAAGGGAGCACTATTAAGCCGTGCATACACTAAAAAGTCAATTAATTACAAAATGGAGTGTTAAAAACAGACACAATTTTGAAGCACTTTCAAATGACATTTATCAAGTCTTCAAATGTACTATGTATTTTTGTACATTGTTCATATGAAGGTTTGTTCTCAATCTATTAGTTTGATTCTCAACAGATTCTTAATTGGATTCAAATCTGGACTTTGACGGGGCCATTCTAACACATGAACATGTTTTGATCTAAACCATTTCATTGCAGCTCTGGCTGTATGTTTAGGATCGTTGTCCTGCTGGAAGGTGAACCTCCACCCAGTGTCAAGTCTTTTGAAGACTGTAACAGGTTTTCTTCTAAGATTGCCCTGTATATGGTTCCATCCATCTTCCCATCAACTCTGACCAGCTTCCTTTTCCCTTCTGAAAAAAAGCATCCCCACAACATGAGACCGCCACCACCATGTTTCACGGTAGGGATGGTGTGTTCAGGGTGATGTACAGTGTTAGTATTCCACCACACATAGCGTTTCGCTTTTAGGCCAAAAAAGTTAAATTTTGGTCTCATCTGACCAGAGCACCTTCTTCCACATGTTTGCTGTGTCCCCCACATGGCATCGCGCAAACTGTAAATGTGACTACTTATGGCTTTCTTTCAACAATGGCTTTCTTCTTGACACTCTTCCATAAAGGACAGATTTGTGGAGTGTACGACTAATAGTTGTCCTGTGGACAGATTCTCCCACCTAAGCCGTGGATCACTGCAGCTCCTCCACATGGACAAAATCAATAGAGTGGTGTTGCGCTCTCAGTGTGAGAAATTCTCAAATAAATAGTCAAATAAATAAACAAATAAATAATCCCCCAAATTCATGTGATAAAAATCCGAAACATAAAAGGGAAAAAAATAAATGAACAGGTGATAGCTACAATAAATATCACAGTGACAAAAAATAAAAAAAATTATAAAAAATATAAAAAATGTAAAACGTAGTGATTTAAACAAATTATGAGATTAAGATAATTAAACAAACTTAAGAGTATATAAATTTTTGTATATCCCAATACACGGTGAATAGTGTCACTCAAGTGAGATTTCATACACAAAAGTGAGTTAAAATCCTTCAAACAATAATAAAAATTGCAAAATAAATAGCAACACATGTAGGTGTCAATAAAGTGTCCAGTGCATTCATCCACAGTAGTGAAATTCCAAAGTCCTCCAAATAATAAAAAACATCAGCACACATAAGTGTCAGCAAAGTGTCCAGTGCATATCCTGGTGTCCTCTGACCAGTGAGTGTACTATATAATTACCTTACAGCTGTAAGGTTAACAGCATAAACATAGACTCCTGGCACCTGGTGTCACTGTCACATGACTTTGACTGTTTAGGATTGTTGTCCTGCTGGAAGGTGAACCTCCACCCCAGTCTCAAGTCTTTTGAAGACTCTAACAGGTCTTCTTCTAAGATTGCCCTGTATATGGTTCCATCCATCTTCCCATCAACTCTGACCAGCTTCTAATAGTGACTAATAGTTGTCCTGTGGACAGATTATCCCACCTAAGCTGTGGATCACTGCAGCTCCTCCACAGTTAATGGACAAAATCAATAGAATCAACTCTGACCAGCTTCCTTTTCCCTTCTCAAGAAAAGCATCCCCACAACATGATGCCGCCACCACCATGTTTCACAGTGGGGAGGGTGTGTTCGGGGTGATGTGCAGTGTTAGTATTCCACCACACATAGCGTTTCGCTTTTAGGCCAAAAAAGTTAAATTTTGGTCTCATCTGACCAGAGCACCTTCTTCCACATGTTTGCTGTGTACCCCACATGGCATCTCACAAACTGTAAATGGGACTTCTTATGGCTTTCTTTCAACAATGGCTTTCTTCTTGACACTCTTCCATAAAGGCCAAATTTGTGGAGTGCACGACTAATAGTTGTACTGTGGACAGATTCTCCCACCTAAGCTGTGGATCACTGCAGTTCCTCCACAGTTACCATGGGCCTCTTGGCCGCTTCTCTGATTAATGCTCTCCTTGCCCGGCCGGTCAGTTTAGGTGGACGACCATGTCTTGGTAGGTTTGCAGTTGTGCCATACTCTGTCCATTTTTGGATGATGGATTGAACAGTGCTTCTTGAGATGTTCAAAGCTTGGGATATTTTTTTTATAACCTAACCCTGCTTTAAACTTCTCCACAACTTTATCCCTTACCTGCCTGGTGTGTTCCTTGGCCTTTATGATGCGGTTTGTTCACGGAAGTTCTCTAACAAACCTCTGAGGGCTTCACAGAACAGCTGTATTTATAAAGAGATTAAATTACACACAAGTGGACTCTATTTACTAATTAGGGGACTTCTGAAGGCAATTGGTTCCACTAGATTTTAATTAGGGGTATCCGAGTAAAGGGGCTGAATACAAATGCACTCCACACTTTTCACATATTTATTTGTAAAAAAAATTGAAAACTGTTTATCATTTTCTTTCCACTTCACAATTATGTGCCACTTTGTGCTGGTCTAACACATCCAATAATATACATTTAGTTTTTTGGTTGTAACATGACAAAATGTGAAAAATTTCAAGGGCTATGAATACTTTTTCAAGGCACTCTATATTGTTACGTGTAACCCATTGGCTTGATATGCCAAACATTTTTTATGTCTACTTTATACATTTATGTGTCAAATTTTTGTATAATAAATTGATATTTTATGACTTTTGTATCATGCCTCATTTAAAAGTCCCATGGGCGACTTTTAAATGAGGCGTGATAAATTTAAAAGTTGACATTAAAAAGTGGGTTGGGCATACAACCTGATTTCATCACACATACACGCATTGTGACACAATATGATGTGCATGCTGTTTCATTGCATGTCATTGTGAATTGATTTTTGGAGTCATTCTGAGGGGCAAAGAGCCTGTATGTAGAATCAACTGCCTATTATACTTTATGCTATGATGAGGGGTGCATCTGATTGGGTGGAACAGTGGTGTAGTGGTTAGCACTCTCACCTAGCAGTAAGAAGGGTCCCTGGTTCAAATTCCAACCACGACACTACCTGCCTGGAGTTTGAATGTTCTCCCTGTGCCTGCGTGGGTTTCCTCCCACACTCCAAAGACATGCAGGTAGGTTAATTGGCTTCTGTCAAAAATTGGCCCTAGTATATGAATGGGGACCTTGGCCTGTGGGCTCCTTGAGGGTAGGGACCGATGTGAGTGTGCAATATACAGGGATAGGGACAATTGTAGACACTCACTCAGGTTGAACTGGATGGACTGGTGTCTTTATTCAACCTTACTAACTATGAAACTATGATCTCATATAATTAAGGGGTCTTATCCTCTCATAAGCGGTGGATGATCTATGGTGATGGTGAATAAGAGTGCCACCTTGCTGAATCATATACAGTCTGTTTGGAAGCAGTTGCAAATAACCTCCATACCATTAGTGTGGCGCATTTTTGGGTTTGATTATTTCATAAAGGGATACGGCTTCATATTTGTATGTATAATTGTGTGTATTTAATTGTTTTATTTGTTCTTACTCAACTGATCATGCTAATCATAAGGTGCCATGCCAACCTATGATGTGTCCGTAGTCCCACTGCCAGACTGTTAAGTCAAAAGCTGACCTGTTCCCCATCCGACTATTGGCTGGAGTCTGTCTGTTAAATTCAAGAGGAATGTTAAAACAATGACTAATGTCATTGTGCTATGCCCACCCTCAAGACAAACTCTGTAGAGGGAGTGATGGTGGTCATGTGACCACTGAATAAACTTTTTTTTTTTCAGGTGCTTTTTAAAAAAAATAATACAGGGCCATTTTAGAGTTCACGGTGTGGTTGTGATTTTCTAGCCAGCTTACCACACCTAATCTTTAAGTCTAATGTCAGTTTGAATTTGAAATCTTAAGGTCAAAAAACTCATTTTACAGTACAAGAAGACAGAGCAGTTTGTTAATGCCAAAATTGAAATCCCTGTTTAAGCTTTTAAATATTAATGAAATAGCTATCAAATATTTAAACTTTACCTTGAATTTTTACAGAGAATCCTCTCTCCCTTAGAAAGAAGTAATTATTATTGCATGGTGGGTCTTTGTAAAGTGCATAGGCTACAAAATAAAATGTATCTGTAATTTGTTAAAAATATTTACCACTGATGCTGATATTGGGCTTCATATATCAATAAAAAAATAGTCTGCTTTGTCTTTTGGATTGCTCTCACTTTCTACATACAATAGAATAATACTGTATTTGTACTGTATTTGTACTATATGTACTATTAAGAGTGCTGCACTGTGTCCCCCACTAATAAGGATGAGCAAATGTATCTGGTTTTAGATTGTGGGAGATTTATGGAACCCAGTGTGAAGTCATAAAATTGCAAACTTAAAGCAGAGTTCCACGCCCCCCCAGCAAAAATTTTTATATTAGGACAATTACCTGTCCTGGAATACAGCAATGTCGGCACCCTAGCCAATGTTTCCATCTGCTCTCAAGTGCTGCCGTCGCTATTCGTGGTAAGGGAAACCAGCAGTAAGCCTTTTGGCTTCACAGCCAGTTCCCTAATGCCCATGTGCCAAGCACACTGTGCTTTCCAAATGGCCCAGCAGGGGGGGGGGGGGGGGGTTGAACTTCTGAGTGATCTCGCTGCTGCAAGATCTCTCTGAAGTGGGAAAGGGTACACGTCACAAAGAGGTACCCCCCCCCCGAAAGGTGGCAAATGTGCCACTGGAGGAGGAGAGGAGGCAGAAAAGCAGAGTTTCCTTTTGGGTGGAACTCCACTTTAAAAATTAACCCCATTGAAGCCTATGGGGGGGGCAATCTTGAAAATCAATTGTTTATGTTCATTTTCAAGGCTTAAAAGCAAAAAAAAAAGCTGCCATGTGAAACATGTGGCATTATATAAAAAAAAATGAAATGCCATACAGAGGGTCTACTTTTCAATGTGACTTATGAAAAACATAATTTGCAGAATAAGGACTGAATTAATTTGTGCACATAAGAGGCACAATGGATTCAAAAGCTACAGGAAAATGTACTCTTAACAAAAAAAATTCAACCTTATTTTTGAGCTTCATTTTTCAGACTACCAAACTCCAAGTAGTTCTAAAGGTTCAGTTTTTTTCTTTAAAATAATAAACACATTATACTTACCTGCTCTATGCAATGATTTTGCACAGAGCAGCCCCAATCCTCCTCTTCTTGGGTCCCCAGTCGGCACTTCTGCAAGCTGTGTGTTCTGGGGGCACTCGTGCGTGTTCATTCCTGAGCCACCTCTGTGTGTCACACAGAACGTTGTTCAGTTATGACCCTCCTCCTGTTCCCCGGCTGTGATTGACAGCAGTGGGAGCCAATGGCTGTGTCTCAGCCAATGAGGAGGGAGAGATCCTGGAGTGCTTTTGCCCTTGTGCACATTGCTGGATTGGGATAAGTCTCGGGTAAGCATAAGGGAGTTACGGAGCAGCTGCACAGTGAAAGTTGTTTACATCCTTCACCCTTTACAACTACTTTAAGACTGGGCTTTTAGAAGTGTAAATGTGTATATTGCTGTGGTGCTTTGAATCATATTAGCAGCCCATGTGTGTTTTAGCACACTACAGTGCTAAAAAAGTAAGGAAGTACATATTCTTTTATGGTGGATTTTATTGTGTTAGGAAGCCCATTCAGATGAATGTGTTTCTATGGAACAATGCAGATTAATGCAAAATCATGTCAACGGGTCAACAAGTTTTGTGTTAACATACCACAAAATTGTAAACCCAACCTAAAATTAATAAAATCTCCAAATAGACTACGCAAACACTTATAAACATAACCCCTCATTCTTCAGGTATGTGGTTGAAATAGCTGTATCTGCTGCAAATAGCATCATTGTGGCCTGCAGTTTATCAGCTATGATACCAGCCATGTGGGTACCAAATGCATGAGAAAACACATAACTGCATCAGAGATCTCAGTAGGAATAGCACTTCAAAGAGCAGGGCCGGCTGGGAATAAAAACCAGCCCTGGAAAAAATGTCATACCAGCCCCATAGCCTTATTATACCAGCCCAACATTTTCTTGTTCATAAAAGGGAAAACCATGCATTTTAAAGCAAATTTGAAGAGTGTATTATATATAGATAAGACAGATATGAAAACACATGGGGCTTTATATATAGGAGAGCAAATTCCGGTTAAAGTGGTATAAGTGAAGCACCCATCAAGGGGACCCCAGGAACTCTGGGTATGTAGGGGAGGGGGACTCTGGTGACCAGAGACCACCTTCAGCAGAAAGAATACACTAGGGTATAAGGGGGAAACCTTTATATCAGTGCCCCCTTACACTATTGTATTCATTCCCCCCTTACATCACCCCCCCCAGACTGGCCTGGTGACGCTGTCACTGACCTCCTTTCAAATGCACCATGCAGGGCTCAGTCAGTCAGCTACAGCTTAGTGGCTCTGGATTTCTCCTATAGTCTCCTATTCACAGTCCACACACGTCTGACTAATCCCAGCGTCACTCCCACTCTTGACTCCTCTTCAGACTCCCCCTCAAAGACTGCAAACATGATAAAAGAAGATATGGTTAGAGGTTGCAAACATAATACAAGAGATGGTTAGAGGCTGCGGACATGGTACAGGAGATGGCCAGAGGCTATGGACATGGTACAGGAGATGTCAGAGGCTGTGAAAAAAAATATCAGTTGCAGCCAGCAAAAGGTGGAACTATACCCTTTTAAATACATATATTCAACCTGTTATGACTGGAGACAGTGCACATGGCTGTAAAGAAGTTGCAGGACACACATCAGCAGCATTAAAGTGTAAACATCAGCACGCTTTCCCCAAAGATTCCCAAAGATACACAGCAATTTGCTAACTAAAGGACACTCTGTAAGGGTTTACATCCACTTTAAGAGACCAGATCCTACATGCCTTATGCCGTGTACACACGGTCGGAGAATCCGTCGGAATGCATCTTATCGGACCGTGTCGTCAGATAATCCGACTGTGTGTGGTATGCATCGGACTGATTCCGTCCGAATCTCCGTTCGACCCAATTTTCCAACATGTTGGAAATATTTCCCGACCAACTGGGCCGGTCGGACGTAATCCGATCATGTGTAGAGAATTTTGATCAGACCAAGTGCCACGCATGCTCAGATCAAATTCCTACATCAAAGCTATTGGCTACTAGCCTGAATCTAGTTCCATCCTAACGAAATTACGTCATCACGTTCTGAAAGATCTGATTTTTCGACAACTTAGTCCGACCGTGTGTATGCAACAGTTTCGGACACAATCCGTCAGACTAAATCTGACGGACAAAATCCGACGGATTTGGTTGTGGAAATCTCCGACCGTGTGTACGTGGGCTTACACAAATCAGTTCCTATGCACTTCATCAGAAGCACCCCCTACGCTTTCCCTATCACAGCCAAACACAGTCTCAAAATGGCTGCTTGGAACTTGCATTTTGTAGTGAGAGGACTGGTACAAAACAAAGCCCCTATCATTGCCCATTCAAAACAACCTGACCTAAGTTCAAAGACTAGGAAGTGAATTTTTGGTAGTTGGATGGCTTGAATCCATGCTCAACCTGAACTCATAATACATTAGTAAAAACCTTTAAGTGGGAACCCCACTGTGAGTTACAAGAAAGAACTTGTTGCGCTTGTTGAGGAGGCTTTTCAGAAAAGAATCATCTCTAAAAAAGAGAAAAAAATGTTGATACCAGTAGCACCAAGGATATCAGTAATGTATTATCTACCAAAGGTGCATAAGGATCCTGTTTGCCCCCCTGGAAGACCAATCATTAGCATTGATTCGGTTACTTCCAGGGTGGGCAAATATATTGAACACTTTTTGCAACCTTTGGTTACAAAAACCCCTTCCTATCTGAGGGACTCTACTCAGGTGATTCATACTCCAGCATTTAGAATGGAAGGATATCTTCATATTGGCAACTGAAGATGTTTCTTCATTATATACTGTGATTACACATCAACATGGGAGGGCAGCAGTTGATAATTTTTTGATGCGAGATGCTCTCCATGACCAACAGAGATTATTTATTCTGAAGCTCCTTGATTATGCCAAGGAGTAAAATTACTTCTGGCATGACGGTTCTTATTATGTGCAGAAGAGAAGGGTGGCCATGGGGGATAAGTTTGCCCCAAGCATGACCAACCTTTTTATGGCCAAGTGGGAGGAGGATGTCGTCTATCGGGGGTCCAGGTCTGAGCTGGTACTGTGGAAAAGGTATATAGACGACATCCTCCTCCTTTGAGATGGTAGTCTTGAATCCCTCAATGACTTTATTATTGGTCTTAATAGTAATGATAGGGGCACTTTCTTAACTGATGAAACAAGTAAGGTTGAGATTCATTTTCTCGATTCATTTTCTTGACCTTAGAATTAGAGCTAACGATGGACAGTTTATTACGTCAACCTATTTCAAGGAAACCGTCCGCAAAGGTTTCATTGATATTAAGAGTTGTCATCACAAGGCCTGGTTGGAATTGATTCCTAAAAGTCACTATCTGAGGTTGAGGCCTAACTGTACGAATCTGGATAATTTTAACAGGGAAGCCTCAATCCTCAGAAAATGATTCCTTGAAAAAGGCTATAGTCAAAGAGAATTAGATGACGCACTTACTGTGGCCAAATGAGGAAAAGGGATGATGATCTATTGGTTGTCAGACCAAAAATTGAGTATAACTCCTATACGTTTTCTTTTATTACAGGTTATTTGAACCAGCATTATGATATAAAAAAAATGCAAAAACATTGGAAAGTTTTAGGAGGTGATCATTTTTTTGGGACCCAATTTACCCGAACAGCCATGAGTTGTCTATCGAGGGGTTCCCCCACTGAGGTTGCAGGTGGCCCCAAATGTTGTTAATCCACCCAAACAACTCTCTTTTTTTTTTAAAGTGTGGGAGGTTTCCATCCATGCAGGAGAAGCCATATTTGCAAATTAAATACTACTAGGAGCAGGAGGATAGACTCTTTCAGTCAACCTCTATCCAAGAAATCTTCCTGATTAAACCTTTCATCACATGATCAACTAAATATGTCATCTATGTGATCAAATGTCCACGTGAAAAGCAATATATAGGCTGAACCAAACGCATGCTTCACATGAGGCTTAGTGAAAATGTGGCCAATATCACACGTGGCTTTTCCAAACATAGCCTCTCTCACCATTACTCCTTGAAGCATGATTGCAACCCAGAGGGTATGTCATTTCTGGGCATCGACAAATTTTGTGGACATTAGAGGGGCAGTAACATGGTGAGGGAGGTCTCATGTTTGGAAACAAAATGGATTTATCAAGAACAGACTTATACCCCATTCGGTATGAATATCGAATGGGATATTAATGCGTTTATTATTAATGGTTAGATCCTTTTTTCTGTATGGGTTGCCCTGGGTTCACGATTTATTAATTTATGTTTTTCATTTTTGTATCGTTTTGTTTAGTTTGTTTTTTATAGATTTTTTGTATGCTTTACATTTATATTTATAGGAATATGCTGTCCCTACTACCACAAGAGGTCCTACTCTAGAAGTCCCCACTCACTCATTCCTCCCATTTATTACCCAGACGATAAAACCAAATTAACTTTTATATCTTTTATTTTTTTGATGGTTATAGATCATGTTTGAATGAATTTGGTTGCTATTTTTCCAATTTTGTTTTGTTTTAATAATCATAAAAATAATAACCTTTTTTTATTTTATTTTTTTTAGGCTCAGCTGGTGATATATTCACCCGTTTTTAGCCTTTTTAGGCTTTTTACTGGGTGGTATTTTTGGGCAGAGACAGTTTTAACTTTTTCTGGTTTATGGAGCTCGTCCGATCTTGCACTCTCCAGTTTTACTAAATCAACCCCATAGTGTCAATAAAATATAGGGCTATTTTTATACAGCAGTGAATGTGGCTTTCACCAGGCATTCACTGCATGTGAATGTTCCTGGTGCATGTGTTTTAAATTACAATAATTCATTCACCTGCTGTGCATATTTGGAGAATGTTGCATTCAATGCTTTAAACATGCCACTTATAGTGTAAATCAGGAGTGCCCAACCTTTTGAAGAACGAGGGCCATTTAAGAGACTTAGTAACCAGTCGCGGGCCACAATGAGCAGATGACAGTTCTGCGTCCACTCATCTGATCAAATGGAAGAGGACGGATCCACTTTCCTTTTTTTTTTAGCAGATCGGATTGGAAGGAGGCAGGTGAAAACAGACACAAGTCTGTTTACATCTGCCGCTCCATAGAGGTTAATGGAGGGTCCAATTGGGTCAGACAGATCATGTTAAAAGGGCCTAAGGCTACTTTTACACTGATGGTCTGTGGTCTACACGCATCTGTGGCTTTCCTGCAGGTTAGCTATACTTAGAATTTCTTTCTGAAAGTGCACCAAACCCACAGGTAAGACCAGAAGTCTATGGCTCAGTGCAGGTAAGCCACAGGTACACTGAATCAGTTTAAAAGCAGCCATGTAACCACTGCAAAACAGATATGTCTATATATACACTGCGATTTTAGTAATAAGTTTGCTTTCCCAAGCAGAGTGCATTTGGTATCACTCAAACTATGACAGGAGCCGGTGCTATACAGGAAGCATTGGCTTATGCAGCTCTGCTCCACAGCTGCTTGCTTCCTCTACCGCTGGCTTCATTCACAACACTAATGCTCTGGCATGGCGGGTAGACAAACTGCAATCTGGGCTTGCCAACCCACCATCCCAGAGCAGGAGATCGCGGGCCACATCAGAGGGCTCCGCGGGCCACTGGTTGGGCACCTCTGGTGTAAATCTACTTTTTTTCAGTTTTTTTATAAGTGTTTTGATAAAATGGTAACTATTTTTGGGGTTTTATTGCTTTTTGTTTCTACTCTGGGGAGATTCATAGCTCTATTTGTCCCAGACAGTGACCACTGTCCCCAAGACAAAAAGTTAAGAGGCACTAAGTGTTTTGAGTTGTCATCAGAGCAAGAGGTAAGTGAAAATCCTTCAAAATGGACACCTGTTCTTGTTACAACTCACTAACATTGGAATTCTGTTCACCTTTTTAAGTTTTTCTTAATTTTTTCGTATTGGAAATATTTGAAGTTGTATGATTTTGTTAGTTTGTAATTGGTACTTTGGGACAGAAAATTACACTTTATGTGCTGGGTGTTGTCCATCTGTCTGTTTAATATACTGTATACAGATGGCAAGGGTTTTTATTTATTAATGCATGTTCAATAATTCATATACAAAAACAATAAAATTATTTGTCATCCAACATTTTCTTTGTACAAATCCCCTCCCCCACCCTATCCCCCACCTTTCCCCCTCCTTCCTCCCATTTCCTTATTTTATTCCAGTGTCTCTCTTCTCTTCCTTCAACCTCCTTCTCTCTTAACCCCCATTTCCACATTTTTTTTGTTCTTTTAAATTCAATCCAGAATTTCCATAAATCTGCAAGTTTTTCACTCTCATCCCTCTCACTACAGTGCAGATGTTGTTTTATATCTATATTTAACATTTTTCATCCATTCTCTTACTGAAGAGCACTATTGTTCCCTACAATATCATGGAATTAAGCTTTTTACTGTTTTCATTAAATGTGGCATCATAGAATTTTTGTAGTGTTTTATTGGGTTCTTTGTACCATGGAACAAACAGACCCATGTAACCTCCTTTATCTATAATAAAACTTCTGTCCAATATTTCTTTATTTTTGGGCATTCCCACCATATGTGGGCCATATTTCCTGTTGTTTCGCAACCTCGCCAATAGTTTGGTGATTTTCCTATTTGGTAATTATGTGCTTTATTTGGTGTTATATGCTATCTATCAAGAGATTTATAATTCATTTCTATGGCGTTTATATCTACTGAAGAACTATGTACCATTTTTATCAATTTTCATGGTCATTCACATGTGCTCCCAATTCCTGGTGAAAAGTAACTTGTTTCCCTTAACGGGATAAATTAAACTTCCAGTTTGCTTTTTTGTGTTAAATCCCAGACTTTTAATGCTTCCAATGTGTATCTGTGTCCAACTCTCTAAATTGTGATGGAATCCAAATTTTACCCAATGGAGTACCACTAATTATTTTCTCTATTTTCACCCATCTTTTTTCATTTGTTTGTTTTGTCCACTCTATTACCAATGATAATTATACTGCATTGTAATATTTTTTTAACATCAGGTACTGCTAACCCCCCTTGCAGTTTATTTTTACCTAATACCGAGATCTGTATTCTGAGTTTTTTGCTCTGCAATATGTATTTTGATATCATTGCTTTTAACATCTTAAAATACGTTTGAGGCAAGGGAATAGGTAACATTTGAAATTTATACATGATTTTTGGTAATATTACCATTGTTACCATATTCACCCACCCTATCCAGGAGAGAGGTCTAGTCGTTAAACCTTTCATTACCATTTTCATTTCATTGAGAAAGTATGTAGTTCGCTTGATATATTTTCCTTAAGGATGATGTCAATTTAATTCCTAAATATTTTAATTCTGTTTTAACTCTTGTTCTTCTTGTTTACTTACATTTATGTTTAAAATCTCTGATTTTGCCAAATTAATTTTTAGATTTGACATTTCTTCATAATTTTTCATTACCATTTTCATTTCATTGAGAAAGTATATAGTTCGCTTGGTATATTTTCCCCAAGGATGATGCCAATTTAATTCCTAAATATTTTAATTCTGTTTTAACTCTTGGTCGTCTTGTTTACTTACATTTATGTTAAAAATCCCTGATTTTGCCAAATTAATTTTTAGATTTGACATTTCTTTATAATTTTTCAGTAGTTTTACCAAATTAAACGTTATCCTAGGATTGGAAATATAGAACAAAACGTCATCTGCGTATGACACTATTTTATGTTCCTCATCTCCAATCCTGATACCTTTTACCTCTACGCAGTTTTGGATCATTGTTAATAAAGGCTCTAAAGACAGAACAAATAATAAGGGCAAGAGGGAACATCCCTGCCTTTTTCCGTTAAACATTTCAAATGGGATGGACGATGATCCATTCATCTTCACAGTTTCCGTTGGATGATTAAACAGCGATTTAATCCATTTGATCATCCTTGGGCCAATTCCTAGTGCTTCTAGTGTATTCATCATAAATCCTCTACCTTGTCAAATTATTTTTTAGCACCTATTGACAGGAGTAGAATTGGTGTCCCACTTACACAAATTTTTATTTATTAAGAGGAGTGTTCTTACCCCATTGTTGCTTCCCTCTCTTCCAGGAACAAACACTACCTGGTTTGCAAGTACCCAATCTATCATTCTTTCATTCTTGTTGCCAGTATTTTACTTGGTATCAGCATTTCATAATGCTATTGGTCTATAACTCAAGCATAGGGTTTAATCTTTCCTTTGTTTAGGTATGACTGTAATATATGCTAATAATGCTTCCCATCTCATCTCAAAGTTTGTTCCCAGCCCATTAAGGTATACGCATTTTTTAAATTAACTGTTCTTTACATTTTCTTAAGTAACGGATTGAAAACCCATCAGGGCCTGGGCTCTTTCCTGTTGCTGATTATTTTAATGCTATAATAATCTCCTCTTCTGTAATGAGCTTCTTCAATCTTTTTCAGTTCTTTTTAGTTAACTTTCCCATGAACCCGTTTGTTTTACAGAGCATAATGTGCTATAATACTTTTGAAATACTTCAGCGATTTCTGGAGCTGAAAACACTTTTTCTCTCCTCCCCCTATATCTTTTATTTTCTCTATATAATTTGTTGATGTTTTTATTCCTTAACATTCTTGCTAGGCATTTTTCTAATTTATTCCCTCATTGGTACCTTTCTTTAGCTATTCTATTAAAGACCCATCTAGTCTCTTGCTCCATTAGCTCATTTAATGTGTCTCTTTTTATCACCAGGGAATGTTGGACCTCTTTGTCTACCTTTTATTTGTGTTTTCATGGATTTATTTTATTACTAGTTCCCTTTTATTTGTTCTTTCCTTCTTTTTTTTCAGATTTTAAGGATACTCTGACACTGAGGCACTTTACAGGTGCTATAGCGCTAAAAATAGCGACTGCAAAGTTCCTGTAAAGTGCCTCTCCTGTTACTCCAGTGTGAAAGCCAGAGGGCTTTCACACTGGAGCTGTGCGCTTGCGGGATGTTTAAAAAAGTCCTGCAAGCAGCATCTTTGCAGCGCTTTAGAATGTATACATGTATACATGTATACATTGCTCCTAAAGCGCCCCTACCCATTGAAATCAACGGTCAGCACCGCCGAAGCACCTGCACAGCGCCTCAGAAGCTGCACTTTGTGGGCGCTTTTAACTATTTATTCGGCCGCTAGCAGGGTTAAAAGCACCCCACTAGTGGCTGAAAAGCACCTCCAAAATGATGGACTTGTGCCCTGTGCCTCAGTGTGAAAGTGCCCTAACTGTTCAGAAGAGATTTATATTTGTTTTACCATGTCCTTTCTCAAAATAAGTGCTACATGGGAGGGTTTGCCTTCATCACTATCAAAAAACGATCACACTGTCACTGGTAACAACTCACTTGTGACAGAATATTCTCCAGTGTTCAAGCCAATGCAGTGGCAACATTCATTAGATAAAGCAAAAGTTGCACCTCTATTGCAAGGACGACACTTTTTGGTAGTTTTAGTAAATCATCATCTGGAAGCAGATTGAAATGTAAAGGCAATCCTTAAAACCATTAAAGTGTTACTAAACCCAGTAATAGGAAAATAGTTCATCTGCCCCCCCCCCCCCCCCTCCCGCCCACAGTGCCCACAGCTTATAAATCTTCTTTTTACATTAAAATACTGCCGCCATATACCTTTTTGGCTGATCTATATATCACAGTCAGTGATAAACTGCACAGTTTCTTCAGTGCTGGGAGTTCAGGTAGGAGGAGATTTCCACTATGGCCTGTATACACTCCCACATGTGTGATGCCAATATCATGTGACCTGGCTAGCTCTGAGAACAAGTAAATGTTCTCTCCAGCATAAAAGACACAACTGAGCATGTGCAGGTTTGCTACCCTGCCTGTGTTAGCTGGCCTTGCCCAGATAGACAGTGCAGGAGGGGGAGGATCTATACATACAGGATAAAACAGCCTTTTTACACAATGCAGAGGATTAACCCCTTAGGTTCCACAGTGAATATAACAAGCATGCTATGCTGCATATACAGACTGCTTTTGCTGTTGTGTGTTTAGTAACACTTTAAAATACAAAATTGATGGTGTATCAATTATATATGTACTTATCAGTTAGGACTGCACCACCTAGCATGCTGGCTTCTAGAGCCAATTCAACCATGTTATACTGCACAATTCTCATACAAACTACTGAGCTGCAACTCTCCGATTTCATAAATATATCCATTTAATGGATACAAAAAGCACACATAAAAATAAGAAAATGCAATCATATCTCGATAAATGATAGAATGTAAGAGCATAACCCTAGTTCATAAACCATTCAATATGCCCCACAAAATTCATAAGGGTGCTAAGAAGTCCTGACTATACAAAAAGCTCTCTCCTTAAAAAAATGTGCTAGAAAAATTGGTGAACTTGGGTCAAACCAATCCCATCAATGCCAAGTCTGAGGTGTCAAATGAGATCATCCATAATAGATTCATGCATATCATTACTCTGTGACCCTTCTTCCATACAGCTCATTAGTTTCTAGGAAGGACTTTCTAGCACGTTTCTCTAGTTTTTTTTTATACACAAACCATTTGTTTTGATTTTTTTAAAATTAAACACTTCAGCATTATTTAATTAATACTTGGTTGTTCTCACTATACTACACATGCTACATATTAGATTCCCTATTTGTGATTTTTATGTTATTCATCTCCTTGTTGATTTATAGTATATGAATGTGTATACTAGAAACAGTTCAGATGTGCTACATATGAAAACAGTTTAGTAGCACATACCACGAGCAGTACTGTAGGAAGAGCAGGCTTGTTGGTACTTGCGGTGCACCAACACAGATGTCAGTAGAGCAGCAAAGACTCTTGCATTGGAAGAGGAGGTCAGAGCAGGCCAAGTAGGAACAGAAAGTCTAGCAACACAGGAGGGTCAGGCAGAAGCCTAGTCTAGATGAGCCAGATCACACACATGTAGATTCCAAATGGTACACAATCACAGTGAGGAGAGAGCAGGGTCAGAGCAAGCCGGGTCATACACTGTAATACACAGAGCCAATACAAACTGGGTAAAGCAAGAGCACATAAGATAGTGTCCATTATCATGATCACTGGTGGTGTGTAAAACAAGTCTTTTAAACATGGACAGCAAGGTGCTATGCAATCACTGTCATTTCCAGTGAGAGCTGTCTCAAGTGAGTTTTGTTAAGCCTTAAAGGGACAGCCATGTCATGAAATTGATTTTTTGAATGGAATAATGTCCTGGTCATGCTATAATAATAAGGGGAACAAGAGTAGATGTTGCATAAGTGAATAGGATAAGTGACATTTTGTGATTGATGATCCTATAGTGATTATGTGCCTACCTGTGTGATAGAACAGTCAGTGTATTAAAGAAGTAAGAATAAAGAGCATGAGCATGGTAAGTAGAAGACAGAAACAGAGTGATGGGTAAAGGAAGGGAAAATTCCACAGTCATGAAGCAACTGATCCATGGACATGGTACAACTAGTTCATAAATGGATTGGCCAGTACAGATACTCCTCGTTTAACTGTTTAACAACCACTAACGACCAGCTCACCCCACCCAAACGAAGCCTTATACATCATTGTATTGTACAGTACAGTACAGAATTTTCAGAATTGTTCTGTACTCATGCAAATTAAAACAACGTTATTGAACTGGAGTTTTCTGTTTAGATCTTTTTTTCACAATACAGTACAGTACAGTAGTTAAGAATGCTTAAAATATTGATTACATGTGGCTCCTCGTTTAACAACCATTTCCTTTAATGACCTGGTCTTGGAACAGAACCTGATCAATAAGTGAGGAGTACCTGCTGTCAAAATTAGGTAGGAAGAAATGTTTTAATTATGGGATCCAGATCCTATCAAATTTGGATGCGTCATTGTTCAATTGTGCCTTTATTTTATCATTAACCACTTGAGATCCGCGCTATAGCCGAATGACGGCTACAGCGCGGATCTCCTTTTCCGGGACTACGTCTATTGACGTAGTCCCGTGCACGAGCGGCCTGCGCGCCCCCTGAGGGGCGCGCGCGGCGCGCTCTGTGATCGGCGAGCCTACGAGACTCGCCTGATCACCGAACCGTGCAAGGGGTCGATCCCGACCCCTTATCACATGATCAGCTGTCAGCCAATGACAGCTGATCATGTGATATAACGGAGCCGGTAATCGGCTATTATTCCTGTCAGCGCGAGGAGAAAAAAAAAAAGCAGATCACCGGCGGCCGTGATCGGGACATCAGTCCCGATCACGGCCAGCCCTGCCAGTGCCCACCTGCCCCCTGCCAGTGCCCACCTGCCCCCTGCTTTGCCTGCCTGAATAAAAAATCACATGGAGCAGAGATTAGCGTCACTAGTTTCTAGGCAGAATGGAGAAATGCTGTTTACACGGCATTTCCTCCATTCAGCCGTCCCGTGAGACGATCGCGGGTATGCCCGCGGCGATCGAGTCCACGTGTCCCGCGACCGGACTCACGGGGGTCACCGGCGGCGCGCTCCCGATGGCAGGGCGGCATTGAAGATTGGACGTACATATACGCCAATATGCCTGCCCGTGCCATTCTGTCGACGTACATCGTCGTGCGCTGGTCGGGAAGTGGTTAAGGACGGAAGGCAGAAGTGATGTCAAAGGTCAATCTCATCCTCCAAGGGCATAGAGCCAAGTGGGGGCTATCTTGCCTCATTCTCCATCGGCTCCTGGCTAGCTGACAGGGCTGGTAAGGAGGGTGCACCTCTCCCGCTGCCTATAAAAGTGATCCCATGGCGAATCCACCACCGGGACCAATTTTATTAGACGCAGAACCACCCGCAGTACAAAAAAATACAGGGCTTGTGGCAGCTATCTGCTACCATAACAACGGTATTTAACCTCAAACAAATTATGTAAATGTACTGTGGACTGTCTTGAAGAGCTTAAGGGTTTCTAAAACACAAGAGGGTAGTTTGTCTGAGGATGTAAGGATGGCAAGATCCACCATAAAGACACCAGAGGATAAGGAGATAGTGTTTCCTCGATTTGTACCCATAATTTCCTCGAAGAGTTGTGAAACCAGTCTGAGGCTGGGTTCACACTACTGCGAATTGGATGCGGGTTTCCCCACATCCAATATGCATGTCAGGAGATTGTGACCGACTCTCAGTGGAGGCGGTTCACACATCTCCGGAGTGGCTGCGGAGCGTATTGCACAGGAGTCCTGTGTGTCTTGTGGTCCGTTTCAGGTGTGAATTCAGCCAAAAAGTCAGACCGAAATCAGACTTGAAATGGTGAACAGGGATGCACCGGACCCCTGCTGTGAGCTGCTCTGAATGGCAGTGTGAACACAGCCGAATACTTCAGCCACATAATTGAAATTCGCCTATAGCTGCCACTACGTTGTTCAGATACCATGTTGCACTATGCTTGGTAGTATTTGGAATCAAAATAGAGGGACATGCAAGAAAGTGGTCAGATCATATGTGAGACTCTATAGTTGCCAAAGGGGACCAGCTTAAGGCAACATGGAAAGCACACATGTAATCAATACGACTATAGGATGAATGAGAAGCTGAATGAAAAAGTGTAATCTTTAGCAGTGGGATTAAGGGTGCGCCACACATCTACAAGCTGCAAACTGTGGAGTTTCCAATTGATAGACTGAATGGCAGGAAAGGGAGCTCTGTTCTTTCCAGAGGAAAAATCCAAGAGAGGATTGAATATAAAATTAAAATCTCCTACCAGAATTATACATCCCTCTGCAAATTGTTCTAATTTTGTCAAAATATTAAATAGAACATGTTTTTGACCAGTATTAGGGAGATATATATTTGCAAGTATAAATATTTGATCGTAAAGAAAGAAATTTAAGAAATAAATAACAACCTGTAGGATCTGAGAGAATGTCTCTAACAGTGGCTGGTACAGAGGCGTGAAGTCTGATAGCTACACTTTTTGTTTTTGTTTTTTTGTCTGGGCAGCTGCTTGAAAACCAATGTTTATAAGAGTTCAAATTTTAGGGAGAGGACCCTTTAAAATGCATTTCCTGCAAAAAAGGGCACTTGTATTTTCCACTTGTGCATGTAGTACAGAATTTGGGATCTCTTTTGCAGGCTATGAGAGAGAAAGAAAAAAATAGAAGAACATAACAAAAGAAAAAATAAAAAGGGAAAAAAGTTTAAAGTGAAAAAGTTTTTGCAAAAATTGCACAATAATAATCTTGGTGTAAAAGGACACCATTCTAAAAGAAATTATAAACTACAAACAGGGAAAACTCCCATATATAATTCTGAATGCATGACTTGCAACAGCAAAAAAAATAAAAATAAAACAACTATGGGGGGTACATATAGGGCGCCAGCAGCAGCCCGATCAATAAGTAATATTCAAATAAATAATGGAATCTTAGGCTTAAGGTATGTGGCCCACATTATTAGAAATTTAAGTACAAACATCAAAATATATTTGTGCTAAGGTAAGGGGGGGATTAGATGGATAATTTAATAGTGCTCAGCGGTAGTACTAGTGAGAAACTGTGATAGAGATAAGTTAGCTATGTTAGTGTAATGCCCCGTACTCACGATTGGAGACTCCGACAACAAAATCCATGTTTTTTTTTCCAAACTTATCTTGCATACACACGGTCACACAAAGTTGTTCGGAAATTCCGAATGTCAAGAACGTGGTGATGTACAACACGTATGACGAGCCCAGAAAATTGAAGTTCAAAAGCCAGTGCGGCTCATCTGCTTGACTCCGAGCATGCATGGAACTTTGTGCTTTGAAATTGTGTACACACGATCGGAATTTCTGACAACGAATCTTGTTGTCGGAAAATTTGAGATCCAGATCTCAAATTTTGTGTATCGGAAATTCCGATGGAAAAAGTCAGATGGAGCCTACACAAGGTCGGAATGTCCGACAACAAGCTCCGATCGCACATTTTCTGTCGGAAATTCCGACCGTGTGTACGGGGCATAACAGTGTAAGAGCTATTTCCAATCCATGTAATTTGTGCGAAACAAAAAAAAATAAAAAATAAAATCCTTTTTCCTTCCCATCTTTCTCCTTTCACTTCTCCCTTCCCTCTCTACCCTTCCCTCCCCTAAGGTCTCCTCTCTCCTGCAGTAAGAGGGAAAACCCATCCTTAAATAACTAAACAAGGAGAAACAACAATGAGGAAAATATATATATAAATATCCCTTTCATGACTAAGCCTGTTTCTGACATTGGTGTTTACAAGTTAAAATCCCTATTTTTTTCTAGAAAATTATTTAGAACCCCCACACATTATATATATTTTTTAGCAGAGAATCTAGAGAATAAAATGGTGATTGTTGCAATATTTTATGTCACACGGTATTTGTGCACAGTGTTTTAAACGCAACTTTTTGGGAAAAGGGACAGTTTCATTAATTAAAAAAAAAAAAAAACTGTATAGTTATCCCAGTTTTTTTTGTATAATGTGAAAGATGATGTTACGCCGAGTGAATAGATACCAAATATGTCACGCTTTATACAGTGCCTTGCGAAAGTATTCAGCCCCCTTGAACTTTTCAACCTTTTGCCAAATTTCAGGCTTCAAACATAAAGATATACAATTTTTATTTTTTTGTGAAGAATCACCAACAAGTGGGACACAATTGTGAAGTGGAACGAAATCTATTGGATTTTTGAAACTTTTTTAACTAATAAAAAAATGAAAAGTGGGGCGTGCAAAATTTTTCGGCCCCCTTGCGTTAATACTTTGTAGAGCCACCTTTTGCTGCGATTACAGCTGCAAGTCGCTTGGGGTAAGTCTCTATCAGTTTTGCACATCGAGAGACTGAAATTCTTGCCCATTCTTCCTTGCAAAATAGCTCGAGCTCAGTGAGGTTGGATGGAGAGCGTTTGTGAACAGCAGTTTTCAGCTCTTTCCACAGATTCTCAATTGGATTCAGGTCTGGACTTTGACTTGGCCATTCTAACACCTGGATACGTTTATTTGTGAACCATTCCTTTGTCGATTTTGCTGTGTTTGGGATCATTGTCTTGTTGGAAGATAAATCTCCGTCCCAGTTTCAGGTCTTTTGCAGACTCCAACAGGTTTTCATCCAGAATGGTCCTGTATTTGGCTGCATCCATCTTCCCCTCAATTTTAACCATCTTCCCTGTCCCTGCTGAAGAAAAGCAGGCCCAAACCATGATGCTGCCACCAGCATGTTTGACAGTGGGGATGGTGTGTTGAGGATGATGAGCTGTGTTGCTTTTACGCCAAACATATCGTTTTGCATTATGGGCAAAAAGTTCGATTTTGGTTTCATCTGAGCAGAGCACCTTCTTCCACATGTTAGGTGTGTCTCCCAGGTGGCTTGTGGTAAACTTTAGACGAGACTTTTTATGGATATCTTTGAGAAAGGGCTTTCTTCTTGCCACTCTTCCACAAAGGCCAGATTTGTGCAGTATACGACTGTTGTCCTATGGACAGACTCTTCCACCTCAGCTGTAGTTCTCTGCAGTTCATCCAGAGTGATCATGGGCCTCTTGGCTGCATCTCTGATCAGTCTTCTCCTTGTCTGAGCTGAAAGTTTAGAGGGACGGCCAGGTCTTGGTAGATTTGCAGTGGTCTGATACTCCTTCCATTTCAAAATGATCGCTTGCACAGTGCTCTTTGGGATGTTTAAAGCTTGGGAAATCTTTTTGTATCCAAATCCGGCTTTAAACTTCTCCACAACAGTATTACGGACCTGCCTGGTGTGTTCCTTGGTCTTCATGATGCTCTCTGCGCTTTCAACAGAACCCTGAGACTATCACAGAGCAGGTGCATTTATACAGAGACTTGATTACACACAGGTGGATTCTATTTATCACCATCAGGCATTTAGGACAACATTGGATCATTCAGAGATCCTCGCTGAACTTCTGGAGTGAGTTTGCTGCACTGAAAGTAAAGGGGCCGAATAATTTTGCACGCACCAGTTTTCAGTTTTTTATTTGCTAAAAAAGTTTAAAATATCCAATAGATTTCGTTCCACTTCACAATTGTGTCCCACTTGTTGGTGATTCTTCACAAAAAATTTAAATATTATATCTTTATGTTTGAAGCCTGAAATGTAGCAAAAGGTTGAAAAGTTCAAGGGGGCCGAATACTTTCGCAAGGCACTGTAATTGCACGCACTCGAGGAATGGTGACCTAAAAATCTCCATAGGTGACGCTTTCATTTTTTTTTTTACGGTTACCAGGTTATAGTTACAGAGGAGGTCTAATGCTAGAATTATTGCTTTCACTCTGTCGATCACGGCGATGCCTCACATGTGTGATTTGAACACCGTTTACATATGCGGGCGCGACTTCCTTATGCATTTTCTTTGCTGTGCGAGCTCGAGGTGCTTTGACAATTTTTTTTCTTATTTATTTTAGTTATTTTTATATTATTAAATTGTGTTTTTTTTTATTTGATCACTTTTATTGCTGTCACAAGGAATGTAAACATCCCTTGTGACAGTAATAGGTGGTGACAGGTCTTTATGGAGGGATTGGGGGTCTAAAAGACCTCCAATCTCTCCTTTGCACTTCAAAGTATTCAGATCACTGAAAACGGTGTATCTGAATACTGTATATTTTTTTAAACTGGCGCCATTGGCAGCCGAGGAAACAGGAAGTGACGTTGTGATGTCGCTTCCGTATTTACATCCAGGAGACTGTAACAAAGCCATTTCCGGCTTCATTCCAGTCTGTCACTAGCCGCCGGAAGCGGCGGATATTCAATCGGGACTTCCGGTGGGACGGGAGGCCCAGGAGGGGGACGTCCGCTCCTGCTCCTTCAGTATAGCAGCCGAGCAGCTTTTTGCCGTATTGGTTGTTATACCTGGAAAGCCGATCACCTGCTCTAAACAACGGTACCTGGATGATGCCTGCAGCTGTGGGCATCTTCCCGGTATAACCCCCGAAAGCTGAGTACACACATCTGCATACGCTCGGCGGGAAGGGGATATAATTGGATTTTATCCCAATGGGGAAAGAGTATCTCCTTCCACAAAAATAAAAAAAAACAAAAAAAATTAATTCTTTCTTCTCTCCTTTCCTTTCTATTCTTCTCCATCCTTCTTCCTTCCCCCTTTCCATCCTTTAGAATAAGTCCCCCATAAAGTACTTAATTTTCAGGATTCTTCTTTTTAATGTCAGAATGGTTTCTCTCTTTAGATTGCACCAACTGCCAATTTGATAATACTGGTAAGCAGGGTGGCTCATCCATTAAGTGTGCACGGGTACCGCCCACCCATCCAGGCATCCCGCCACTTGCAGGATGCCAGATGCATGAATTCCAAGGGGGTGGATGTTTTTTTTAAGCACCTGATTAGAGCTAGATTCTCTAATAGGATTCAAAATAGGGTGGGGTGCAGAGAATGCGAACTGAGCCCACCCAGTTGTGTGACAATAGCAAATGAATATTCTCACACTGAATCTCCTCTCCGCCAAACATGAAGTGGGTATAAGACCCATTTCCTGATTGGCCGAAAAGAGAATCGTTCTGATTGGCTGCTGTGGAGGAGGAGGGAGGAAACAGAAGCCGCCACGCAGGGGAAGGAGAAGCCACTCGTGATGTCCACCGTCCCGTGATGCCCGCTGCCTCAATGCCTGATGCTCATGATGCCCTCCGCTGAGGGGGCCTGGCCCTTGTGATGCCCTTGTGATGCTTGCCACTGTGATGCCCACCACTATGATGCCTGCCGCCGTGATGCCCATGAAAGAGAGGAGGGGAAGCCGCCCATGATTTACTGTTTGCCGTCCCCCCCAAAAATTACCACCAGCCACCACTGCTGGTAAGTCAACAAACGGAGCCAAAGAAGGATCAGGCCAGGGACCTAATTCAATGGGAGGTAGATTCAACTCCAGGAGAAAAAAGTCCAAATCCCCTGGCGAAGAAAAAAAAAGGGCACATCAATTTTTTATGAACTGAAAGACCGAACAGATATATCCATCTATATGTTCTATTCACATTCGTCAGGGCTTTGGTCAGTGGGGGGATGGCTTTAAGCTTTTCCATTGTGCGCCGGTAAAGATTGAACTACAAAGTCAGATGGGCGTTATCAAAATCAATAGATTCTTTAGCACGCACTTTAGTAAGTATCTCCTCCGTACTCTGATAGTAGTGTATACAACATAGCACGTTGGGGGTTGAGAACTGTTAGGTCTGCGATATCCTGGTGTACAATGTACTCTATCGAGCTGTAAAGGTTTGATAGAGGGGTTGTCTAAAAAGGATTTAAAGATGTTTTGTACAGTAGCCTTATGGTCTTCATTTTGGACAGTTTCAGGGAGAACCCTTATACGAATATTATTATTTCTTTGCTCCCTGTCCTCTGAGTCATCCAGATGAGTAATTAGTGGTTAAATTACATTGTGCTGGGTATGCACCAAGGTTTGAAGTTGGCTCACTGCCTTACAGATGGGAGATATGACAGATTCAGTCTCCTCTAATCATAATATTGCAAGCCCTCTTTAATCCCCTGCATGTCACTGCGGTGAGTAGCCTTGTATATTTTGAACAAGACCTCTGTAATGGGTAGTGGGTAAAAGTGGGTAAAAGAGCAAAACACATACGTAATGCTGATGGAAGCTAAGGATCTTCTGTTTCACATTCTGAAACTGGGGAATCAAGATCATTTTGAGGAGCTGCGACTTGAGAGGAGCCATGGGGTGAGGAGCACTGACCTTATGGTTCCACAGTAACTGTATCAGACATCTTGTTTGTCTTTTGAGAGTGTGCACGGGTTTCAGAATGAGTTTTAGGGTGACCAGAGTAGGAGCTTAGGTCTCTCCTGCAATCTTGTGAAGCTCGAAAGTACTGAGATGTAGATCTCCTTGCTGTATGCCAACCATTCAAACTACAAAAAAAGAAAAAAAACAACCCCAGAAACTCTATAGGCACAATTAACTGAAACCAGAGAAATATGTTGGCTGTACTGCTATGTTGGTCTTTTTACCTTATGCACATCCTTTGCAAGGGGCCTAGCCCCCGTACACACGGTCGAAAATTGCGACGGAAAATGTCCGATCGGACCGTGTTGTCGGATAATCCGACCGTGTGTGGGCTCCATCTGACTTTTCCTGTCGGAATGTCTGACCAACAAAGTTTGAGAGCTGGATCTAAAAATTTCCGACAACATGATCCAGTGCGCGTCAATTCCAATCGTGTGTAGCCTAGTCCAACGAACAAAGTGCCACGCATGCTAAGAATAATTCTGAGACGGAAGTGCTCAGTCAGGTAAAATTAGCATTTGTAATCGATATAGCACATTCGTCAAGCTGCAATGTTAAAATTGTTTAATGCAGCACATTCTCTTTTTCTTTATAATGCTACAAGAATGAAGTTGTTTTGCTGCTCATATTCACACACACAGACTTCTCCAAAACGTATTTCTTTATTCTTTTTCCTGATTTCATGAATACAATATTTTAATTCGTCAGATCTCCCCAATCATTTTTTATTTATTTTTTGTTTAAATTGTGTGGTACCACAACACCATTATTATCTTTTTATTTTATTGCTTTATTTTTTAATCTCTAGGACAGGAATCTTCAAACTACGGCCCTCCAGCTGTTGCGGAACTACACATCCCATGAGGCATTGTAAAACTCTGACATTCATAGACATGACTAGGCATGATGGGAATTGTAGTTCCTGAACAACTGGAGGGCCGTAGTTTGAAGACCCCTGCTCTAGGAGGTTGTTTGGTGTTGGTGCTCCTTGTTTTAATTTGACTTTGTATTTTTGAAATGTACCTGCCTACTCACAAATAAACTGTCCTTTTTGAAGTAAAACACATAGGCAAGTATTTCTTGAACCAAAAAAAAACTTTATTTAGGTGTCATAAACAAATAAAGAGGGAGGCAGCCCTGGAGAAACTGGGGAAATTAGCGAAGCCTTTGGCCCCCAGGGCACACATCAGCTATTTAAAGGCAAAAATTGGTGGCCTGAGGAGTACATATCTGAGGGAGAACAGTCTGGTCCAGAAGTCCAAGAAACCCGGAACAGCAGCAGATGACATCTATGTCCCCAGGCTGTGGTCATACAAGAGCCTGCATCTTCTGTCAGACCAGACTGAACCCAGGTTATCACACTCTGGTCTTCCTTCCACGCTTCCCTCCAGGCTGTGGCTGTGGTGCTGGAGGTGTGGCAGAAGGAGGAGGAGGAGGAGGAGCATGGACCAAATCACACAAGTGTGTTGTTTGTGTCATTTGGCCCTTCAACCTCTTATTTAGAGTTTGGATAATTAGTTCCTCACACATGAGGATTTGCCCCTGCTCCATTTGGTCCAGTTTGCACGCATCCAAGGCGGCAAAGGCCTCTTGATATGTGGGGGTGGCTTTGAGGGCCGCAGAAGCCTCCCCAATTAGCTTGATCGCTGTCTCCTCCACATCCCCTCTTTCTGGCCCTTTTGGGTGGAAGGTGGAGGGGAAGGACTTGTGATTGAGTCAGGCTCCTAGGCCTGCCCACCTCTTGGCTGCCACTTACCCCTGCCTCCTCCTGGCTGCCACATTTCACAGCCACCTCCTTGTGCCGCATTCCACACCCTCCTCCTGGCTGAGGTCTTCCTGTGTATGGAAAAGGGACATCGTTTTAGTTTTTGGTTCATCAAACATACACAATTTTCAGCTCTTGACTGTTGCAAACTGTTAAAAAATAGAAAAGACTATCATTCTGAACCCAGCATTTTTCATTCTTGGCCCAAATATTTTGCCCACTGCTGTCTATTGATATGTAAAACACTTTCTAAAATCAGCAATTAGTGAGCGAAAATCAAGTTAACATCATTAATTTTTACTCCAAAAATATGTAGAACAATACTATACCTGGCTCAAGCTGGGCTCCTCCACACCTTCCTGACTGGAAGGCCCAGGTTGGGTGTCAGAAGACTTGGCAGTGGTGAAATGAGGAGTAGAAGGAAGCGTGGAAGGAAGAATAGGGAGGGATTCCCTTACCTCAGTCTGGTCTGACAGAAAATGCATCCTCTCATAGTACCACAGCCAGGGGACATAAACTTCATCTGTTGCTGCTCCAGTTTTCATGGACTCCTGCACCTTCTTGCGCTCCCTCAGATATGTACTCCTCAGGCCACCAATTTTCGTTTTTAAATAGGTGATGTCTGCCCTGGGGACCACCGGCTTCACAAACTCCAGCAGTTTCACCATCGTTGCCTGCCTCTTTAATTTGTTGCTGTAGTGGGGATGTTTAGCTTGCCACAGACAGGGCAGCTCCCTGTACTTGTCGATGAACAGAGGGAGAAAGCTGTGGTCGTTAAACCGATCCATATTATTATCTGCAAGACACAACACAAGACAAACCCTAATGTCAGGCTAAGAATTTTGGGGTACGACGATCGAAGGATCAACTGAGAAAACGCTGGTCAGACCTGAAACTGAGGGAGCATGATCAGTACAGAAGGATCAAGCGAGTTCTTCAAAAAAATAAGTAGTTGTCGTGTGTTCATATTATTATTATTGTTTGCATACTGCTCCATGTGCTTTGATTTAATGTTGTACAGTTTAAAATGTCCACTTTCATGTTCATGGGTTTAATCATTCGTAATAAACATTGTTCGTTAGCCCACTCCAAAGACGATGTTTTGGCAAGTTGCACTTGACTACATTTGTTCACAATACAGGTAAGTATTCCAGCTTTAGAAAGTGTCAAAAATAATGTTTTCAGTTTTGAACTCTGCCAAAAAACACAATTGTACGACACTCCCAAGCAATGTTTCATATTCCTATTTTTGCCCTCAAATATCTGTGTGCTAAATAGTCCTTTTTTACATTCTCATAGGGGAGAGAAGACTCGGGACGTCTGAGGACACCAGAGACCTCACACCTCCCAAAGAAGGGGAAATACCAACACCAGAAGCAGAGGAGGAAAGAGAGATTGTAGAAATTGGCGAAATTGGCACCACAACAGGTGAGTGTCTGAGACCACAGCTTCAGGTAAGCTAATCAATGTATGCCTGCATATTTATAACACACTATGTTTTTCTTGGTTTATTTTTAGGTGATGTGGATGTTGTGGAAGAAGAATCGCATTTTACCAGTGAAAGTGCCCAGATCCTCATCGAGGAGATAATGGGGTGCAATCGTGATTTAGATAATATCAAGAAAAACATCAATGATGTTCAACAAAAAATGAAGAACATCATTGATGTTTTAGGGAGAATCTGAAACACCCAAAACTAGCTAGCATCCATTTTCATTTTTCAAAAACACTTTTATGTTTTTTGAAAACCAAAATTTGGAAGATGCACACAGTGTGTCAAAATGTGCTATCTCCCATCATGGGGGATCAATGTATGCGTTTTGTGGGTGCCATCTTTTCCTTGCTACTAAAGTGGCTGAGATGAAGGGGTTGCACCCCCAAAACATGTACATTGATCCCCCATGATTGGAGATAGCACATGTTGACATTAGGCATGGGACCAGGAGGGAAATGGCCAGTTTAATTTGTGTGCATCTTCCAAATTTAGCTTTTACAGGGATGACACCCCATGTGATGAGGGCAATATCAACACAGTTTGTACATACTCATGTCTGATATTGTCTTCACTTTTCAAAGTTGAACTTTGTAAGTTCCTGTGCTCTGTATGTTATGCTTTGATACATGCCTGTTTACACAAAAACTGCAAATTATATTGTTACCAAAAATAATGTTATATACACCAAATATGTTGGTTTGTTGTAAAACCCTTTTATAAACGAATGTGCTTTGAGTAAAAAGTTTAATTATCAACAATGTGTGGCTTCCTTTTTCAATGTGCAACAGAGTATTTGTAGTAAAGTTTTTGTTTTCTGTGGCAATGGGTGTTATTTACCAAAGGCAAATCCACTTTGCACTCCAAGTACAGTTTCAGGTGCACTTTTGCAGTGCACTTGTAGTGCATAGTGGATTTGCTTTTAGTAAATAACACCCACAGTGCTTTTTAGTTTGCCTTACTCATGCCATTTTCATGACTCCACACATTTCTGTAATGGTGCTGAAAATGAGCAATATTTTTGTCAATAATGCACTACATACATTACCAACAATGTGTAGCATTACCAACAATGTGTAGACCCACAACATAATAATAATATTATCTGAAGAAGAGACTGTCACCTCATCTCGCCCAGAAATTGGGTTTGCACTGTTGAAGAAAAAGGCCCCAAAAAAAACAAAAAAAAGCTAGGAGACACCTTAAAACAAACCCAAGCAGTAAATGAAAACAAAGATTATTGCAGTTTGAAAGAAAAATGTATTAAAAAATGCCTCTCAGACATTTTCTGGCATATCAATGGCACCCCTACCCACAAAGTACTCCATATATCTTGTTCTGACTTTGCATGCGCTTTGGGGGGGCAAGCCAGGATGGCCAGCTTCAAGGGCCATCAGGTTGGCATTTTCTGGTAAGTCTGCATCAGGCCCAACTGAGGCCACATAGTTTGGTGAATGGTTCTTCAAAAATTTTTGCAGAATGCAATACAGAGGCACAATATGATTGAGTTTATATTCCGCCATGTGGATTGGAGTCAAAAATAGGCGGAACCGGCTGGCCATTATCCCAAAAGTGTTCTCCACTACTCTTCAGGCTCTGGCCAGCCGGAAATTAAGGGTCCTCATTGGGAAAGGCCACATCAGATGGTTTCCCAGAGCAAACGCTTCATCCGAGACAAAGACAAAAGGGAGTCCTTCCACATTCTCCTCTGGAGGTGGCAAGTCCAGACTGCCACTCTGGATATGCCAGTAGAACTCCATCTGCGCGATCACTCCACCATCTGACATTCGGCCATCTTTCCCCATGTCCACATACAGGAACTCGTAGGTAGCTGACACCACCGCCAACATCCTGATACCATTATACCCCTTGTAAATATAATGGTAGGACCTCGAGTTGGGGGGATGATGCGGACGTGTTTCCCATCAATTGCACCTCCACAATTGGGAAAGTCCCAATGGGTGGCAAAGTGGGAGGCCACAGTCTGCCATTCCTGTGGCGTTGAAGGAAACTGTGGAGTCAAACAAGAAAAAAATTTTGTAATTTTGCACATCAACTTTGCAAGCAGATTAGACACAAACATTTTTGGAAATGAGTATTTAAAGCCAAAAGTATAAGGACCCCTTATCAGATTCCTCACCCCTCCCCCATCCCCCCCATCTGATGGCCCATTGCAAAAAATTAGGGGGAGATGTTTTGGACAGATAACCCTCTCCACTTCATTGAGAGCTGAATGCATAAATAATGTGTGATACTTTGGTCAGACCCTCCTTACTTACACTATTGGCAGCCCACCAGTCAGGTAAGAAGTGTCATAATACAAAAAAACTAAAAATAATGAACAAATGGAAGCACATTTTTACATTCTGCTATTACCTATGAAGATAATAATAGGAGAAAAAAAAACTTTATACAGTAGCATTTGAAAGTATTGAGGCAGGCCCTTGCACTACATGCTTTGGTGAATTCATCCATAAATCTGACCACAAAAGAGGTAGTTATAGTGTGTATTGGGTTTGGCAAAGTCAGCAGATAGAGGATTGCTATCAGCTGACCTAGCAGTTGGGGGGAGGGGGTTCCTAATGAGTTTGGCCCGCCAAAAAAAACCTCTGGCACGCTGCATGAATTTAAGCACACACATAACATTTGTACACATTTTAGGGGGTGTTTAGGGGAAAGCAATACTATGGAGCTGACAAAATACATTGCTAAGTGACTAGGCTATAGGTTTATGGACCCAGAAGAGCATGCTGGGGAGGTTAGTGAAGGTAAATATGCATGAAGAACAAAAAAGGAACTTTAAAAGCTTCCAGCATGCATGAGGACAAAGGGGCACAGCATATCAATTACAGCATATTGCAATCATGGTAATTAGGGAATGAGGAAAGAAATACAATACATTAGCAAACATTAAATACATACAATGTGATGTTAAAGGAGAAAACTTACCTTAATATAGTCCTTCTGCAGGACCTGTATGATATGAACAGGTCTCTGGAAAAATGATTCCCAGGGCCTGGGGGGAGATGCCTGTGGAGAACTTGAGGTCCTGAGACTTCTCCCTGTCGCCAAGTACCGCAACATGGCGATGAGCCTCTGCTCCGGAGTGATGGCTTGCCGCATGCAGGTATCCTGCCTGCTGATATAAGGGGACAGCAAAGCCAGCAGACGGTGAAAAGTGGGGTCTTTCATCCAGAGATAATTCCTGAAATCATCAGGATTATTCTCCCGGATCTCACGAAGCAAAGGCATGTGCGAGATTTGGTCACCCTGGAGCAACCAATTCTTGTTCCATGAACTCCTCCTCACCCTGTTCATGGACTGGGCTTGTGTCAAAGCTAAAATCCCAACACCAAGCCCCTGCAAAGCACAAACTCTACGACGAGAATGTACACGAAACATGGCTTCAAAACGGACAGGCTGGTCAGAACGGACAGAAAGCACCGATAAACAGCAAGGCCTGAAAGAACGAACTGAAAACCAGAAACGAGCGGACAATGAGCATTGCAAATCAAAGCATGCTATACCAAGATATAGTCCGCAATGACCAACAAATGCGAACTGACTACAGGCACTGATAAGCAGATACGCACCCACAAGCACAAACTGAATAGCAGTAACGATCTGAAGCGCACATTGTCTCTAACCAAACTTCTACTAACACGCAATAAACACGAGATCAGCAGAAGGAGTCCAATGGGTGCCGCACGTGGTGCTGAACTTCCCTTTTCTAGTCCTGTAGTACGCGGTTTACGTCACCGCGTTCTTGTCGACTGCAAATTCCGACAACTTTGTCCGACCATGTGTAGGCAACACCAGTTCTGGACTAAATCCGTTGGATAATTTGGTGATCGGAATGTCCAACCGTGTGTATGGAGGCTTTTAGTAATTAAAAATGCTATTTCTTGCTACAGAATGTCTCTCTGACCAGTTAAGTTAGCAATTATATCAATAAGCTGCTTAATTTCTTCCCTTCCCTATATTTAGTACACTTTAACTTCATCTTTCCCAGGGGCTTATAGCTAGGCAGCCAGCACTTAACGACTTTCTCAATGGATGGGTTGACTCCTAATGCACGGCCAAAGCAAGCAGAACAGCAAACGGTGAGTCCACAAAAGTATCTGCAAGTATGTACAGTGACACAGATGCACACTTATAAATAACCAAATGTTACACACTTCTGTCTTTTTTACAGGCTTGCAGGCTACAGAGCTGTAGGATGCTAGTCCAGCGGCACTGTGTATGACGCAACACTGGGTGGGGAACCTATGAGGGAGCCACAGGACAGGCTACAGTGTTGAAGGGTGCGCTGGTCCCGCAGCGCATCATATGGAACAACTCCAGGCGGGAAGGCGATGAAGGAGCCAAGGGGAACCACCAACCAGCCAACCAAGCCACTAATCAGGGGGAACCACCAGTCAGAGCCCCAGATACTCGACTCAACCAGCCTGCCTACTGACACTCAGAGCTGAGGGGTATGCTCTCACCAGACAGGGACAGAGGCCGGACTTAAGATGAGCTGATCTCCTCTGGATCATTTGGATCCCTAACCAGTGGTCTTCCAAGAATTATATTGATAGTTTGGTTAACTCTGAAGCAAAGTCTATGTAATAGAGGGCACTGTCATCAAATTTGCAAGGACATATTGGCTCTTAAATACATTTGGAGGCAGTGGGGGGGGGGGGGGGATCCTGGAATAAATCCTACTATCCTGGTTGGGACTAGATACTACTTGTATCTACTACTATCTACTACTATCTACTACTGAGGTTGGCCTCAAAGACGTCTTAATTTTGAGAGCATGTCTTAGTGGGTTGCCAGATCTGTGTCTATGTCTGCTCCCCGAAAGGAGGACCATACGTCAGTTACTTGTTTATAAACATATGTTGGAGGGGTTATGGAGAGAGTGGAAATTTGAATATAGTAGGGGAATAAGACCAAGTCTGTGAACGTCATTGTGGCATATAATTTCAAATTGGGTATAAGTTCTAAAGGAGGAAAGTGATGAAGAAAATTGCATGGTATGATTCTTCAGTTTAAGTTAACAAATAGGTCCTTCTGAGAAATATTGTATAGCTCTTGGAATTATTGGAACAGTCTGATATCCATGTCAAAGACTGGTTAAAAAATGTTATGGAAAAAAATATCTTTGCAGAGCTAGACTGTATCTTCTGTTAGCGCAGTAATTTCTATTGTGAAATATTTAGCCCATGTATCTGATTTTCTAGACTTTCAAAGGAATCTGTGTTATAAATCTCCCTATCAAACATAGGTCTAGGTCTTGTTTGCTTTATATTAGTTTACTAAGCTGGTGTCTATCAGTTTAATAAATGAGATGTGCATGCATACACCGCTTAGCACACCACCTGTCAGTTAATTGATTAATTAGGCTTCTTCTTGTGACTTACCTTCAACAATGAACCTCTTTGTCTCTCTCAACTCAAAGTACAGTATCTTAGTATGTACAGTATGTTTGTGCAACATGGCTACTTCAATTATTAGTCCCCTCTTCTTTCAGCTTTCCAGCTACAGAAACCATTGTACAACGTAATTGTTAATGGTAAGACCAGAAGTATATTTCAAGTAGATTTTTTTGTTTTTCTTACTTGAAAACCAAATAAATATGGAGTTACAAAATTACACAACTCTTCCAGCTCTTTGATTTATTTCACACTAGTTCCTTGTAGATCTGAATATACAATATGGTTTGTTTAGAAAGCAGTTGGCTGGTAAAGTAATGAATAAAGTGAACCTATGTTCATCTAAATTGTCCAATCATGTGCAAGGCTAAATCCGTTTTTTCATTGCATACAATTGGGTATTCAAATCGCAGACTTGTTTAACTTTGCTAAATGAACATTTTCTTCTTCTTTACAAACAAACTACACAATATAATTGCATGGTCATTCTACACTTTACCCATATAATTTTTTATCATTTTCTTCACATAAATAGAGAATTCTTTTGGTTGTATTTAATCACTGCTGTTTTTTTTTTGCTAAACAAAAAAAAGAATGACAATTAAAAAAAACAAAAAAACAAAAACCTTCAGTATAGTTTGTTATCAAATTTTGCAAACAGGTAATTTTTTTCCTTCATTAATGTCCTCTGATGAGGCTGCACTGATGGGCACTGATAGTTGGCACTGATGGGTACTGATGAGGCGCCACTGGTGGGCGCTGATCAGGAGGCACTGATGAGGCTGCATGGATAGGTGGCACTGATGGGCACCGATAGGTGGCACTGATGGACGGCACTGATTGGAACTGATGGGCACTGGTAGGCAGCACTGATAGGTAGCACTGATGATGATGCACTGATGGGCTCTGATTGGCAGCACTGATGGGCACTGATAGGCGGCACTAGTGGGCACTGGTAGGTGGCACTGGTGGGCACTGCTTAGCAGTACTGATGGGCACTGTAAGGTGGCACTGAGGGGCACTGGTATGTGGCACTGGCGGGCACTGCTTAGATGTCCCTTTTACATGAGTCAATAATCGGCTTGTTTTTTTCTCCTTGCGCTGTCAGCGGAAGGGGAATAAAAAAAAATTACCGGCTTCTGTTTACTTCACGTGATCAGCTGTCATTGGCGGATGACTGATCAACTGGTAAAGGGCTGAGGTTGGTCCTTTACTCTGATCTGTGATCAGCCGAGTTCAAAGGACAATCACAAACCGTGCCACGGGCAGTGTTCTGTCATATAGTCCCAATAACTCCAGATACCATTTTAAAAAATAAGATAACAGTAAAGTTAATCTATTTTTTTTATATTGTCAAAGATAATGTTACGCTGAGTAAATTGATACCCAACATGTCACAAACTTTTATCTTTAAAAATCTCCATAGGCAATGTTTAAACAAATTCTATAGGATGCATTTTTTGAGTTACAGAGGAGGTTTAGGGCTAAAATTGTTTCTCTTGCTCTAATGATCGTAGTGATACCTCACATGTGTGGTTTGAACACCATTTTTATATGTGGGCGCTGCTCACATATGCGTTCGCTTTTGCAAGCAAACTTGGTGGGACGGGTGCATTAAAAAAAGAAATCTTATTTATTTTACTTTTTATTTTTTATTTTTACACTGTTCTTTTAAAAAAAAATGTGTCACTTTTATTCCTATATTCCTATTATAAGGAATGTAAACATCCCTTGTAATAGAAAAAAAGCATGACAGGGCCTCTTAAATATGAGATCTGGGGTCAAAAAGAGCTCAGATCTCATATTTACATTAAAATGCTAAAAAATGTTTTAAAAAAATTAAATAAATAAATAAATAAATGTCCCTTTTAGAGCTATGGGCGTAAGTGACGTTTTGCCATTGCTTCCACCCTGCAATGGTATGTAGCCGAGTGGGGGCCATTTCCCCCTCAGTCAGCACCATATCACAGACTGAGGCCGCGTACACACGGGCGGACTGTTCGCCCAACTTTGTCCGCTGAACAGTGTTTGGGCGGACAGTCCGCTCGTGTGTGGGCTTTCAGCGGACAGTTTCAGCGGACAGTTTGACGGACAAGGTTTTTCGGAATTTCCGAAAAACTGTCCGCTGAAACCTTGTTTCAGCGAACAGTCCGCTCGTGTGTAGGCTTGTTCGTCAAACAAAGTTGCGCGCATGCTCAGAAAGGATTTTCACGCCGAAAGTTATAATGCAGTGTATAGGACGTCGTATTTTTCGTCCCGTCGTACGTGCCGTTCACGTCATCGCGCACGGTTTCAGCAAACTGTTCGTCCGTCGTGTGTGGCCATGTCCGTCCATGCTAATTTTGAGCGGACTGTTTGCCGAAACTGTTTGACGGACAAAGTTGGGCGAACAGTCCCCGCGTGTGTACGCGGCCTCAGAAGGGTCCGATTGCCCTCCGCAGAGGGCACTGGTAAGTGGTGGGAGGGGGGCCCTGTCCCGCTGCCTATAAAAATTATCTCGCAGCGAATCCGCCACAGAGAGCACTTTTATCTGAAAGCTGACCGCCTGCTGAAGAAGAGGATACCAGGGTTACGGCAGCTAGCTGCTGCCATAACACTGATATTCCTCTTCAAACAGCTGATGTATAGCAACAGCAGGCGGTCCATAAGTGGTTAACCCAAAATTTGGGATTTTCTTTCACTTTCGATGATAATGGTAAAAGTAAAAAATAAAGGGTGAATTTCCCTAACTGGGGCACAGACGGCAATAAAAACTGACAGGTGTTCTAATCCCTCTCCACTCTATCCAAAACGAAAATAAAAATAAAAAAGTTACTCTTCCTGATGACGCGCGCATGCGTGAAATTCATAGAAGAGAGGCTTGAGACGCACACCCACAAGAGCTCTTCATTCTAGCTGTACCATTTGAAATGAATGCCCGCATGCCACTGATCATAAAGTGGACAGATTCGATTTCACAGACCCCAGAGTTGCAAGCTCGCTGATGACTTACTAGGACTGCATTAGATGTAAGAGCAGGACATATATATTTTTTAAATAAAGCAGTATTACACTATTACCTGCCTCTTTTTGGCTCATTTGGTGGGGCCATCCTTGCAGAGCCTTTGATGGTAAAAGTACACAGAAACTTATATTGTGGTGATTACACCTATAGATTGATGGAAATTCACATTTATCTTATCCATGATTGATGGTCACTTGCTTTTATCTGGTGAGCGCATTTGATTTTCTCACTTTGGGTGGAGCGCTACTTCTTTGATTAATGAAGCACTTTATTTTACTGAATCTTGGTGTTGGAGCTTATGCATTGGACTGTCATTATTCACATTTGTATTGATATTTTTATCTGACTTTTGAAATTTTTTCATTTTGGTATTCTCAATTTTTTTTGGTATTTCACATTTATGGACATTTATTTTGATTATACACTGATGTTATGGAATTTTTATGAAATTATTTGATTGTTCAGTTAGCCCTCTTTTTAAATAAATTTTTCTAAAGTAACCCAATGCTGTATCGCAAAAAATCGCTCGGTAATGAAGGGGGGCGAAACCTTCTGAAGGTATATAAGATAAGAGGGATTATGTCATGGAAATGGAACGTATATTGGCTGATAGGGAGACCTATACACTGTTAAGGAAGGATCCGATAAGGGAATATAAACTTAAACTGGATAAAATAATCTCTAAGGGCTTCAATGATGGTATAATAAATAAAAAAGAAAGATTGTTTCTGATCCCTAAGAGCTTGACTTGCCTCCCTGGACATCCGATAGTTAGCGGGATAGATTCCGTGACGTCCCGGGTGGGCAAGTATATTGATTGTTTTCTGCAACCCTTGGCCTCATATAATAAAGAAACAGGGCACATAATTAACATCCTGTCCAACTATCAAACTAGAACAGGGATGTGGCTTGTGTCAGCCAATGTGACATCTTTGTATACAATCATACCGCATGCAATTGGTTTGTTGGCAGTGGATTATTTTCTGAGTAAGGACTCGGGTCTGTCTAAACAGCAGATAGAGATCATTATGGAGTTTCTTGGCTTTGCGGCATCCCATAATTATTTCTGTTGGGAGAATCAGTTTTACCACCATCACCATGGGGGCTAAATATGCCCCCAGCCTGGCTAATCTCTTCATGGCCAAGTGGGAGGAGGATATCATCTATGCCCACCAGAGACCTGAGTTGGTCCTGTGGGCAAGGTATATAGACAACATCCTCCTCCTATGGGATGGAGATGAAGATGGCCTGATACACTTTATGGGATCCCTTAATAACAATAGAGGCATGGTACTGAATTTCGAGGTCAGCAGAGAGGAGGCACATTTCCTAGACCTAAGGATAAGATTTGAGTTTGATGGGTTGATTACTTCAACCTTTTTTAAATCCACATATAGGAATGCCTACATTCCCCAGGACAGCTGCCATCATAAAACATGGGGCTGAATGCTGTCCCTAAGGGTCAATACACTAGGTTGAGACAAAACTGTACTAGGGTAGAGGAATTCAAAGAACAAGCAACGATATTGACCAAAATATTTATTGATAAGGGATATGAAGTTAATTCCCTTAATAAGATAGTCAATCAGATCCAACAGACTGATAGGAGTTTGTTGCTTAAAGTGGTGTTCCACCCCAAAAAAAAATCATGAATGTGCCTTAAAAAAAAGTGGGAATTTTTTTTTACTCACCTCTAAATGGCTGTTGCTAGTCTGCCTCCTTCAGTGCCTTGGGCTCTTGACGTCGAAAAATGAGGGTTCTTGGCTGCGATCGCGGAGGGCCCCTGACCGAAGGCATTTGATGCGCTCGTTCGATTGTGAAGTAGGGGGAGAAGGAAGCATGCGGTAGGAACGATCATAGAAGTTCCTCCGTGAAAGTCACCGGATCTCTCCCCTTGGCTCCCTCCGGCAGACCCACCAGGCGGAGGTTATTTCTCCAGTTCCTGTTCTCTTGGTTTTCCGCGGGCGACTCCATAGCTTTCATTTTAACTTGCAGGGTACGAAGGGAGTCGCCATGCGTCCTGAGCGTGTCCTCCGTGTCCCCCACCCTCCGCTACACATTGGATAATCTGTCACGATATTTGCCCATATCCCGCCTCATCAGACCCACCTCCATTTGCATCTGCTATCTTTGCCATTAGTGTGGTCTGGCAGCCCGATATAGCTTGCATAAGGGCCTCAAACTGACCATTGCCCATGTGGGATGACTGCTGTTTCAGTTTGGGATGCCAGGTTGAGGCAGTTTTGCTCATGCAGGCCTCGTGGAGACGGTGGGGTTTTTTGGGCCGACTGCCACTTGCGTTGTGCTCCCGAGTTACCCCTTCTCATGCCTGGAGATGAGTGGTTTCACACAGTCACTTTAGTTGCGATTTAGATCCTAATTGGGCCATCCAGGTGTGGAGCTCCGAGCACAAACATCCGTCTAGGTCACCATCTTGACCACGCCCCCAGGTTCTTGACGTCACTTCCCCTCGGCGCAGGAAGGGCTCTGCTCTGCCCTCTCCCTCTTGCCAATCATCTGGGACACGTGACAGTCCCAGATGATTGCATGGCCAATCACGGCGCACAGCGCCACTCGCATATATGCAGTGAGTGCCACAGCCGGGCGCCCACAGTTACAAATCCAGCACTGTCAAACGGAGGGGGAGACGAGCGGGGCTTCGACCCCCTGCATTGCTGGACCCTGGGACAGGTAAGTGTCTGATTATTAAGTCAGCAGCTGCAGACTTTTAAAAAAAAATTTTAAGTGGGAATCCCGCTTTAAGACTCGACTGAATGGGGAAGTTGCAGAGGGCTTTAAAGGGCCCTTTGTACCTTTCATTACTAGCTATTCAACACAACATTGGAGGATAAAGAAGCTTATCCAGAAACGCTTGCATATTCTGTGTAATGATAGGATATTTGGATCCTCCTTACCCTCAAACCTCAGGTAGTATTTAGAGGGGTCCCTTCACTCAAGGACAAGATTGCCCCTAGTGTTTTGTATCCACCATCTAAACCCACTCCCTTGTTTCAGAATTTATTTGGGTTTTACCAATGTAGAAAATGCCAAGTGTGTGCCATCAATGGCTGTCAGCATAGAAATAGCATAGAATTCAAAGCCACTAGCTCTTCGCGTGTTTTCAAAATAAAACCTTTTATTACTTTCTCTACCACAGGGTGGTCTATTTGCTACAGTGTCCTTGCAGACTTCAATATGTAGGCAGGACCAAGCGGGCATTGCAAATAAGACTTAATGAGCATATCAATAATATCAGGAAGGACTTTCCGAAGCATTCTGTTTTGAAGCATTATGCTTTGGTACATAATAAAGACCCTAAAAATACGATTTACCTTTGTAATGATAGATACACCTCACCATGGAGGGGGGCTCACTAGTAAGGGGGATCTCACAACTTGAGATGAAATGGATTTATAAAGTGGTATGTTTCTCCCCTCTAGGCCTTAACATAGATGTAGACGTCAACACGTTTATAGAAAATTCCTAGTGTTCATTAATAGTTTTCTGAAATAACTTATAGAGTGACTGTTTCATACCTATTTGGGAATGTGACTTTTTGGTGCTATAATTATGTTGCTATAATGTAATCAATATGAAAAAAATATGTGCCAGTTTGTACATCGTTGAGACGAACCTGGACCCCTGGTAGAGATGTTGCCCAATAATAATAGGTATTGTATAGAATAAAAACATGGATGATAACCAGTCTCTTCTTTTTAAACTTTTTGTCACTTTTTTTTGTGAAATGGTAGGGGTATATTTGTACCCCATTACCAATTCACACGGGGGGCGGGATCTGGGGGTCCTCTTGTTAAAGGGGGCTTCCAGATTCCAATAAGACCCCCACCTGAAGACCCCCAAAACCCTTGCCCGGTGGTTGAGGCCCTTCTCCGCATCAACATGGGGACAAGGTGCTTTGAGGGGCTACCTCAAAGCACCCTCCCAATGATGAGGGCATGTGGCCTGGTACGGTTCAGGAGGGGGAGCGTTCTCTCATCCCCCCCTTTTTTCCTGCAGCCTGCCAGGTTATGTGCTCGGATAAGGGTCTGATATGGATTTTTTGGGGGAGTCCACACCATTTTTTTTTTTTAAATGGTGCGGGATTCCCCTTAATATCCATACCAGACCTGAAGGGCCTGGTATGGAATTTAGGGGACCCCCACGCATTTTTGTTTTTGGTTTGGGGTTCCCCTGTGGGGAAATCCCCATGACGTTTTTATCAATTAACTTTTATGTGTACTGCGGACCTACAATTCATTGTAGCCGCGAGTAGTTTTAAAGTTTATAGTTTTACTTTTTATGATAATACCATGCATATACGCCTTTAAAATTAGCACTTTTTATTTCTCCTATAGACTTTTAAAGGGTGTTCCGCGGCTTTCGAATTTGCCACGAACACCCAAAAAATTTTTGCTGTTCAGTGAGCTGGCGAACAGCCAATGTTTGAATTGAACATGAGTTTGACTCGAACATAAAGCTCATCCCTGATTCATATGTAATTTATTGTATTAGAGGTTGCACTGCCTGCTCTATGTATGCATGTTCTGTAGCTAGGTGCTTGGCTAGAAATGGAGAGTGAGAGAAACTCTGGCTGCAGCTGCTCATTGTACTGCTGCCCTGTGGTCCTGAACTGATTAACAGCTACAGTGCCTTGCAAAAGTATTCACCCCCCTTGGCTTTTTATCTGTTTTGTTACATTACAGCTTTACAACTTTAGTTCAATGGGTTTTTTTTTATCTGAATTATATGTGATGGATCAGAACACAATAGTCTAAGATGGTGAAGTCAAATTAGAAAAATGTATACATAAAACTATTTTTCAGAAATAAAAAACTGATAATTGGCATGTGCGTATGTATTCACCCCCTTTGTTATGAAGCCCATAAAAAGCTCTGGTGCAACCAATTACCTTCAGAAGTCAGATAATTATTGAAATGATGTCCATCTGTGTGCAATCTAAGTGTCACATGATCTGTCATTACATATACACACCTTTTTGAAAGGCCCCAGAGGCTGCAACACCTAAGCAAGAGGCACCACTGACCAAACATTGCCATGAAGACCAAGGAACTCTCCAAACAAGTAGTACAGTAGTAGTAGTAATAGTGTTGTTGAGAAGTACAAGTCAGGGTTAGGTTATAAAAAAATATCCAAATCTTTGATGATCCCTAAGAGCACCATCAAATCTATCATAACCAAATGGAAAGAACATGGCACAACAGCAAACCTGCCAAGAGACGGCCACACACCAAAACTCACAGACCGGGCAAGGAGGGCATTAATCAGAGAGACAGCACAGAGACCTAAGGTAACCCTGGAGGAGCTGCAGAGTTCCACAACAGAGACTGGAGTATCTGTACATAGTACGACAATAAGCGGTACGCTCCATAAAGTTGGGCTTTATGGCAGAGTGACCAGAAGAAAGCCATTACTTTCAGCAAAAAAACAAAATGGCACGTTTTGAGTTTGCAAAAAAGGCATGTGGGAGACTCCCAAAATCTATGGAGGAAGGTGCTCTGGTCTGATGGGACAAAAATTTTACTTTTTGGCCATCAAAGAAAACGTTATGTCTGGCTCAAACCCAACACATCACATCAGCCAAATAACACCCTCCCCACAGTGAAACATGGTGGTGGCAGCATCATGCTGTGGGGATGTTTTTCAGCAGTCGGGACTGGGAAACTGGTCAGAGTTGAGGGAAAGATGGATGGTGCTAAATACAGGGATATTCTTGAGAAAATCTGTTCCAATCTGTGTGGTTTTGAGGCTAGGGCGGAGGTTCACCTTCCAGCAGGACAATGACTCTAAACACACTGCTAAAGCAACACTTGAGTGGTTTAAGGGGGAACATGTAAATGTGTGGGAATGGCCTAGTCAAAGCCCAGACCCCAATCCAATGGAAAATCAGTGGTCAGACTTAAAGATTGTTGTTCACAAGCGCAAACCATCCAACTTGAAGGAGCTGGAGCAGTTTTGCAAGGGGGAATGGGAAAAAATCCCAGTGGTAAGATGTAGTAAGCTCATAGAGACTTATCCAAAGCGACTTGGAGCTGTGATAGCCACAAAAGGTGGCTCTACAATGTATTGACTTTAGGGGGGTGAAGAGTTATGCACATTTACTTTTTCTGTTATTTTGTCCTGTTTGTTGTTTGCTTCACAATAACAAAAAAAAACATCTTCAAAGTTGTTCTGTAAATGAAATGATGCAAATCCTCAAATAATCCATGTTAATTCCAGGTTGTGAGGCATCAAAACACGAAAAATGCCAAGGGGGTGAATACTTTTACAAGGCACTGTATATCAATAAGATGAGGGAGCTGCTAAGCAGAAAGAGTTCCATAGAATGGGCCAGGCAGCACTGCACTGGCCAGTGGAAACTGTAGTTCAGAAGAGATGGAAGCCACTGTAAACAAAAGCTTTAGAACTGCATTCCCAGAGAGAGATTGCCAGATGCAGGGGAAAGAGCTGCTTTTTGCAATGAGTTAGCATCATCATTGCTGCATGTCAACGGCCTGAGCAGGAACCGGAGTGCTGAGTTCAGGAGTGCCAACAGCCAGAGTTACCTGAGTGCAGAGCAGAGAGTGGACTAATTCCTGTGTTTAAAGAGGAAGTAAAGGCACTTTAAAAAAAATAATGCAACCTGCAAGGCAAAGGCATAATGAGCTAGTATGCATAGCATACTAGCTCATTATGAATAACTTAGCTGAGAACGAAGCCCCTGAAGTGGTTCCTCCTTCTTCATCTTCACCGCTGCCATGTATCCAGGAGTGAGTTCTGGGTCTTGCTGCTCCGGCGCTGTGATTTGCCAGAGCCACGATAATGTCACTCCCACGCATGCGCACGGGAGCCGACACGAGCGGCATATCGTCGTAATCTGCGGCCTGCTCAGTGCGCCTGCGCACCACTGTCTATGGCGCATTCGCCGTAGACAGCGGTGCCTGTCTTTTTGTAAATATCGTTTCCGGAGATATTTCTTGGACCTACAGGTAAGCCTTAATCTAGGCTTACCTGTAGGTCAAAAGTGGTTTGTAAGGGATTACAACCACTTTAACCAGATAGTGAGCTGCAATATCACTTTCTAACCCTAACAATTACTGCTAACCCTAACAATTAAGGCTAACATTAGCCCTAACTCTAACCCTAACATTTATCCCTAACACTAGCCCTTAACCTTAACCCTAACATGTACTGTTGGACACATAAAACTTCCTGCACTACTTTGATGCAATTTTAATGACTCGAGTGCCAGAGAATGTAAAGTTGCACCAAAGTCGCATTAAAATTTCATCAAAGTCGCACTTCATGAACAGAAATGTCATACTTTCCTATAGCCAAAAGGAAAATGCAAAACACAAAAGGCATCAAAAACACAACAATTGAAGTCTATTACATGCAAAACGCAATCTGCTGCAGGAAAAAAGTTCCTGACTCTTTCCACAAAAATGCACCGGCTTAAAATGCAGAGATGTAAACTAGATCCATAGGAAACCATGTTAAATGGACTGTTGTGCGTTTATGCAAAACATACTTAATGGCACATAGCTGTGAACCAAGGGTGACTATTTGCTGCTAGTAGAGAGGCTGAGCCCTTTAGGAATGGACTATACAGCTATCAGGGAAGCCTTATTGCTACCCCCAGGCTTGACTGGGACTGTTCTCATGTGCACTGTACAACTAAGCCCCAACACAAACCGACTGAAGAGTTAAGGCTAAAGGCTGCCCCTTTACATCTGCTTCATAGAGATCTTTATTGATTATGCTAAGAGTTGTCTCTCAGGGGACATTGCACCATATCATAACCATTCTCCTAGAGTGTTCACTGGACACGTTATTATTATTAGGTTAGTTATTATTATTAGACTAGTGTTATTATTGACCCATACCAATACATTGAGTTAATTTACCACTAAACGGTCTTGTGTATATTTCAATGCTGATTATGACATGGAAAAATGCATTTTTGCAGACTTGCATACCGTCAACTGTATTTGAACTCACATACTTCTTTGCAGCCACCAAGTTTCTGATTGGGCTGCAGAGAAGTGGGAGGGTCTTCCTGCTAGAGCCACGTGATCAGTCCTAATCGCATAAAAGAAAAACCTATAGCAACAAAAAGAAATAGTTACATTAGTGGGAAATTATATTTCAGGGGAAGTCGTATGCATGAGGAGTATACAGAACACCGCCATACAAGGAAGCCATTTTCAATATTTTATATAGCACTGACATTTTACACAGCACTTTGTATACTGCACTGTACATTCAGATTAGTTCCTGCCATCAGGGAGCTTTCAGTCTATGGTCTCTATTTCACATGTATGCATAACGTACCAGTACACACATATTAGCGCCGCTTTTTATAGGAGCCATTTAACCTCGCAGCATGTCTTTGGAGTATAGGAGGAAGCAAGAGTACCATGGAGTATCCTGAGAAAACCTGTGCTAGCACTGGGAGAACATGCAAACTTTATGCAGATTGGGCTTATACTTATTTTATTTACCGTATTTATTCACAAAACTTTCATCCAAGGTTCTCAAATTATTAAAAAAAAAAAACTTGGGTGAAATATTTGTAAATCTTGGGTAAAACAATCAAAAATAGACCACATAGTGTTCCTTCGTTTGCAATTGCAAGATTAATTTTTAGGTTCTAAAATGGGTATTTTATCTGGGGACCTTTCTAAAAGTGTACCGAGGTCACTCACAAAAGGGGTGATGTGGGAAAAATCACTAGAGATACCTTTATTTTTGCCATTTTAATATTATATCGGCTTTGGAAAAAATATAAAATCTCTAAAACATTTCTGCAATTAATTATGAGCAGAATACATTTTAAAGACATTTCATCATCTCATACTATCATCTTCTGTTGGCATCAAATAGCCTAGCAGGTCAGTGTCAAATTGCCCAAAAAAAAATTAGGCCAGCTGTCTTTTGCAGTTGAATGAAAAAGGCAGTCAGCACACACAGCACCAAAATAAATTTGTAACATGGAAAGCAAAAAGGACTTGTACAAATGGTTGCCCTTCATTAAACAGAAGCAAGAAACATTAATCGTGTTCTTACTTTTGACAAGTGATACCGAGGAAAGATTTAAAACTTAAAGTTAAACTCTATGATGCAGAAGGCACAAGCACACTGTATGGTAGGAGGCTTTAAAATTGCAGCAAATAATAAAAAGTATGCAAAGAGCAATGATACTGTTAAATGCATTTGAGCATAGTAACCAATCCCATTTCACTTTTCTGAAGTCAGATCAGTAAAATAAAGCTAAATTTGTTTGCTATGTGTTACTATCCTTTTATTGCTAAATGAGTCCATATGTGTAATATATGCTTCTAAGTTGAAAACTGCCTCAAAGTGTAAATTAAATTTCCACTGCGAGAGGAGCATGACTCCTGGCGCTTCAATATCCTTTACCTTAAAACTATTTTCCCCAATGAAATGTATATTGACTACTATTGCCTGCTGCTACAGACATAGGCATTTTTTCAAGGTTAGCCAGCCACAAGGCACACTCCGAGGATGGTGCCAAATTTGAATCACGGTTGCCCCAATTCCTGGAGTGCAATCTATTCTCTATCAGACTGGTCTAAAATAGCCTCAAAGGATACAGATTCCTTCTCGGATCAGGGGAGTCCTAGGTGTACACAAATGAAAGCAGCACAAAAGCTTAACCAATTGAAAACACTTCGCCAAGCCTGATGGCTTACAGGTGTAGCCTCATCCATAGCTGAGGAAGATATAAATGCCCTTGTCAAGGCCATACTGACAAAAGCAGGCATCTGGCCTTTAACCACTTAAGGACCGAAAGGTTTTACCCCCTTCATGACAGGCCATTTTTTGCGATACGACACTGCATTACTTTAACCGACGATTGGCATTGGCATCAAATGGTGACATATGGCATACGACGCTATACCCAAATAAAAAAGGTTGCCTTTTTTTCGCTCAAATAGAGCTTTCTTTTTGAGGTATTTAATCACCTCTGTAGTTTTTTTTTTTTTTTTTGCACTATAAACAAAAAAAGACTAACAGTTTTGAAAAAAATATATAGTTTATACTTTCTGCTATAATACCTATCCAAAAACTATATAAAAAAAACAAATGTATTCATCAGTTTAGGCCAATATGTATTCTTCTACGTATTTTTGGTAAAAAAAATTGCAATGAGTGTATATTGATTGGTTTGATCAAAAGTTATAGCGTCCACAAAATTGGGGATAGATTTATGGCATTTTTATTATTATTATTATTATTATTATTATTAATAGTAATCCCAGTGATCAGCGTTTTTTAGCGGGATTGCAACATTGCGGCATACAGATCGGACACTTTTGACACTTTTTTGGAAGCAGTGACATTATTAGGGATCAGAGCTAAAAATATCCACTAATCACTATATAAATGACACTGGCAGGGAATTGGTTAACACAGAACATGGAAATGCAATCGTTTTAGTCAATTTAAACTGCTAAATACCTTTTTTCATCAGCAGTTAGAGCAGTCTTGTGACTTGTGTCAGTGTCTGCTTAAAGCTTATAGGAGGAGTTTTCATTCTCCCCTGACCCTCTGTCTGGACAGTGCTGATTGGCCCTGTGCTGATTAGGGATGAGCCAAACATCCGTTTTGCAGCAGAACATGCGAACAGGCAAACAATTTGTGTGAACATGTGAACACCGTTAAAGTCTATGGGATGCGAACGTGAAAAATCAAAAATGCTAATTTTAAAGGTTTATATGAAAGTTATTGCCATAAAAAGTTTTTGGGGACCCGGATCCTGCCCCAGGGGACATGTATCAATGCAAAAAAAGTTTTAAAAACTGCAAATAAACTACAATAAAAATAAAATATTCCATTAAATATCGTGCCTGGGGGGTCTCCTTAGTCTGCCTGTAAAGTAGCGCATCTTTCCCATGTTTATAACAGTACCACAGCCAAATGACATTTCTAAAGTAAAACATTTCATTTAAAATTGCTTGCGGCTGTAATGTATTATCAGATCCCGGCAATATAGATAAAAATCATTGCAAAAAATGGCATGGGGCCCCCCTCCCAGTCCTTTACCAGGCCCTTTGGGTCTGGTATGAACATTAAGGGGAACCCTGTGCCAAAAATACCCCAAAAAATGGCGTGGATGTCCCCCCAAAATCCATACCAGGCTCTTCAGGTCTGGTATGGATATTAAGGGGAACCCCACACCAAAATGTAAAAAAAATGGTGTGGGGGTCCTCCAGACCCCCAGGCACTACATACTCAAAACAGCAGTATATATACTATACGGCCTGCCCTATATACTCTGCAGAAAAATTGGGTCTTAGGTGTTGGTGGTGCCAGAACACTGTAACCTCTCACAATTACCTTTGTTGGGCAAAGGAACGGTCCCTGCTGTTAAATATTACCGCAGGGGTGTCCAAACTTTTTTCAAAGAGGGCCAGATTTGATGAAGTGAACATGCACGAGGGCCGACCTATTTGCCTGACATTCTTTGAACCATTAAAAATCGGTCTAAGTGTGTTCGTTCGAACACTAATACACGGCCCAACAAGAATTCTCTTGCCTTTGTGGCTGTGTGTGTTGAAGAGATGAGCTTGGGCGTGTTATTTGGATATACCGTATTTATTGGCGAATAAGAGGGAAGTTTCAGGAAAAAAAAAATTAAAATTTTAAATAAAAAACTCTGAAGCAAAATAAGAGTCAGTGCCCATCTGCGCTCCCACCATTGCCAGGAATGCACCCACCATTGCCAGGAATGCAGCCACCATTAGCCAGGAATGCACCCACCATTAGCCAGGATTTCAGCCACCATTAGTCAGGAATGCAGCCACCATTGGCCAGGATTTCAGCCACCATTGGCCAGGATTTCAGCCACCATTAGCCAGGATTTCAGCCACCATTAGCCAGGAATGCAGCCACCATTGCCAGGATTTCACTCACTATTAGCCAGGAATGCAGCCACCATTAGCCAGGAATGCAGCAACCATTAGCCAGGATTTCACTCACTATTGCCAGGAATGCAGCCACCATTAGCCAGGATTTCACTCACTATTGCCAGAAATGCAGCCACCATTGCCAGGATTTCACATACTATTGCCAGGAATGCAGCCACCATTGCCAGGATTTCACTCACTATTAGCCAGGAATGCAGCCACCATTGTCAGGATTTCACTCACTATTGCCAGGAATGCACCCACCATTGCCAGGATTTCACATACTATTGCCAGGAATGCAGCCACCATTGCCAGGATTTCACTCACTATTGCCAGGAATGCAGCCACCATTGCCAGGATTTCACATACTATTGCCAGAAATGCACCCACCATTGCCAGGATTTCACTGACTATTGCCAGGAATGCAGCCACCATTGCCAGGATTTCACTCACTATTAGCCAGGAATGTACTTACCATTGCCATCAGTGCAGCCTTGGAGGGGACATGGAGGGGGCTGGACGAGCGCCAAAGAACAGGAGAATCTCCTGTTTTCACAGCGGCCTCTTTAAGAGAAAGTCCCGCCTCCTTTGATGGACAGAACAGTCGTCCAATGGCGGAGATGGGGCTTCCCATTACAGAGGCTGCAGTGTAAACAGGAAATACTCCTGTGTGCACAGCGCTCGTACAGCCTCCTATCTCCAATGCAGCCAGACTATATATCTTTTGTGGCCCCGGCGCTGGGAGATTGTCGGGGGCCACAAAAGATATATATGTTTAGATTACCAGGCGGGCCGTTCAAAACCGGACCGCGGGCCGCGATTGGCCCGCGGGCCGGACTTTGGACATGCCTGTATTACCGTATATATCAAAAATTGTAATTATATGGCCCTGTTAAACAGGGGCAGAAAAATTGGGCCTTTGGTTTTAGTGGTGCCAGAAAATTGTAACCCCTCACAGTTACTCTTGTTGGAGAAATAGTAATAAGATGGCGCAAAAATCAATCACTGTCAAAAAACCTCTATAATAAAAAAGGGGGGGAGAAAGGGGGAAGAGCAAAGGGATCAAGGGAAATAAAATATATATATGTATATACACATATATACATGCACACATGCACACACAAAAATACAGATAATGTCCACAAAGTTCCTTAGGTATGGTCCATAAAAGTTCAAGCTCCTAACACCAGTCTCACTGTCTTGAGAGGAGAAGCACAACTCTCTAGGGAATATAATGTAGAAAAGACAAGAAGTGCGCCAAACTAAGTGTAGTATATAAAATAAATAACATTTAATCTGATAAAAGCACACAGCCAATTGGCTACTCACAAAATGACATAGTAGTCAGGCATAAAATATAGCGGAGGGGAGGGTAATCACAGCCACTTCTATCTGGAGGAGCAAAGATGGTAAATTGCTGGAACGGCCATTAAAGATGTAAAGGTTAGAACTGAGGAAACCATGGATGTTGTGAATCGCGTCTTCTGATTGGTTGACACGTCACTTCCGGTATACAGAGCTTGCGCTCCACGCTGAGACGCACTTCCGGTTCCGGTTCTCTGGCTCTCCGGACGCTAGATGACCCTGATACTGCCTATTGCCATCATCTGGACATCCACGAGGCAGCATTTTCTACAAAACGAAGACTGCTATGCTGAAGCCTCTACTGCTTAACATCTTTAATGGCCGTTCCAGCAATTTACCATCTTCGCTCCTCCGGATAGAAGTGGCTGTGATTACCCTCCCCTCCGCTATATTTTATGCTTGACTACTATGTCATTTTGTGAGTAGCCAATTGGCTGTGTGCTTTTATCAGATTAAATGTTATTTATTTTATATACTACACTTAGTTTGGCGCACTTCTTGTCTTTTCTAAGTTACTCTTGTTGGGCGCAGAAATGGGCCCTGCTGTGAAATATTATATCAAGAATTGTAATTACATCGCCCTGTTAAACAGGGGCAGAAAAATTGGGCCTTTGGTTTTGGTGGCGCCAGAACACTGTAACCCCTCACAGTCACTCTTTTTGGGTGCAGGTACGGTCTCTGCTGTAAAAAATTATATAAAAAATTGTAATTACATGGCCCTGTTAAACAGGGGCAGAAAAATTGGGCTTTTCATTTTAGTGGCGCCAGAACAGGGTCCCATATAAATGTGGTTTGATAATGATTAATGGGTAATGTTTTTTTCATGTTAATACCAGAGCTCATTTTTTACAACTTTTATGAATTTGTAAATGACTTTTTGATAAAATAAAATAATTTTAACTAATACATTTAAATACTTTTCTTGGCTGCTAAAAAACCCAGTGAGGGAATTTTCTGTTTTGCATAACGTTTTGGGGTGTGCAGCACCAGCAGCTCACATACAAGTGTTAATCAATTCTAATTTGTAATTACATGGCCCTGTTAAACAGGGGGGATAAATGGTCATGGGATATCAAACATATATGGGATGTTGATTTTGCCCCGGGACCAGGGCCACCATGGCTTCTGGAGAGTTGGGAATTTGAACTAAACCAAACTATATCAGAGCAAATTAAATGTAAAGTTATAAATTATGTACACTCTACATCAATAGATGCAAGAATAAAATAAATGAATTATAAATTGTTAACTAAATGGAATTGTATCCCAGCAAAACTTCATAGGATTAACCCAGAAGTATCACCGCTGTGCTGGAGGGAGCGCGGGTTGGAGGGCACACATGCCCATATATGGTGGCATTGACCCCGATTCAACCATTTTGGAGAGAAATATTGAAAATGATTAAGAAGATTAGTGGGGTTGAGATCAGGCAAGATGTCTGGCAATGTTTGTTCCGTGCCACGGGGGAGTCAAGGAAAAAATATAGAGCAGCAGGTGTTCCGTCTTTGTTGAATGCAGCAAAAGCCTTAATTCCGAGGCAATGGAAACTTAAGAAAACCCCATCAATAAAGGATTGGTTTAGGGAAGTAGATAAAACTAGATTGATGGAAGAACTAATATCTTGGCAAAATGACTGTAGACAGGGATATGGAACTTGGAGAGGTTGGCTTGAGCTTAAACAATTAGGGACTTACTTAACCACTAGGCATCCGGGCTATAGCCGAAAGATGGCTGCAGCATGGACGCCAAATGCTGGGAGGGCGTCCCTGGACATCCTCCTGTCATCAGTGTCGTGTGTCATTAATGCCATGTATTAGTGCCATCTGTCATCAGTGCCACATATTAGTGCCATCTGTCATCAGTGCCACATGTCATCAGTGACACACATTAGCGCCAATTGTCATCAGTGTCACGTGTCATCAGTGCCACGTATCAGTGCCATCTGTCATCAGTGCCACATCAGTGTCCCGTCTCATTGTCCTGGTGCTCCAGGGCCTTCAAAAGTGTAATAGGTAGTCAACAAGTTAGATGTGTAATGTTTGCTCCTAGAACACATGATAGCGCTCCCTGCATGTTGGGCTTCTCTATGTAGCCAGGCTGCGAAAAAGTCCCACACATGTGATATCATAATACTCAGGAGGAGTAGCAAAATGTATTTTGAGGCATCATTTGTGGTATACACATGCCATGTGAGAGAAATAACCTATTACAATGACAATTTTGTGGGAAAAAATAAATAAAAATAAAATAAAATCTTCATTTTGCAAAGAATTGTGGAAAAAAATAACAACATCAAAAACCTCACCATGCATCTTACTAAATACTTTGGAATGTCTACTTTCAAAAAAGGGATAATTTGGGGGGTATTTGTACTTTCCTGGCTTGTTAGGGTCACAAGAAATGAGACAGGCCACCAGTACATTACGTGTGATCAATTTTTTATGATTTGCACCACAGTTTGTAGACTCTATAACTTTCACAAAGACCAAATAATATCCACTTATTTGTGTTATTTTTACCAAAGATATGTAGCAGTATAAATTGTGGCCAAAATTTATGAAGGAGAATTAATAATTTGCAAAATGTTATCACAGAAACTAAGAAAAATGCGCTTTTTTTTCTAAATTTTCGGTCTTTTTTCATTTATAGAGCAAAAACGAAAAAACCCAAATAAAGCTCTATTTGTATGAAAAAAGGACAAAAAATGAATTAAATGAATTAAAAAATAGGCGGCAGTGAAGTCCTTCTGACACATTTCGTCTTCATAGACATCCTCTGGAGGCGATGTCTATGAAGACGAAACGTGTCAGGAGGACTCCACTGCCGCCTATTTTTTAAGAAAAGCACTTATTAAACTACAGAAATGTGAGTTTATTATCTTTATTTTTAATAAATCTTATTTTAATGGAATTACGCTATATGGTCCCATGTCTTTCCTCTACGCGACTGTTTCTTGGAACCGGGCCTTCACATGTTTGGAGAAAATCTACTGTAGTTAGAAAGATCACTTGGAAGATCCTTGACATTTTTAACCATTTGCTGGTTCGTGGGTTCTGGCATTTCAACACTGGTCAGTCCGAGTTTCCACGGAAACTAAAAAGCTTGCGAGACCCTCAGAATATATGTTCTTTTGGGTCGTGTATATCTGGTAAGCCCGCATCTGTTAAGGTGTTGGGATCTTCACACGGGTGTTTGCATGCCAATCCTCCATCGGATTTGAGGACGTGTTTGAAGTGTCACTGCATACGCTGGATTTGAATATCTCTTTGGATTTATATAGACTTTATATTCTTTTTTCACACATAAGCACAAGGCTTTGGTGTATACTATATTATTTTCACTTACTATACATTACACATAAATCTGTGTGGTCACACGCATGGTTGCTATATATAAATTTTTTATGTTTCTTTGAGTTTCTAATTTAATTGTTTAAGCGCTACACTTTTTCACAATATTTGTACATTTTCTACTAAAATATCCAGTTTTAGTGTGTTAGCAGCTTTTCTCTTGACACATGGATAGCGCAGTGTTTCTCTTTGGGTTTAAGGGAATAGAATGATTATTCTGAGAATTACAGTATTTATGTTTATCAAGGATTTTATTTTATGTACTAACAGTTAAGCTTCATACACACAATATGAAAATTGGATGAAAAATACCACTTTTGAAGTGTTCGTGCATATGAACGCAACATTTTTTTTATTTATTTTTTGGTGGGGGAGTGGATTTTGGGTGGGAGTTCCCATACTTTTTTCACCAGGACTTGACCCCTGATCATTTTACTTACTTATGTTCGACTTGAACTGCTGGCTCATCCCTAGTGCTAATCACATGCACTCTTCCAAGAAAAAAAAAAAACTCTCTAGAAATACACACCAAACTGAACATGTGCAGCATGACTCCTAATGGAGATGGTTCGAAGTCAGTTAAAGAAATGGAGGATCAGAGAGACAGAATTACACAGCCTTTATACACAATGCAGGTTCCACAGTGAGTATAACAAGCATGCTTTACTGCATATACAGACTGATTTTACTGTTGTGGGTTTAGTAACACCTTAACAACCATACAAACAAGAACTTTTAGAGATTTCTCAGAAGCTTACATAACTAAACACAGGATTAAAAGAAGTAACATGCATAAAAAGAGCTTCCAGAGGGCGCCAATGAGGCTTGCCTGAAATCAATGTAACTCAGTATACTTAACTAGCTCCTAGAAACAAATAGATCTTTTGTGTGTGTGTGTGTGTGTGTGTGTGTGTGTGTGGGGAGGAGGGGGAGGGGGGAAATTCCCACATATAAATAATATTAGGGCTACAATAAATGTTAGGGTTACATTATGGTTCCCTGTCAGAATAGGGATCTGCCTTGTTTACATAGGCAGATCCCTGTTCTGCCTCTCTGCGAAGCTGATTGGCTCCCCCTCCATGCAGCAGGCATGTGCGTGCGCCCACAGTATCTATTGCACGATATGATGTACACGTACGTTGTTTCGCGCAATAGAGCTGCCCTGCCATGGTATATATGCGGTGGGAGGTCTTTAAGTGATTAAATGTAAGTTATATTTTAAAAAACTGCACAGTAATTTTTTTTTCATCGCAGAAAGGACTTTACTGAAAAGTCATGGTAATAAAGAGCAACAATGAACTTGTGGTACAGAAGTAAGACAGGTAGTAGTAATAATGGTTACATAACCAGTAACATATCTATAACCACTCCAATCTGCATATGCAGAGATAAAAGGTACACAATAAAAGGAGGACAAGAGAGGAGACATTAGGTGGGTCTACCACTACCACCAGGGCACCGCATCCTGCCTATCACCAAATCCATTGGTGACAGACAGGGCATGTCAAGCTATAGCACCCATGTCTTTTCAAACTTATTGAGGCAAGCACAGTCAAATTATAAAGGAATCATTTCTTTGAAAGCAGAAAACGATTTATTTATGGAGAATGCATAGGTTAAGTGTGAAGACTATCAACTGCATTTTGCTTTGAAAAAGCATTTTGAGCGTTGATGGAACATTAGATAAAATGTAAAGCCCTGGGTGGCAAGTAGAAAATAACATGGAGTATTAGACAAATGGCAAGTCCAATGGTGGTGTACCTCAAACTTGCCTCCTGGTTGTAGGAGGTTTTCAGAAAAACAATTAATAAGGATAACTGAGCAAAAATCACCCTCTTACTAGAAGGAGAAGTAAATAAAAAGCCCAAAAAAATAGAAAATTTCATTCCAGTGACCAGATCAGTGGTAAGTGAGCAGTGACCAGATCAGAGAAATGAAAACAGAATGTATCCAGGGTGGGGTGGTTGGACGCTAGCTGATCCTCTCTGTCTTCATTAGAGTAGAATAGGTCCAATAACTCATTGTGGCACAGATAGTAAACTTAGTTTAGTTAAATAGTTAAATAGAGTTAAATAGAACTCAAGTTATTTTTACTGGAGTACATTGAGTGTGCCAGCATTTGTAACCCAGAGACACTGGGAGAGATTGTTTTTGGCAGCCGAAACCAACTCAGTAGAGTACCCCAGCTAAATAACAGAATTAATTCATCCACCTGCAGTTTTTCCAACAAATAATAGAGAAAAAAGCTAGAATTTTTGGGCATAAAAAATATTTTGAAAAATATCAAGATGCTTATGTAATTCCTTGGGGGCTGAGGATACATTTTTTTCCTAACCTCAAAAGAATTGATGATGAGGTAAAAAGTTCATGGTAGTGGGGTCTGCAAACATATTCATTAAACATGATTGCTATACTTTGCTCCCAATATGAAGTTGAATTAAAAAACCTTGATGAGGATATACAAACATGGTATGTGGAAATTGGTGACTGTTCTTCCTCCACCTTGTATATGCAAAAAGCTAAAGATTTAAAGGAACATATTGACAAATACTCTACTGAATTGATTCATAATAAAGAAAAGAAACATTCCCAAGGCAAAATGGCTCGCAAAGTAGGCCATGCCTATAGGTTGTCAGAAACCATGAATCAGACTGAGAGAGAAGTACAGTTAAATCTCACTTGTTTATTAATAATAAAAAAAGGTAAACAGAGTAAATGTAGTCAAAACATAGTTTAAAACAAAGCCAGAGTTAAGGAACCGAAACGGATAGTCAGACAAGCCAAACGTCAGGGAGCCAGAAATGAGCATAGTAAAACAGCAAGCAGGTTCTGGAGCCAGAAGGAATGTCAGCCAAGCAAGTCTTTAATGCTACTTTCCCACTGGGGCGCTCAGCACTCTGGCGGTAAAGCGGTGCTATATTTAGCGGCGCTTTACTGTCGTTTTAGATTAGTTTTTGATCGGCCGCTGGCAGGGCAGTTTTAACTAGCGGCTGAAAAAGGGTTAAAACCGCCTGCAAAGCCGCTGCAGTGGCTTTGCAGGCGGGTTTGGAGCACGCTGCCCCATTCTTTTCAATGGGAAGGGGTGCTTTAGGAGTGGTAAATACACCGCTCCTACAGCGCTCCAAAGATGCGGCTTGCAGAACTTTTTTGACCGTCAGGGCTTTCACATTGGCGTGCACTGAGCGGCTCTTTCAGGGTGCTTTGCAGGCGCTATTTTTAGCACTTTAGCACCTGCAAAGCGCCTCAGTGTGAAAGGGGCCTAACAGAAACACAGGAGAGCGTCTCTAGAGATGTGACCAAGGCGAAGGCAGAGATCATCTGGGCTGGACAGCTTAAGTAGGCAGGACTGACAAGCAGGATATCATCAACAGGTGAGTCACTTTGGAGAGATAGGAGCTAGCAATTAGCTGACAGCTGAGTGGCCAGCTTAGAGAAGGAAGGGCTGAGTCCAGCCCTGACACAGGTGGACAGGTAGGACACGTCAAAAATTTCCACTTGAATCCTCATCAGTTTTGTCTGTATCATCAGTTGCATCTACTCAATATGGTTCTCATTTTAAATTTGCAGAAAGCAATCTATCCAAAAACGAAAGGGGGGTGGAGAACCTTCACATATGGAACAAAAATTACGCACACAGGATCGCACTCATAATCGTAATAATTCCAAACAACCCAAATCATAAATCACTAAATCTATCAATAATGCACTCCCCACTAGTGTAGGGGATTTATCAGGGGTCACACAATCTATACCCCCTTCTCTTTCTTTACTATCTGTAGGATCACAGTTACCAAAGGTAAGCAATATTAATTCAACTATCACCAATTCACCTTGTACATGTTAAATAGCATCAATTTTTTTACCCCCACAGGGTCTTGAGGTGAAATAAATCAACACATGGGCCCTCAGAAACTTTTGACTCTCAAGATCAGTCTCAACTAGAGATAAATAATTTGTTCTCCTATGAACTTACTGATGTTGACAGACAGGTCTTGCATTTGGGTCTAACATTCTGCCTTAATGAACAAAGTGACAAATTTGAAATCATTAGGATATACATCTGTTTGTTAGACGTTTAATGTTTAAGACCTTATGATAAGGGTGATCTTGAACTGAATGAGAATGAACAAGTAAATCCAGTGGATACTAATGATTTAACTATTAATGAGATAAAAGCATTGCAAGATCTAATGGATTTGTGGGAGGAAGGTCATGTAGATGAGGAGTCTTCCCACTCCATGGGCTGAGGTAACCGAGAGAATCCGGTCTTGTGGATATCGCCAAGTAGGCTGAAAGATCCAGGTATCCTAGAAGTGTTCTACAGCTTAGTTTCCCTACATGTTCTGCAACAACGTCGGTGATAAAGACTTTGTTCCTGAGTAAGCACTTTGTTGGCTGCTAGGCCTTGTGACAGAGGGACTGTCCAACTTGAGTGTTCATACAGCTGCGAATGGCTATTCTCTGGATGCAGCAAAGTAAGCAAGTTCCTTAACGTTTATAGACTTTGACATTGAGAGTACCTGAATTCCTTTCCAACCCTCTGATCCCAAGTTAAAAGACTGTTCAATGGTTGAAGTTTGCAAATAAAATCCACTCCATTGGATCTATTGTCAGTCTCAAGTTACTGGGTCACCTACCATGGCACATCCCCTAGACGTGCAACAAGGAGAAGCGGAAGGTAATGGTAAGCCCAAAAATAACCAGCAGCTCCTTCGGGGTTAGTGCTACATATACATACAGGAAGACCCCCAAGTTGAGCTACCGAACGGTCAGCTCAGAAAAATTTCTCATAGAGTAACTTAAGAGATGTTATTACTATTAATAATAAATGTTTCATGTATTGTTCCTTTTCCAGCAAACTATAATTGGTTATATTTAACTAAATGATTATGTTAGAATATCTGGTCTACTGTAATATTGAAAGAATTTTGTTTAATCCTTGAATTCCCTGCTTGAGTATCTGGGACGGCCTTTTCACTGGCAGACATACGGACACCCAGGGCATGTATGAGTGTCCCAGGCAACATGCATGCCAATTTTCTCCCAAAAGACTGAGGTATCTCAGTCTGTAGCCATGTTTTATGTGGATCTAGCTGGGACAATGATGCAGCGCCTATCCCGCTTTTATATGCAGGGTATGCAGCGCGGGATGTCCTTTGTCAGATTTACATATAGATTGAGGTGCAGCGTCATCCTTGAGCATAACTCGGCCTCTTCCTGCCTTTGCCCTGATAGTGGGGCTTGGTCAAATCCAGGCCTCGCTCTCGGTGACTGGGTTACTCTAGGGCGCATGCGGTATGGGATATTGAGCACTCACACACCGTTCCTGACGTTATACATTGGGTGGCATGGAGGGCATAAATTAATAATAATAATAAATAAATTGTGCTGGAGCCATGAGGAAGCGAGCTGATAAAAGACAGACAAATAGTAAGTAGAGAGACCCTCTTTGATCGTGTACTGCCATTTACAACAGTTTTAACTAATAAACAGTTTACTGCACCTGGTATGAGTAATATTTCTGGGGATACTCTACAACCGAGGTTGTTGTTGACAAACCTAGCTACCACATTCATAACTGTAGAACTTACTAATAATAAATTGTTAATAATGGCAGCATATATCTTTATTAAAATCCATTACACTTTTGTTTAGGTCTGTGAATCCTCATACCCTATGGGTTGGATAATTCAGACAGATACTAAATCAAGTCTCAGCTTTCTCTCGAGGTTCATTTAGGAATTCAAGATTCCTTGTAAGTTTATAATTATATAATTATGTTTGAATATTGTTGAGTGTGTATATAAACATACTTTAAGTACAATTTTTAATATTTTATATATAGCTTGGACCCTATATCCCCTCTGTGGTTGCCTATACAGCTGTCCAAATCTTTATTGTATGGATATAAATTATTATCAAACAAATTATAAGTATGTAGTAATAAATATAGATATTGACTATAAAAAATGAAACATTCTATATATACATACTGTATATATATATATATATATATATATATATATATATATATATATATATACTGTATATACATATATATATATACTTTTAAATAATATGTGTTTATTAGCACCTTTAAAGTCCCCCAATTCTCCTATATTTTTCTATTCAATATTGGGATGTGGTGCCAAATTACTCTTTCTTCATTCAGAACTAGAAAAAGCAAGGGGAAAGCAAATGGGACTTTAAATGAGGCATACATATGGTAATATGTGCTCTCCGTCCCTGGGTCAATGAGAACTAAAAAGGAAATTGGGACTTTATGTGAGGCAGGTGGCAATAAGACCAGGCAGTACATACATAGAGACTTAATGAATTTATTAACACAAGGAGGGTATAAAATCGCACTGCATATGAAAAAACATTAAAAGCCAATACATATATGTAATTGTTGAATAAGGTTACAGTTCATGAACAATATAATTAAAGAATACAACTACATAAACCAAATAATTAATGTAAATACAACCTTTGAAATTGATGTAGCAGCACATTGCAGTTACCAATATATGGGGTAATAGAACAGTAAAAAGGGGGGGGGGGTAATGAGAGGGATGAAGACACTTCATCAGGAGTGGATGCATCCATTACTCTGTAGGAAATATTAATATAAATATACTGATAAGCTCTGGTAAGAACTCCAGCATCAAAGCAAATGAAGAGTATTATAATATGATTACTTACATAAGTCATAAGTCTTACATAAGTCTAGAAAAATGGGGGGTGTGATGCTGTACTTGAAAGGAACCACTGGAGTGAGCTGTCTGTCGTGGGAGCTGAGCGAGCTAAACCATGCATGGGACGAATGCTCAAGCACAAAATCCCAATTAGTCCGCACGCACAGGACGTGCGGTGGTTTACATTCGTTTTACCTTTTACCCCTGCTTGTTGATTTGGCAGTCTTGGGTTGCCATGTGTGTGTCTTGCTCTGGTAGGGCTGCCTGTTACCAGGGAGAGCACTTCTCCTAGGGGGTTATCTGATGCGCAAAGGAGCCGCGAGAGGCGCCGGGGACACCAGAAGAGGATGTTCGGGGCCAATCTGTGCAAAATGAGCTGCACAGTGTAGGTAAGTATGATATGTTTGTTATTTAAAAAAAAAAATGATCCTTTGCAATCCTTTTTAGTTTTCATTCGGAGCTGAAAAGTAGTGACGATAAATAGAACTCAAGTTGCTTTTACTGGAGTACATTGAGTGTGCTAGCATTTGTTACCCAGAGACACTGGGAGAGACTGTTTTTGGCAAACAAAATCAATTCAGTAGAGTACTCCAGCTAAATGACAGAATTATTTCACCCACCTGCAGTTTGTCTTTTAAGTTGTATACTTTTTTTACTACATGTGCTTTAGCCATAGACCTATCACATCTAAAGTGAGTATTTTGTTAAATGCTAGCGTAAAAGTCAAACATCAATAAACAAATTAAAAGATACTTTATCCATTGAAAAGATTTTCTTTACATTCCCATTACAAAGTATCATGTGGTGTGCTCAAAACATCATCCTACAGACCTCTTAATCAATCCAAAGTTTTAAAATATGCTGCAAGATGGTTCTTAAAAACTTGATTTATGAATCATATACTCTCTCCACCCCATAATAGGTAACCTGTTTTTTTAAGCATAGACTGAAGTCTTCACTTTATTACCATTCCATTAAAAGATCTGCCAACTGACCAGGGACTTTCCCCACTGGGCTTATAAAAAGAGGCACAAGCACATCACTACCTAAACCCAATTGAGCCATTGATCAAAATCTCAGTAGGCTATAAGGATCTCTGTTAAAAAAAGACCCCACTCAGTGATCTTACTCACATATATGACCCATAGTCATTTAAACTGAAGTTGAGTTCTCTCTTTTAATTAAGAAAATAGAAATTGGAATGTCCAATCAGCGTTTCTTCTGAAAACAATTGAAAATATTATTCACTGTGCTTCAAAATACTCAAATAATAACAAATGCCAGGAGGCATACAGATTGCCTATAAGATGGTACAAAACACATGTGGTCCTGCATTCCCACCATCCCACAGTTCAAAATAGTTGCTGGATATGTGGAGAGGACAGTTGGTAAAGCCTCAGATAGGGAATTTGCATATTTCATGCATTAATTTTGGCCTCACAAATATCTAGGAAAGCCTCTAATATCCTGGTTATCATGATTACCTTAAATTACTTCCTGCTATAGGAATGTCATTGGACCTGAATATATGGACAAGTCAGTCCACTCATTTCCTTCCAGGAATGTGCTATTTTCCTTAGAAAAGACTCCATGATTTAACAGCATCTTTAGTTAAATATTCTTATCGGATTTTGTAATATTATTTGTACCTGTCATTAAAGTTTTTTTTTTTTTTTCATCAGAATAAAGTTTATTAGCAACTTTTACCAGTACAGTAAACAATGCACATTCCGAAGTATTACATTATACAATACATTCACAGAATACAAAGTAGATTAATGTTCTTGTACATAGCCAAAGCAGGTTTATAAAACAAATTGAACCTGATATGCCATTAGTCTTTATATCTCACAGTATATGCATCCCTAGATATGGTTTAGGAAGGCATTCTTATTATATCTCTTCCCTAGTATTGTAAATTAATCTCACTTCATGGGTGAGGACACACTTAGCGGTTGAGTTTCCATGTTAAGTCAGTAGTAGCCTATCAAGAATTAGATCTGTCATTACTGTTATTAAATGTCATACTTCTAAGAATTTTTGTGGTCTCTCTTTGCACATATCGAATACAACAACAAAAACATAAACTATTACGTGCCTTATGCACACTGGATGTTTTTAACGCTGCTGTTAAGGGCATTTTTTTTCTGCCTCTAAACACCACTGAATTTGTCCATGCACACATAGACATTTACAGGCGTTTAAGGGCAGGGTCACTTAGAGGCGAAAAACCCACTGCCAGGGCATCCTGGAACAACAGTGTTTTGGCAGTAAAAATTCTTGATGTGTGTAAATCCATGTAAACACACTTAACCACTTTGCGCCTGTGCTGTAGACGAAAGATGTCTACAGCGCGTGCTCAATTGCTGGGAGGGCGTCCCTGAACGTTCTCCTGTTTACATCCTCCCTGCCGCCGCCGCGGGCATGCATGGGGGGAAATCTGTGTTGTCTGTGTCCCTATTATCACAGATCGTGCTAAATGGCCAATCACAGTGGCCATTTAGCACTCGATCTGAGTGTCCAATGAAAGAAGATCTCATATGTAAACATATGAGATCATCTCTCATCGCTGGCTCTCCCTCCTTTCACAGAGACCGCGTGTGAGGAGGGAGATCAACCTATGGCTGCAGTGTGAATGTGAACACAAACACAGTGCCCACACACACACACACAAACACACTTTCCCATAGTGTCATCTGTCCCCAGTGCCACCTGTCTGTGCCATCTGTCCCAGTGTCACCTGTCAGTGCCATCTGTCATCAGTGTCACATGTCAGTGCCATCTGTCCCCAGTGTCACCTGTCAGTGCCATCTGTCCCCAGTGTCACATGTCAGTGCCATCTGTCCCCAGTGCCACCTATCAGTGCCAAGTGTCCCCAGTGCCACCTATCAGTGCCATCTGTCCCCAGTGCCACTTGTCAGTGCCATATGCCTTCAATGCCACCTATCAGTGCCAACTGTCCCCAGTGCCATGTGTCCCCAGTGCCACCTATCAGCGCCATCTGTCCCCAGTGCCACCTATCAGTGCCATCTGTCCCCAGTGCCACCTATTAGTGCCATCTGCCCCCAGTGCCACCTGTCCCCAGTGCCACCTGTCAGTGTTATGTGCCATCTGTTATCAGTGTCACATGTCATCAGTGTCACGTATCACTGCTATCTGTTATCTGCCACATCAGTGTCACATGTCATCAGTGCTACATATTAGTGCCATCTGTCATCAGTGCCACCTGTCAGTGTCATCTGTTATCAGTGTCATGTGTCAGCAGTGCCACGTATCAGTGCCATCTGTTATCTGCCACATCAGTGTCACATGTCATCAGTGCTACATATTAGTGCCATCTGTCATCAGTGCCACATCAGTGTCATGTGTCATCAGTGCCACGTATTAGTGCCATCTGTCATCAGAGCCATGTATTAGTGCCATCTGTCATCAGTGCCACATCAGTGTCACGCATCATCAGTGCCACATATTTGTGCCAACTGTCATCTGTGCCACATCAGTGTCACGTGCCATCAGTGCCACGTATCAGTGTCATCTGTCATCATCATCTGTGCTCCAGGGCCTTCAAAAGTGTAATAGGTAGTCAACAAGTTAGATGTGTACTTTATGCTCCTAGAACACGTGATGGCGCTCCCTGCATGTTGGGTGTCTCTATGTGGCTAGGCTGTGAAAAAGTCAGACACATGGTAACGTAAAACTCAGGAGGAGTAGAAGAATGTATTTTGGGGCGTTATTTGTGGTATACACATGCCATGTAAGAGAAATAACCTATTACAATGACAATTTTGTGAGGAAAATAAATCTTAATTTTGCAACTTGTGGTAAAAAATGACAACATCAAAAACCTCACCATGCATCTTTAATAAATACCTTGGACTGTCTATTTTCAAAAAAGGGGTCATTTGGGGGGTATTTGTACTTTTCTGGCTTGTTCGGGTCACAAGAAATGAGATAGTCCACCAGTACATCAGGTGTGATCAGATGTGATCAATTTTATATGATTTGCACCAAAGCTTGTAGAGTCTATAGCTTTCACAAAGACCAAATAATATCCACTAATTAGTTTTTTTTTACCAAAGATATGTAGCAGTATAAATTGTGGCCAAAATTTATGAAGAGAAATTTATAATTTGCTAAATTTTATCACAGAAACTAACAAAAATGCGTTTTTTTTTCAAACTTTTTGGTCTTTTTTAAACTCCAGTGACGTAAAGTGGTTAAAACACATCTACCACACTGACCATAATCATCACTTATCACAATATAAATATAAATATATTATATACCACAACATTCTTTTAAATTAAAAACTCATAGCTATAATAGCGTCTTGAAAACAATCATACACAAAATGTCAGCATAAAATGTCTTTGAGAATGTATGAAATCTATCTGTTCATAGCAGTTTAAACTACCAGACCTGCTGACAATCAGCAACTATTTTACTGGCATATAATATGTGAAAGAAATGACCATGTTTTAATTTAACCCGGTAAATCCTTTCATACATCTACTAAAAATACTATTATATATTATAAATGTGTAATATATGCACTAAGTTAGCTAATGTAGACACTCATTACTGAATTAAAGAACCCATCTAATTGAATGTAATGCTACAGGTTTACATCCATTTAGCTCCTTGTTAAAGGTAATGCCAAATATTTTGCACTGGTATTCAGTCTTCGAAATAGGAATATGGAGTTCATGTGACATCCAAAGCTTTTCCCTTCAGTCTGTTGAACAGTTGTCACACCCACATATGAATCTTTCAGCAAGTCATTAATATGAGGAATTATCTGAATTGTTCTCAACTCAAACCAGTATGTCATCACTTCAGGTCAGACAGAAGAGCCCACGTTTGGTATTTCTCGGGGATAATGAAGTAAAATAGTTTGCTTATACAGTGGGGAAATCTTTCTTTATGGAGTCAAACTTGAAAAGTTACAGTTAAACCCTTTTTGGTTCATCCAAATCACAGTGCAGTAGACAATTTTCATTTTATTAGTCATGAATAATACACATTGCGATTCGACTTTATCTTCAGCCATTAAAGGGATCCTGTCAGGGGATCAACAAAGGCACTTACCTGAGAAGACACTTACCTGTCTAACGACTGATATGCTCAGGGCTGCATTATACTTCAGCTGTTGGTGTGCACTGTGAAGGGAGTCGTGCCAATAAATTGTAATGATGTGTCATGCTGCGCACACACAACCACTTTTCCCGTCGGAATAATCTCTGAAGGTTTTTCCGATGGAGTTCCGCTGAAACTGTCTTGCACACACACGGTTACACCAAAGTCCGATCATCAAGAACGCGGCAACGTACAGCACATACGACGGGACTAGAAAAAGGATCCGATGGAGTTCCGCTGAAACTGTCTTGCACACACACGGTTACACCAAAGTCCGATCATCAAGAATGCGGAAACGTACAGCACATACGACGGGACTAGAAAAAGGAAGTTCAATAGCCAGTAGCCAATAGCTTCCATCTCGTACTTGCTTCAGAGCATTTTGGTCCGTCAGAACAGCATACAGACGAGCGATTTTCCCGATAGCAATTGATTCCGTCGGAAATATTTAAAACGTTCTATTTCTAGGTCCGTCAGAATTTTCGTTTAAAAAAAAAAAGCAGATGAGGCATACACACATTTGGAATATATACGATGAAAAGCTTCCATCTGATTTTTTCTGTTGGACATTCCGCTCGTGTGTACACGGCATCACACTTTTTTTCAACTTTATTGAAATGTCACATTCATCTTTATGCATGCAGTTATGGTATAGTGCAGTGTTCTCCAAACTACGGCCCGGGGGCCAAATGCGGCCCTTTGCTTGCTTTTATCCGACCATCAGGGTGCTATTTTTTTCACAGACAACAATGATGGGCACAATTCCTCCCAATAACACCAATGATGAGGCATCATTTCTCCCACTGACACCAATGATGGGGGATTGGTTATTCCTACTGATGTTGGGACATTTTGTACCCCTGTTGGCCACAGTCCAGCCCCCCTAAATTCTGAAAGACAACAATCTGACCCTTTGTTTAGAAAGTTTGGAGACCCCCTGGTGTAGTGCATTGCAACATGCTGCACTGCAAAAAAAATGAAGCATATTCTACTTTTTTCAGTACACCACTGCAGTGTAAATTATCTTGACTAAGTAATGCAACTGCATTGGGCAAGAATGACCAGCACATCCCAATGCATATGGTGCGAATAGGTCCTAAACCTCTAATGCACAACAACTACTGATATTAATCCCGTTCCACACTTCCAAGGGTATTAAATAGCCCCTTCATTACTGTTGTGTTTTGCAGTGACTAATGAGCAGCAGAAGGAACCAAAATAGCCAATGGGGGAACCTGCTATTTGACCAGCCTGAGGAACTGGATCAGATATGGAGCTCTGCCACAGAAGTTATGGTAAGGGAGAGGCAACACTATGAGCCAGCATTCGTGTGTGCAGACAAGTAACATTTAAACTGGGGGGGGGGGGGGGGGCAGCTCTTGATGCATACTTGCAATTGGGAGCTTCCAATCATGTGACTGCTGAGACAGTCAATCATAGTGGTTACATGAACAGAAAGCCCACCTCCCAGCATTTGGATCCTTGTAAAGTGCTGGTGTGCTGTTGCAGGAGGAGGTTAAATAAAAGCTAGGGATAATTTAAAGGAAACCTTTACTGAGAGGAATATGTATAGATGTAAGATGGTGAAATGGTCAGAGAAGAAGGATTCATTTAGTAAGTAGTGATAGAGTAGTTAATTGTTACGGTATTTAAGAGGCAAATAACACCAGTATGAATTGATGGTATCCACTTTAGGGTGAAACCCCGCTTTAAGCATTTGTGGTGGTGGATTGGATAAAATGCTTGTTTAGGATATGTAAAAACTTTAGTGCACATAATTTGGGCAGAGGTTCATTTTAACAATTTGTGTTTGACCTCAATTTAGGATGTCTAAAGTGCAAGGCCTAATGTATATAGGCACTTCAGAGGAGTTGGATTACATATCAGTATTCGTACATTTATATGAATGCTTCTTTTGCTGCACTTATGTACTAAGACAAGGTCTGTAAAGCCTTTTTATGGGTCTGCCTGACTACAAAATGAGGTGGCAAATTCAAATATTATTAATCACTGTGGGGTTGACAAGTATCATGTGAAGTAATACATTTTACCATGACAGGTCTGCTAAGCAAGCAGATTTCCAATCACATTGAATAGATAAATCCACATCTATAGAACATGGTTTGGAAGGGTGAAATTACAAAACTCCTTACCTAAGTGAAATGGTATGCAAAAATAAAAAAAATCAGAAATAAGTAATTTGTTGGCTTGAAAATTAGTAGAGCATAAAAACTACATTTTCTGGTTTACATAAAATGGACATTTTTCAATGTGCCTGATCTTTTCCTAAAGAGAATTTGCACATTCATTGTGCCACCAAGATTAATATACCTGACCAGCAATATTTTTTTTAGATGTGTAATTCCTTCTTACTCATTTTATAGATGTTAATAGAATCCAAATACAGTATAATGCCCTTTTCCTCCCAGCAGAATTTTAACCAATGACATTTAAAAAAGCCAAGCATTGTCGTTATTGGATCATCACCAGCTACTAACTCATATGCTTAGGGTAATTGATATCTTGAGCCAACTTTTCCCTCTGGGACTCTGCAGCAAGCAATGACTTTGGGCTAATGATGGAGAAAATGGTTAAAATACTGCCCGCTGAAAAACCGTCTATTTTTTTTTCTTTTTTTTTACATGACCTTTGAATTCCTTGTGCATTTCATTTATTGTTTATTGATCCATTGTCACTACTTTATTTTATTTTAACATGGCCTGAACATATATACAGTGCTGTGAAAAAGTATTTGCCCCCCCCCCCTCCTGATTTTTTTTTTTGCATATTTCTCACTCCTAAATGATTCAGATGATCAAACAAATTTTAATATTACACAAAGATAACCCTAGTAAATTCAGGATACAGTTTTTTAATTATTATTTTATTTATTAAAGGAAAAAAGCTGTTCAAACCTGCCTGGCCCTATGTTAAAAAGTAATTGCCCCCTCCCATGCTGAATCATGAATGAACTGTGATTATCCACCATTTTTTGGAAAGCTGAGTTAAATTTCACTTGCCACACCCAGGTCCGAATACTTGCCTCAGGTAAGATCAGTGTTCATGATTCAACAATAAGAAAGAGAATTGGCAGAAATGACATCCATGGGAGAGTTCCAAGGCCAAAGCCACTGCTGACCAAAAAGAACACGAAGGCTCATCTCACATTTACCAAAAATATCTTGATTATCCCCAAGACTTTTAGGCAAATATTCTGTGGACTGATGAGACAAACAATTAACTTTTTGGAAGGTATGCGTCCCGTGACATCTGGCATAAAACAAATACAGCATTTTATAACAAGAACATATACCAACAGTCAGACATGGTGGTGGTAATGTGATGGTCTGGGGCTGCCTAGCAGCTTCAGGACCTAGATGATTTACCATAATTGATGAAACCATGAATTCTGAGCTCTATTGGAAAATCCTAAAGGAGAATGTCTGGCCATCAGTTTGTGATCTCAAGCACAAGTGCATTTGAATTATGCAGCTGGACAATGATCCGAAACAGCAAGTCCACCTCCAAATGGTTCAAACAAAGCAAAATGTAGGTTTTGGCATGACCTAGTCAAAGCCCGGACATAAATACAATTGAGATGCTGTATCATGACCTATCATGGTGGAAAACCCTCCAATGTGGCTGAATTAAAACAATTCTACAAACAAGAGTGGGCCATAATTGCTCCACATCAATGTGAAAGACTCATTGTCATTTATCGCAAATGCTTTATTGCCGTTTTTGCCGCCAAGGGTGGCACAGCCAGTTATTAGGTTTAGGAGAAAATATTTTTCACATAAAAACAGGCAGGTTTGGACAGCTTTTTTCCCTTATCAAATGAAACCAGCATTTAAAAACTGCATTTTATACTTACTCGGGTCATCTTTGTGTAATGATAAAATTTGGTTGATGATCTGAGTCATTTAAGTGTGACAAATATGCAAAAATATTTAAAAATCAGAAAGGGGCAAATACTTTTTCACCACATTTTATATATATATATATATATATATATATATATATATATATATATACAAACAGGCTATTATTAATCAAGACAAGAACAGTTTAAAAATATTTGTCTAAATTGTGAAAAAGCCACATAATTGGCTAATACAAGCACATTTTATGCCAGCTCATTTACCTGCTATGTTTTATAAAATTACTTAATAAATGCACAAAAACTTTTATTTCATCTATTTACATTAATCTTTATTAATTGATTCAGTTCCTGGGGACAACAGACCACCAAGCATTCTCATTGTATTCTTGGAGTAGTGAAAGCAATCTGCTGTGTTTATCCTATTACTGCCTGCAGACTGCCCTTACTTAGCAGCCCAACAGCCATCCAGTGCATATAGTTTAATGAGACAGTAACACATGCACCACTGTACAGACAGGCCCCAACGTTGGGTGACTTAACCACTTTAAGCCCTTGTACACACGGTCGGATAATCTGTCGGATTGCGTCTTATCGGACCGTGTCGTCGGATAATCCGACTGTGTGTGGTATGCATCTGACTGATTCCGTCCGAATCTCCGTCCGATCCAATTTTCCAACATGTTGGAAATATTTCCCGACCAACTGGGCCAGACAGACCTAATCCGATCATGTGTAGAGCATTTTCATCGGACCAAGTGCCACGCATGCTCAGATCAAATTCCTACATCAAAGCTATTGGCTACTAGCCTGAACGTAGTCCCATCATAACAAAATTATGTCATCACGTTCTGAAAGATCGGATTTTTCGCCAACTTGGCCCGACCGTGTGTATACAACAGTTTCGGACAAGATCCGACGGACAAGATCCGACGGACAAAATCCCACAGGCAAAATTCGACGGATTTGGTTGTGGAAATCTCCGACCGTGTGTACAGGGGCTAAGACCACCCCACGCAGATATACTGTGGCAGGGCTGCCCTCCTGGGTGTTATTGGATACAATGGGAGCCAATCAACAGGTCCTGCCAATCGTTCTGAAAAGAGGCTGAATGGCAGTCTGCCTATGTAAACAAGACAGATCGACTTTCTTCCAGAGGGGAAAATGGAGATCTTTTTTTTTTTTTTAACCCCTTCCCTGCCAGGGTCATTAGTACAGTGACAGCACATTTTTTTAGCACTGATCACTGTAATAACGTTGCCGGTCCCCCAAAAGTGTCAGTTAGGTGTCCGATTTGTCATCTGCAATGTCGCAGTCCTGCTAAAAATCCCTGATCGCTAGTAAAAACTAGTAAAAAAAGTAAAGAAAAAAAATTCCATAAAAATATCCCATATTTGTAGACGCTATCCAAACAAAAAAACTCGCTGCTCCAGGTGAGACAAGAAGCCTAATGATATCACAGGTGCCCGCCTCGACTCGCCTCCGCATACGATCAAAACTGAAGAAATGGCTGCACTCCAAGATCCATCAAATTTCTTATTTAATATCGAACATCCCAAGTGTTGCACACAGTTCAAATGGTAGACGCGTTTCACACACTAACAGGTGCGTAATGAATAAGCGCACCTGTTAGTGTGTGAAACACGTCTACCATTTGAACTGTCTGTAACACTCGGGATGTTCATTATTCAATAAGAATTTTGGTGGATCTTGGAGTGCAGCCATTCCTTCAGTGTTTGTAGATGCTATATTGTGATTTTTTTTTTATTGGGTATGTTTTATAACAGAAAGTAAAAAATATTGTTTTTTTTTCTATATTGTCAGTCTTTTTTCATTTATAGTGCAAAAAATAAAAACTGCAGAGGTGATCAAATACCATTATTTTGGTACAGCGTTGTACGACCGTGCAATTGTCAGTTAAAATAACGCACTGCTGTATCACAAAAAAGGCCGGGTCAGGAAGCATCCAGGGCTGAAATGGTTAATTTTGCTAATTAAGGCGCCAGATACTTTATAGCCATCCCCAGCGGTACCCCTCTCAGGAATGTATACGCTCATCCACTCCTAGGGGTAGATGTATTGTACAGAGTGCACTCAGGGACAATTTTTGAATAGTCATGGCCAATAATACAGTGAGACTTTTTTCTGTGTGCCATTTATGCTTTTCATAGTTGATGCTGTTCCTATTAACGCTGCATATTAGCTCTGATCCTCTGTTCACATCTATGCAGCTGACGTGAGTACCTATAGGGATGTCCATCCTGTCCCTTATACATTATTTATTCCTATTACTCAGTTACAATATTATACCATATGGTTATGTTTCTTTATAGATTACCATTGCATTCGCCCCTGAAGAGTTGATATACCCCAACGAAACGCGTCTGGCTTACATAGATGCATGATGTCCATACAGATGATTTTATGTCTGTTATTTTGTTTTACTCTAGACTTTTTGGCCCATGCTGTGCAGGACTTGTTTTTACTTTATGTTATGCTTATGATTACCATGGTGCCAATATTTATTTATATGCAGTTTTCAGCATACCCTGCGTATATGCAATTCTGTAAATGCATTTTTGTGGTATTCGATATGTTATACATGATTTCACATGGTATAATAAAATGTTCTTTGCCAAGACTGCTTTTGGTATACATCTCTCACTCAAATGCCCCCTTTTTTTGTTGGAACCCATAAAACAACACTTTTTTATATCCTACATGTTTACTTTATACAGTGATTGGCCTCATTTAACCACTTGCTTACTGGGCACTTAAACCCCCCTCAGTCCCAGACCAATTTTCAGCTTTCAGCGCTGATGCACTTTGAATGACAATTGCGCGGGCATACAACACTGTACCCAAATGAAATTTTTATCATTTTTTTCCCACAAATAGAGCTTTCTTTTGGTGGTATTTAGTTACAGCTCGGAGTTTTATTTTTTGCTAAACAAACAAAAAAAGATGCAAAAAAAAAAAAATCATGTTTTAATAGTTTGTTATAAAATTTTGCAAACGGGTCATTTTTCTCCTTCATTGAAGTGCGCTGATTAGGCGGCACTGATGGCTGCATTGGTGGGCACTGATGGGCTGCATTGGTGGGCACTGATGGGCTGCACTGGTGGGCACTGATAGGCATAGTTAAGGCGGCACTAATAGGCACAGATAAGGCGGCACCGATGGGCACAGATAAGGCGGCACTTATGGGCAAAGATGGGCACAGATAAGATGGCATGGATGGGTGGCACGGATAAGTGGCACGGATGGGTGGCACGGATGGGCACTGATAGGTACCACTGATAGATGGGACTGATGGGCACTGATAGGTGGCACTGATAGGTGGCTCTGATAGGTGGCACTGCTGGGCACCGATGGGCGGCACTGCTGGGCACTGATGGGCGGCACTGGGTCGCAGCACCTTTGAGGCAGATTGTGGGCACTGTGGGTGGCACTGTTGGTGGCACTGCTGGATGGCACTGTGGGTGGCATTGTGGGTGGCATTGTGGGTGGCACTGTAGGTGGCACTGTGGGCACTATGGGCACTGATGGGGGGCACTGATGGGGGGCACTGATGGGGGGCACTTACTTTTATTCAGGATGGCACGGCGGTGGGCAGGTGGGCACTGGCAGGGGGCAGGTGGTCAGCTGTATTGCTGGCCGTGATCGGCTTTTTTTTTCTCTCCTCGCGCTGTCAGCGCGAGGAGGAATAATAGCCGATTACCGGCTCCGTTCTATCACATGATCAGCTGTCATTGGCTGACAGCTGATCACGTGATAAGGGGTCGGGATCGACCCCTTGCACGGATCGGTGATCAGGCGAGTCTCACGGACTCGCCGATCACAGAGCGCGTCGCGCGCACCCCTCAGGGGGCGCGCAGGCCGCTCGTATCTGGGACGACGTCAATAGACGTAGTCCCGGAAATGTAGGTCCGCGCTGATGCCGTCATTTGGCAATAGCGCGGATCTGTAGTGGTTAAAGTCCCGCTGACCACTTTCCCTTTTTTTTTTATTAACGCGACATATACCAGTTTAAGTTCAATTGCCCTTATTGCAGTTTAAGTTAATTGCCATAGTTGAGGCTAGTATTTTCGTCTATTAGTCTAACGCCTCCTAACTCATTCTCTGACCTGTTTTTTGATTTGTGCAATGTGTTTACCTTTATACACTTACACACAGACAGTCTGTGACCTATTTTCTGTACACTAACATTTAAGTTATACATATAAATGTAGCCTTCAGCTTATATACCAGGTTTCAGAGGGGACAGAGTGGTTTACAGAGTTGTGGCAGAACAGAGTATCCATCCTACCAAGCAGCTCCTCCGTGGGTATGTGCCACAGCTGCTAAAAAGACCATTGGTGACATTGTTATGCTATGTAAGGCTGGCCATAGATTTTTTTTTTTTTATCGATCAGCTAGTGGGCTGATCAAAAGAAAAAAACAATGGATTCCCATATTTGCACAAGCGAGGTGGATGGAGAAATATTTCCCACTGTGCTATTGTTTCCTCACAACATGGACTACTCTGATCAACAGAAATGTTCCCAACATTCCCATTCAACAGAAGCTGATTGTTAGATCAACCTCCTATGAATGGGTACGTCCATAGATGGATCAAATTGTGACCTGGCCCTGTTGAAACGGCTGAATGTCAATGCAACTATGGCCTGCTTAAGAGACAGAATTTGCCCATTGCTCAAGGAACCCCTAGAAAGCTCAGAAGTGAACCTTAGGTTTCAATGGAACCCTTGTTGCGAAAGGCTGGGTTAGAGCCTTTGTCAAATTTCCAATACAATCAATATTTTCTTTTAAAGATATTAACCTGCCTTCTTTGTCATTATTGAGACAGGATATGATTGCCTCAGTGGATTAACAGATAACAATAAAAATGGACAGAGGTTCCCTATTCTAGAGTTAGAGTTGCTCTTTAAGGGTTTTACTATCTTAATCCACATGCTGGCAAATGCTTACTATATGTTTCAGTTGTGCAAGAACTGTGCTTTTGTGCCAACTCCTTTAACTTCCCATGTCTTACAGTGAAATGGAAGCACCTTAGTGATTTATCAAGGTGCAGACACTTTACATTATTGAATGTGTGTTTGCAAATTTGATTCCTATGTTATGCACATGCCCAGGTTTGACGTCCCACAGAAAGGGCGAGAGCAAAATTTTTAACACACTAATGGTGACATAACTGCACCTTGCACTGCCTGCTATCACATTATAATGCTACAACATTGTTTATGAATGATTTCCTTGTGACAGGATGCTTAAAAGTAAATGTTACACACATTGGTAGCCAACTGAAGCTTTGCCACGTATTACTGTAATGCATTGGTGGCCCACCCATATGGGGCGCAGGGCGCTGCCCCCCTAATCCGTGCGCCTGGCCACTAATCTACATGCAGGGCACTGTACGTATGGATTCCAATTTTTTTGTTTTTTTAGAAGCACATGATTATAGCCTGGGGCTCTGATTGGCTTCAAAAAAGGGTGGGCTTGGGATGCAGAACACGTGGATTGCCGCCCATCCAAATATACCACCAGGCACCACTGCTGTAATGGTGGCTGCAGATACTGTAGTTAATCTGCTGTTTTATTCCTTTTTTGTAACTACAGTACTAAGTGCTGGGCAAGGATTAAATTACCGTCTTCTGGTAGCATGCAGGTAAGTCAGGCTGCAGTTCTCTGATACCGCCTAGGCCCAGCTCTTATATTTGTTGGAGAGAGAAGAGATCTTTCTGTTGCTGCTTGTTTACTGTCAATTCACTGGTTGGGCTCAGACAGACAGATAACTAATACGTAATAAATACCTACTTTTTTTATTTCTATTGCCAGTTTTTTGTTGATACACTGCCTATTGGTGTTGTATATTTCTGTATGAAAACTCAATAAACGAAAAGATTTAAGAAAAAAATATATAATAAATAAAACTTAGGACTGGATGGTAAGTACCGTATATACTCGAGTATAGGCCGACCCGAATATAAGCCGAGGCCCCCAATTTACCCCCAAAAAACTGGAAAAAATTATTGACTCGTGTATAAGCCGAGGGTGAGACATGCCTGTCCATCCCTGTGTGTCCGTCCATCCCTGTGGGTCCATCCATCCCTGTGTGTGTGTCCATGCATCCGTGTGTGTGTGTGTGTCCATGCATCCGTGTGTGTGTGTGTGTGTGTGTGTGTGTGTGTGTCCATGCATCCGTGTGTGTGTGTGTGTGTGTGTGTGTGTGTGTGTGTGTGTGTGTGTCCGTGCAGCCTACCTGTGTCCAGCCTGCCTGTGTCCGTCCAGCCTGCGTCCCGTCCAGCCTGCGTCCCGTCCAGCCTGCGTCCCGTCCAGCCTGCGTCCCGTCCCGGCCCGTCCCGTCCCGGCCCGGCCCGTCCCGTCCCGAGCCGAGCCTCCGTCCTTCCTCTTCGTCGGCGGCCATTCTAGGATTCAAAAGCCGCGCCTCCGTCGGTGATAGGCGGAACACTCAATTTCCTACTGACTGCTGTTCCGCCTATCGGATGTCCGTGATAGGCGGAACACTCAATTTCCCAGCAGCCTGTGTTCCGCCTATCACGGGCATCGTCTCATCCTCGTCCGTAGTACGAGGATGAGACGATGCCCGTGATAGGCGGAACACAGGCTGCTGGGAAATTCAGTGTTCCGCCTATCACAGGCGAAGGCGGAGCCGGAGGCGCGGCTTTTGAATTATAGAATGGCCGCTGTCTGTCTGCTCGACATGCTGATCGAGCGGGCAGACAGCGATGACTCGAGTATAAGCCGAGGGGGGCACTTTCAGCCTCAAAAAAGAGGCTGAAAATCTCGGCTTATACTCGAGTATATACGGTAATACAAATCTTTGCAAGATAAAATAAGGCAAAAATATACATTTAAATCATGTATTTATTTATTTGCTTAGAATTCAGCTATCTGTCCAACTGAATCAGAGCTTTGTGCGCCATATATTTTAAAGTATGTGGTTATTGTAGATACTGTTTCCTAGGTTTGTATGAATATACTAGCACAATTCAAACACCATTTTATTTAAACTTTTATAAAAGTCCCTGTACCCTGTCTTCATGATAGGCAATCATCTGGGTTCTTAACTGCCCATCTGGCATGTTTTTGGTAGCCAAAAGCTCCCTCTGCTGTGGGCATCACAATACTTTGAGAATGTAATACATGAAACTTCCTAGCAACCCTCCCAGTCTCCAGACAGAATGCTTTAGTCATGTGGTGCCAATGGTTCCTTCGAGGTGAAGGGTAGGGTTATCTCACAATTGCCGACCATTGTCTACTAAAGTCTGGGCTTGCCTTGACTTAAGTGTTTTAACATTATTTTAATTTGGAGACCTTGATTTGAACTCCAAGCAACGGTCACAATTGTTAAAAGCCAATATATTATACGCTAAGCCACCAAGCCTACTGGATCATTTTAATGCAGAAGAAAAACACACATTAAGCTGCTCCAGGAACACTGCCAACATGAATACAGTACATGTTCAGCATTGGGCACTGTGGCAATCCATGCTGTTCTTCATTGACAATTCAAGGGACAAACAATGACCTGATATTTACCAGCATTATTACTGGCAAGATGACAAATCAGTCACTTTCTCTGCTGCAAAGGAGCATTTGGAAACATAAGTGTTCAAGACTGTTATGTGTTGTTTGTGGTATTTTTTAGCATATGCAGCACAGTTATAAATGTAGGGCATATATTACATAATATGAGCTGTTATGCAGCTAATATTACTGTCCATATAATAAACATCCGTAATGCTGGCTATAAACAATCCTAAACAGAGGTGTAACTAGATTCTTCAGGGCCCCGCTGCAAGAAACATGAAGGGCCCCCTGACCCCCAGCTGGGGGCCCTTCCTTCCGAGCCCGGGGTCCTTATCTCAGAGCCTAGTGATACAAAGCCGATTGAAAGTGCGACCTTTGCGACCCTGGTAGTTCCGCCAATAGTGTAGGTAGGAGTTTATTTTATTTTTTACCTTTTTTTTTTACAATATTATCTTTTCCATTTTCTTAGGAGCCACATTGGGGGGCTTTGGTGAGATTCTGGACCCTTAACATGTGATCAGCTGTCAACCAGTGACAGCTGATCATGTGATGTAAACAAGTCAGTAATCGTCTTTTTTTTTCCTCAAGGAGGCAGCATGAGGAGAAAAAAAATGCAGATTACCGGCTTGTGTAAATGAGACATTGGCCCCACACACGGAGAGCCACTGCCGCCTTATCAGTGCCCACCAGTGCCACCTATCAGTGCCCCCACGTGCCACCTATCAGTGCCCACCAGTACTGCCAATCAGTGCCCATCAGTGCCTCATAATCAGTGCCACCTATCAGTGTCACCTACCAGTGCCTATCAGTGCCCATCAGTGTCACATATCAGTGCCCATCAGTACAACGTATCAGTACCCATCAGTGCCCTTCAGTGCTGTCTATCAGTGCCACATATCAGTGCACTCCTCCAGTGCCACCTATCAGTGCCCCATCAGTGCCACCTATCAGTGTAGCCTTATCAGTGCCTCCTGATTAGTGCCCATCAGTGCCACCTATCAGTGCAGCCTTATCAGTGCCCTCTGATTAGTGCCCATCAGTGCTGCCTTATCAGTGCCTATCAGGGAATCTACCAGTGCCCATCAATCAATTTTTTCTGTCTTTTTTTGTTTGTTTAGCAAAAAAAAAAAAAAATTCCTTTAGGTTCAGTGTAGCATGACCACTCAATTTTTATTCAAAGAGTGATAGCACTGAAAGCCAAAAATTGGCCTGGGCAAGAAGGGGGTTTAAGTGCCCAGTAAGCAAGTGGTTAATAAACCACATGTACTGTATATGTTGGATTTGTGGTGTCAGAGTTATAATTGCGCTCTATAGATGAAATAAATATCATTAGCATTTCTATGCTGAAAAATGTACTGTATGTTAAAAAAATTACTGATAATATTTAATTATCTTCACAACTATCTTTTGTTTTGAAAGAATAAGCAAATATTTACTGTATATAAATTTTTTGTAATTAAAATAATATTTGAATGACAAACACTAACAGATTCAGACATTCCCGCTTGATTCAGCTGTGCATAGGTGCTGCAGAAGGTATTCACTGTTCATTTTTTCAGAATATCACAGTTGGGAGCAGGGTTAAGAATGAACAATGGGTGCAGGGCTCAGACTTTCTGCTAGTTCAATTTCAAACTATAGATCTTTGAAAAAAATGTCAGTAGTTAACTGAATATTTCAGTCATATAGCCTCTACAGGCTCCTTACCGGCAGAATCCCTACAAGCCACTATCACTACTATTCCAAAACCGGGCAAACCACGCGATGACCCTACCAGCCACAGGCCCATCTCCTTACTGAATACTGATACTAAATTGTTTGCTAAAATCCTTGCTACACGACTCTCTGACATCATCCCATCTTAAGTGCATAACGACCAAGTGGGTATTGTAGCTGGTAGACAGGCTTCATTGTATAAGGTCCGGATTTCCCACAAGGCCACCGAGGCCAGGCCTTGGGGCATCAGTGGTGCAGGGGCGGTGCCCCTCCTGCGGCGATTTCTTGGCTTTCGCAGCCGCCCCCCACAATAACATAGCTCCCGGCGGGCTGGGTGCTGTGATGAAGGTAGTGCTGTATACATTGGTGCGATCTCCTCCTGACTGTATGTGTTGCCCCCCCATATATGCTGTCACTGTGAGCCGGGGCTCCTCCCCTCCTCCCTGCAGTAGGAGCGCTGAAAATATATATTGGGGGGCATTGGTTTTCTTGTTTTTAATAAAGGGGTTGCCAAAAACTGTGTGTGTTTTTATTTCTTTTTGACACCTTTTTGATGAATGAATAGGCCATAGTCAATCACAAGGGGGGGCAGAATCTGGGGGCCCCCTTGTTAAAGGGGGCTTCCAGATTCTGATAAGCCCCCTGCCCAGAGACCCCACAACCACAGCCCAGGGGTCTGTGAATCGGGAAGTGGCCCTTGTCCCTGTCAACATGGGGGCAAAGTGCTTTGGGTGGGGTTTGGAGTGGGTTTCCCCTTAAAATCCATTGGAGGGACCCCCACGCTGTTTTATTTAAAAAAAAAATTGCTATGCCGGCAATGGTACTGTAATGGTAGTTTTTTTTTTTGCATTGGTACATGCCCCCCATACCCTTTTTATGGCTAATAACTTGCATATAAACCTTAAAAATAGGGGCTTTTGATTTTTCAAATTCGGGTCCCAAAGGCTTCAATGGGGTTTGGGGTTTGGTCAGAACTTTTTTGCGATGTTCGAGAATTATGGAGCAAACTGAACCTGGGGGTGTTCAGCCCATCTCTACTAGGCATTAGGGATGAGCTTCGTGTTCGAGTCGAACGTACGTTCGACTCGAACATTGGCTGTTCGTGCGTTCGGCGAATTCCGAACGTTTTGGCCGTTCGCGTCAAAATTCGAGTGACGCGCGCGCGGACCACAATGCACTGCGTTGGCGCAGTGCATTGCTGCCCGATGATTGGCCAAGCATGCACTGTGACCCCGCATGCTTGGCCAATCGCAGCGCCGGCAGCGAGGAGAGCTATGATTGGCCACAGGCAGGATGCCTGTGGCCAATCATAGCTCAGGCTGTGTAGTGCACGCCCCACACTATATAAAGCCGCCTTTAAGGCGGCCTCCTGTAGTGTGTTACTTTGCATCTGAAGCAGTGGGTGTTCTGTGTACCTTCAACACAGTACACACCAATCGTTTTTGGCTGATTTCCTATCTTGCTGCTGTGTAGTGGTTGTTGTCTGTGCCCTGACTGCAGTATACACCACTATATTCACCTCACCTATATAGCTAGTGATCTAGCTTTAACCACTTAACAACTGCCCATTGCCGATTAACGGCTTCAGGGCGGTTGTTTAACTCAGAGAGGCCGTTAATTAACGGCCTCCCAGAATTCTGCTCTCCCGTGCCCCGAGGTGTGCGCACTCGAGAGCATCCGCAGGACCCGGCGCATCACGGTAAACGGGCGCTCATAGCGGCCGTTTACCACGTGATTGCTCCGTCAAATGACGGAGTGATCACTTGGAAACAAACCGGCGTCATGTTATGACGCCTGTTCCTCCCTCCCCTTTCTGTACCGATCGGTACAGCGGAGGGGAAAGAGATCGGTGTCAGCAGCGATGTGGGCTGCATCTGCAGTGCCCACATCGCTGCTCACCAAATTTAACCCCTCAATTCCCTGCCAATACTCTGCAATACCAGTGCATACTCTGCAGTACCCTGCCATTACTCTGCAGTACCCCGCCATTACTCTGCAGTACCCCGCCATTACTCTGCAGTGCAGTACCCTGCCATTACTCTGCAGTGCAGTACCCTGCCATTACTCTGCAGTACCCTGCCATTACTCTGCAGTACCCCGCCATTACTCTGCAGTACCCCCCATTACTCTGCAGTAACCCCCATTACTCTGCAGTACCCCCCAATACTCTGCAGTACCCGCCATTACTCTGCAGTACCCGCCATTACTCTGCAGTACCCCCAATACTCTGCAGTACCCTGCTATTACTCTGTAGTACCCCGCCAATACCCCGCCAATACTCTGTAATACCCTGCCATAAATTGCCATACCCAGCCATACTCAGAGATACCCAGCCATACTCGGTGATACCCTGAAATACCCAGCCATAGACGCCCCCCACCCCTCACCGCCCTCCGGTGCTTCTACCAACTCGCCAGTACGATCAAAGCCAGAATCTTTTTTTTATTTTTTATTTCAGGCTTCCCAGCCTAGAGGTGAGATGTGGGGTCATATTGACCCCCCAGATTTCACTGTAAAGAGGACCTGTCACCCCATATTCCTATTACAAGGGATGTTTACATTTCTTGTAATAGGAATAAAAGTGATCAAAAATATATTTTGGGGGAAAAAAATGTCAAACTAAAATAAATAAAGTAAAATGAACAATAAAAAAATAAAATAAAAATTAAAGCGCCCATGTCCCCATGTGCTCGCATGTGCCACACATGTGAGGTATCGCCGAGAATCTTAGAGCGAGAGCAATAATTCTAGTCCTAGACCTCCTCTGCAACTCAAAACATGTAACCAGTAAAAAAATATTTAAAGCGTCGCCTATGGGGATTTTTTAAGTAGCGACGTTTGGCGCCATTCCACGGGCATGTGCAATTTTGAAGAGTGACATGTTTGATATCTATTTACTCAGCATAACTTCATCTTTCACTTTATGCAAACATTGGGCTAACAAGTGGTTAATAATAGAGCTTGCAGTCAGTAGTGTTAGGAGATAGTGCGTGCTGTCTGCGTGCTCTGTACCCAGTACATACCGCTATAATATAGGGCAGGCCCCTACTTTCAAACATCCAACTTACAAACATCTCCTACTTGCAAACGCAAGGAGACAGCAGCAAGTGAGATGAAAAAAGATGGACGACAAAACAAATTATACAGGGGTGATAACCCTTCCCTATGTTTTCCAAAAAGCTTAAAGATATTTTTTTTGACTGGAGCTACACTTTAAAAATGTACCGGTTGAAAATGACAAACAGATTCAACTTAACACAACAAACCTACACAGTCCCTGTCTTGTTTGCACCGCCTGTATACTGCTGTTCTGAGTATATAGGGCCTGGGGGCCACACGCATTTCCTTTTTTTTAATATGGGTACGGGGTTCCCCTTAATATGTGTACAAGACCCAAATAGGCTGGTAATGGGCAGGGAGGGCTACCCATGCCATGTTTCTCAATGATTTTCAACCATATTGCAGGAACCAGATATAACATTAAAACCGCAAGCAGTTTTAAATGGTGTTATTTCCGTTTAATGTCATTTTGTGCAGGGACTGTTCTAAACACGGGAAACACGTGGCACTTCACAGGCATACTACAGACACCCCCCAGGCACCATATTTAAAGGAATATTTCACTTTTTTTTTCACTTTAATCATCATTAAAATCAGTGCTCCCGCCAAAATGGTAGTTTTTAAAACTTTTTTTTGCATTGACCCATGTCCCCTGAGGCAGGAGGCAGGTCGCCAAACCCTTTTTAGGACACTATCTTGCATATTAGCCGTTAAAATTAGCATTTTCCAATTCGAACGTTCGAGTCCCATAGACTTCAATGGGGTTCTAACGTTCGTACCGAACGCGGGGGTCGTTCGCAAGTTCTGGTGCGAACCGAACCGGGGGGTGTTCGGCTCATCCCTACTAGGCATAAGGAAAGGGAGAACAACTGATGGGAAAAACTGTCCACCCTCCGAAGATGGTTGCCTCAGTTTTGAGCTTTTTTGTTTAAACAGGTAAAGCATTTGTGTGTGTGGAACGTCACCATGCAATCCTATGCTATAGATGTTAACTCCAAAGCACCCCCTATTTTATCCCATTTGTCATATCTGCTATTTTGCACTGTACTGGAGGCATAATTAGAATTTTACAAGGCTGCAAAAGAGAGAGAGTAAGCAGGTTTTTATTTTGCAATTAAATTAAAGTGCTTGTAAAGACAGAAGTTTTTTTTTTATCTTAATGCATTCTATGCATTAGGATAAAAAGCCTTCTGTGTGCAGCAGCCCCCCTCAGACCCCCTAATACTTACCGGAGCCCCATCTAGATCTAGTGATGTTGTAGGAGAGACTTGGCTGTCTGGGACTCTCCCTCCTCATTAGCTGAGACAGCAGCGAAGAGCCCATTGGCTCCCGCTGCTGTCAATCAAATTCAGTGAGCCAATGAGAAGAGAGAGGGAGCGGGGCTGTGCTGTGGCTCTGTGTCTGAATAGACACACAGAGCTTTGGCTCGGGTGCCCCCATAGCAAGCTACTAACAGGAGGGAGGGTCCAGGATCGCCAAAGATTGACCCAAGCAAAGGAGGATCTGAGCTGCTCTGTGCAAAACCACTACACAGAGCAGGTACAGTGCCTTGAAAAAGTATTCATACCCCTTGAAATTTTCCACATTTTGTCCTGTTACAACCAAAAACGTTAATGTATTTTATTGGGATTATATGTGATAGACCAACACAAAGTGGCATATAATAGTGAAGTGGAAGCAAAATAAATGGTTTTCAAATTTTTTAGAAATAAATATGTGAAAAGTGTGGCGTGCATTTGTATTCAGCCCCCTTTACTTTGATACCTCTAACTAAAATCTAGTGGAACAAATTGCCGTCAGTAGTCACCTAATTAGTAAGCTGTTAGTAAGTAGAGTCCTTTTGAGTTCTACCAAGTTCCAGCTGAAAAAAAGCCCCTGCATACAGTTAATACAGTGCACACAGCAAGCACATGTAGTAGTGAATAGGGATGGGCGAACGGTTCAGCCCAAGCATAAGTTCGGGCCGAACTTTGTTTGTTCGGATGTTCATGAAAAATCAAGTGTGTTAATTTTAAAGGCGTATATGCAAGTTCTTCCTCCATCTTCCTCTGCTTCTTCCTCTGGTCCTCTGGTTCTTCCTCCAGTCTTCTCTATCTTCCTCCGGCATCTTCCTCCGGCTTCTTCTTCCCCACTTCATCCTGCGGACGATCTGCCTCAATGGAAGGCTCCCGCTGTGTGACGCTTCTGTTCTTTTGACAGTTCTTCTATAACAGCGACTTCCCTATAGCTTTCCCGTGGTGTCGGGGGCGGAGTCACCTGTTTAATTAAACAGATGATCCCACCCCCTCTGACACCATGGGGAGGCCAAGGGGAAATCTCTGTGCGTCAGAGGGGGCGGGGTCACCCTTAATATTCATAGCAGACCCAAAGGGCCTGGTAATGGACCAGGGGAATCCCATGCGCTTTTTTCAATGATTTTTATCTATATAGCCGAGACCCGACAATTCATTACAGCCACGATCAGTTTTAAATGACAATTTTTCCTTTAGAAATGTCACTTTGCTGTGGTACTGTTTTAAACATGAGGAAAATGCACCACTTTACAGGCATACTATAGACACCCCCCACGCACGATATTTAAAGGAAAATTTCATTTTTATTGTTTCACTTTAAGTGTTAATCATTATTATTTATTATATTATATATTATTATTATATATTATTATTAAAAAAATCACTGCTCCTGAAAAAATCATGGGCTTTCGGTGGTTATATGTGAATGATGCCTGAGGCCACAGACATCATTCAGATATCGGCGTTTTCAGCCAGCGATTCCCTGCACCATAAGAATGATCATAGCGGCTGTTCCGCCACTTGATCATTCTTACGGGCGGCAGGACGGGACAACCCCCCCTCCCGCCGCCCTCCGGTGCTTGTATCGGTCACAGGATCCGCCAGCCCCCGCAAGTTACCATAGAGATTTCCGGCAGACCAGATCGTCCCCGGAGTCTCTATGATCGTTCGGAGGTCGGGCGCGATGTTATGACGTCACGCCCGGCCTCTGTATTCAAATTAACGGCGCCGATTTGGCTAGGAAGCCAGGATCATTTTTTTTTTTTTTTTTATTCTTCCCAGCCTAGAGGTGAGATATGGGGTCTTATTGACCCCATATCTCACTGTAAATATGTCCGATCGTGCCATATTCCTATTACAAGGGATGTTTACATTCCTTGTAATAGGAATAAAAGTCATCAATTTTTTTTTTTTTTAAGTGTCAAACTAAAAAAATAAAAATAAAATTAACAAAAAAAAAATGTAAAGCGCCCCTGTCCCTGTGAGCTCGTACATAGAAGCGAGCGCATACGTAAGTCCCGCCCACATATGAAAACGGTGTTCAAACCACACATGTGAGGTATCGACACGAACGTTAGAGCGAGAGCAATAATTCTAGCTCTAGACCTCCTCTGTAACCCAAAACATGTAACCAGTAAAGAAAATTAAAGCGTCGCCTATGGGGATTTTTAAATACCAAAGTTTGGCGCCATTCCACGAGCGCGTGCAATTTTGAAGCGTGACATGTTGGGTATCTATTTACTCAGCGTATCCTCTTCTTTCACATTATGCAAAAATATTGGCCTAACTTTACTGTTTTTTTGTTTTTTTTAAGCATGAAAAATCTGAAAAAAAGTGTTCGAAAAATTGCTGCGCAAATACTGTGCGAGATAAAAAGTTGCAACGACCGCCATTGTATTATCTAGGGTCTTTGCTAAAAAAAACATATATAATGTTTGGGGGTTTCTTTGTAATTTTCTAGCAAAATAATTAGGAATTTTACATGTAGGAGAGAAATGTCAGAATTGGCCTGGGCGCGAAGTGGTTAAAAATAAAAAATTTGCATTGATACATGTCCCCTAGGGCCCCAAACATTTTTAATGGAATAACTTGCATAAAAGCCTTTAAAATGAGCACTTTTGATTATTCATGTTCGTGTCCCATAAACTTTAACCGTGTTCGTGTGTTCTGCCAAATTTTTTGCCTGTTCGTTATGTTCTGGTGTGGACCGAACCAGAGGGGGGGGGGGTGTTTGGCCCATCCCTAGTAGTGAAGAAAATAGTTTGTGTGGACCAGGTTGTCTCAAATTAAGCACTTATCCATTACTAAAACATGGAGATCAGCTTTAAAGAGGGATTCCACCTACAAAAAAAATATTAAAAGCCAGCAGCTATAAATACTACAGCTTCTGACTTTTAATAAATGGACACTCACCTGTCCCGGGGTCCAGCGATGCCAGCAGCCGAGGCCGATCGATCGCTCGGCTCTCGGCTGCTGCCGCCACCATTCTAGGTGAGGGAATCAGGAAGTGAAGCAAATCGGCTTCACTTCCCGGTTCCCTACTGCGCACGCGGCAGGACAGGAAGAGGCATAGACTCCCACGGGAGTCTATGCCCGGAAGTGGGTGTAAATACCTGTCTTTGACAGGTATCTCCACCCCCCACCCCCCTCCCCCCTGAAAGGTGGCAATTGTGACACCGGAGGGGGGAGGGTTCCGATCAGTGGAAGTTCCACTTTAGGGTGGAACCCTGCTTTAAATAGGCTGCAGTTTAAGAGGGACAGATCAGGCAGATTTTCATCAAGAAAATTTAATTTGAGTGTTTCAGAGCAAAAAAAAAAAAAAAGAATTACTGTACAGACTTGGCGCAGGCAATGTAAGCAGCTTTAATAGGGCACAATTTTAGAGAGAGGCACTATAGTGTATTATTTGGAGTATAATCCTAGCTTTCATTTATTTGCACCCAAGTTTCTATTTGAATAGGTACCTTAGCAGTGATTTATAACTGTGGAAATCAACATTACAGGATCATTTGTTTCCAGAAGAAAAAAAAAATAGTATTGAAGTGAGTGAGTGTTCCAAGAATCATTTTTTTGCACTCAAGCCCCAATTTGAATTGGAGCACCAACAGCCAATTTGAAATTTAGAAATTAACTTTACAGTGGTATTTAGTCTCAGAAATAAACAACACAAAATATTGTAGTGAGAACATTTAGTTCCAGTTCACACTGGGGCAACCTGTCAGGTGACTTAGCTGCCTGACAAGTTGTGCTCCATGGAGTGCAATGGTGCAACTGTTCTAATGTGAGCGACTCAAGTCACTCTGACTTAGAAAAAGATTCCTGTACTACTTGGGGCCGACTTCAAAGTGGCTTGCATTGACTTCTATTAAAGAAGTTGTTTGCAAGCTGAGGTCGCGCTGTGTGAGGTGGCTTCAGAGTCGGACAACTATGAAGCCGCCCCAGTGTGAACCGCCACTTACCGTTTTCATTTTTTGTCGCTTTCAAAACCCAATTTGAATAGGATCCCCAGCAGCTATTTGTTAATGTGAAAAGCAACATGGCTTTATTATTTATCCTCCCAGTTATACTCACAGTTTTAATTTATTTGCGCTCGAGTTACAATTTTAATAGAACCCCTAAATTACATTTGTAACTGTGAAAGTCAGAATTTCAGTATCATTTGTTCCCAGAAAAAAATAACTCCCCAAATATCATAATCGTTATGTTCCCAAAATGTTTAATTTATTTGCACTCAAGTGCCAATTTGAATAGGGCCCTCAAAAGTCATTTGTAACTGTGGAAATCAACATTACAGTATAAAGGTAATTTATTTTCAGGCAAAACACCTCAAATATTGTAGTGAGTACATTCTGAAAATGTATTTATTTGAGCTCAAGTCCCAATCAGAAAGAAACCACCAACAGCGATTTTAGAAGTAGACATCAACAGTAGAAATTACGGTATTATTTATTCCCAGAAAAAAACACCCCAAATATTGTAGTCAGTATATTCTCTGATTTCATTTATTTGCAATCAAGCCCCAATTTGAATAGGACCTCCAACTGCCATTTTTCTACTGTAGAAATCAACATTACAGTGTAATTTATTCTTAGAAAAAAAGACACACCAAATATTGTACTCAGTACATTCCAAGAATTAATTTATTTTCACTCAAGCCAAATCTAAATAGCACCCCCAACGATCATTTGTAAATGTGGAAATCAGCATAACAATATAATACAAAGACACCCCAAATATTGTAGTGAGTACGTTCCAAGAATCAATTTATTTGTGCTCAAGCACCAACTGAATAGGACCACCAACAGCCATTTTAATCAGTGTTCCCAAGAGCTTTTGTTCATTGTGTGCTGCAACAGATATGGAGTAGATAGGCAAAGCTCATGGAAGGCAGCGAAAGTTAAATGTTTATGTTGGTGCTCAGTGCTCATTGCTAAAAAAAAAGTTTTTTTAAATATACTCTATATGTTTACATGCAGTCACAGACACACATGGGTGTGTTCTACAGTTTTTCAGCACATTAGGGATAGATAAGAGAGCTTTAAGAAACTGGTTGGAAGCTATTTCTGCTAGCTGAAAAAATATATTTCTATTTTTACATGTAGTTACAGACACACTCACCAGTGATCACCAACATCAAAGATGGTACACACCATTGACCACCAACATTTAAAGGGGCACTCACCACTAAACACCACCATCAGGGGGCACTAAGTCATGACCCCTGAAATTTTATCTGCAAGCTGTGCTGTGCATTACATAGTATTGGCCTTGCACTATGAATGATGCACTGTATATGCTGTTTCCCAAACTAAACAGTTTTACTGCCCTGGCATTTTAGGGCCTTGTGATAGATATACAGTGATAGGCAGTAATATGCAACCTCAGCACTTCAGCTATGATTAAATTATGAATCCCACCATGCATTTGCATTTGGGAGTCATGCCTCTGGGTGACTTTGTATTTTAATCAGAACTGGAGTTCTGTGGTTGCCTAACCCTTGACGTTATTTTTTTATTGTTATATTTTCAAAATTGGTGGTCTTTTTTTCCATTCTTTATTAAAAAAAAACAGTGGCTATTAAATACCATTGAAAAGAAAGCTCTATCTGTCACAAAAAAATATATAAAAATCATTAGTGTACAGTGTTGCATGGCCGAGTAATTGTCAGTCAAACTACCACGGCACTGAAACTGCAAAATGGTCTGGTAATTATTATACAGGATTTATTATGAAGGGCTATATGCAGGCTAGTACTCAACTGGTTAAATAACAAAAAAGTTAGCCATCACGTCCAACAGCAAAGCTATACTATTCAAATAATGCTCTTTTATGCGTATGGTTAATTCAGAGAGGGAAGGAAACAAGGTTACTAAGACACAGGACTTGTAAAAAAAATATAATATGAGCTTGGTAGCAGGTAACTGCATACTCTGCATTTTGGTACATACACTATGTATATGTTTCTGTTGGTACCTCCTACGTACTGTACATCTTTTTACTGTACTTTACAGTTACCCATTATCCTTGTCAATAAAAAAAGTTTTGATAAAAAAAAAAAGAAAAAAAAGAAACAGGACTTGCATTTATTGCCAAAGCTCCTAAAATCCTGGATTGTAATGTCAGAAGATTAGCTAGGTTTTTTGAGAATGTTTTTTCTCTTGCTCTCTTTTCCTTGTCAAAAAATTGTTATTGAACATAAAATAGAGTATTTGAAAATAGATTAGGTACATAATATATAACATAAGTAATGAAGTTCAGAGTTATATATTCAATACAATGTAAATTATATATTCAACTATAATTTCTACTATAACAATAACGCATATTAATGGTATGGTTTATTAGAGGAATTAGCTTCTTAAGTGGGAAAGAGCTTCAAAATCATAATAGGAATAGATAGAGAAGAAAGGAAAGATAGGAAGAGAAGAAACTAGGAAGGGAAGAAGAGAGGTCCGCAGGGTCGAGTCAAGGGCCACCATATCACTCAGAAGCCATATACTGTAATCACTTACCCATCGGGTCAGCTACCATGGTAATAGAACTTCTTTGTTAAAATTTGATGGTAAATCATTTTTTATCCACGGATGCCATACTTTTTCAAATTTGATAAGCGTGTCAGCTTCAAGAGCTGCGATTTTGGCTTGCATCATAGTGTTGTTCATCCAATTCACTACCTCATCCACAAACAATGAAGGGGATTTCCAGGCTCTTGCAAGTGTTTGTTTTGCTGCGGTGAATAAATTAACAATTAATATAAATTGGGTGTGTGTTAGAAAGTCTGGCTTTCGAATGGATGAGTGCCATTGAGGGATCTGGGGTAATGGATATTCCTAACATTTTAGATGCTATAGTAAAGATCTCATTCCAATAAATTTGAGCTTTGGGACATGACCACCGAATGTGGAAATGTGTTCCTAACTCCATCCACGTATCCACGGTAACAATCTGATGAGTAGTTATGCACATATTTCACTATTCTAGCCGGTACAAGGTACCATCTTATTAATACTTTATAATTCGCCTCTACCGCTAATATATTGGGAGAGGCTGTTTTGGTTGTTAACCAGACTTGATTCCATTCTGTGGTTTCCAGTGTTTGCTCTTTGTCCACCTCCCATTTCTATACATAAGCTGGTTTTACCATTTCTGGTTCAGCTAACAATTGAAAATATAAGGTCGAGATTATGCCCCTAGCATGAGGGTCGTTTTTACAATGTTTTAAGTTAGTTAAATTAGTTAGTGAACTGTCTGTGGTTAAAAGAGGCATAAAGAAATTTTTGATCTGAAGGTACTTAAATAGTTCTGATCCGGGGCGGACTGACCATTGGGCCACTCGGGCACTACCCGAGGGCCCCATGCCACTAGGGGGCCCCATCAGGGTTGCCAGCCTCAGTAAAACCAGGGACAGTATGTAAAAAATGTGTGTTTTTTTTTTACATCTGTCTCTGAAATGTCCCTTACCGACATCCTTTTGGTCTAAAAATCCAGAAGTTTATAGCTGCCCCACCTCTCCAGTACCTTCTCAGCCAATAGAAACATGTTTGTGTATACTGTGTGATTGTATACTGTGTGTGTGTGTGTGTGTTTGTGTATACTGTGTGGCCCCATAATCTCCTATTGCCCGGGGGCCCCATGAGTTTTCAGTCCGCCCCTGGTTCTGATTGCAGTATTCCATAATTATCACAGAGGGTTGGGAAAGGGATAAAGGATGAGGAATTTACAAATTTGTGCATCTGCAGCATATCTCTTCTAGCCCATGGTCTGAAAGATCTAGGAGATACCCATGCTGGGTAAAATGCAGGGTTTTTGTAAAAAGATAGTAGAGGATTATGTAATGATTTTAACTGATTTCTGAATTTGTATCTGTCCCATAGGAAAACAAAATGTTTTGTAATTGGATTACGCAACCCTCTACGATCTCTCGGTGAGAGCCAAATCAGGTTTGCCATTGACAAGAGATCACATTCAGCAGCTTCGATCGATAGCCTTAGAGGGGATTCTTGTAGTGCATGATATTTAGTTAATGATACTATATGTGCTGCTCTATAATAAGATGTGAAATTAGGACAACCTAGACCTCCATTTAATTTAGGGAGGTAAAGTGTGTTTTTGCTGTGTACGTGGTCTAGAAGAACCCCATATAAATGCATTTGCCATTTTCTGTATAATTCTCAGGTAATAGGCAGGAATTGGAATTGGTAAGACTCTGAAAAGGTACAATAATTTGGGTAAGACTTTCATTTTTATTGTGTTGATTCTTCCGAACCATGATAAAGGAAGGTGGTTCCAAGATTTCAACATATTTGTTATATTTTTTAACATTGGAGGGTAATTAGCTGAAAAAAGATACAAGAGTGATGCAGTGAGGTGTATTCCTAGATATGGAATTGATTTATCTGCCCAGGTAAAGGGGAGACCTACCTTAGCTGAACTTAATTCTAAATTTGAAAGAGATACATTTAGTGCTACACATTTCTTGGGATTAATGAAAAGGCCAGAGAAGGTAGCAAAGTCATCAAGTATTGGCATTAGGTTAGGGCCTGATACTTGTGGCGATGAAAGAAATAGGAGGATATCATCCGCGAATAGACAAATTTTGTGTTGAAATCCCCCTACTTCAATACCCGTTATGGTGGGATCTGATCTGATCCGTTGGGCAAGTGGTTCTATAAGAAGTGCAAATAACAGGGGTGAAAGCGGACACCCCTGCCTAGCGCCCCTTTCAATATTAAAGGTATCCGATTTATAACCTGCATATTTAACATATGCTTTAGGTTTATTATATAGTGCCCTGATCCAGTTAGTAAAATTTGGGCCAAAACCCCACTTCTGTAATGTGTAATGCAGGTAGGACTAGGATATAGAATCAAAAGCCTTTTGCATATCAAGTGAGAGAAAGCAGGAGGGGATGCGACGTGTTTTGGCAATTTGTGCTAAAAGAACTGTTTGGCGTACATTGTCGCCTGCTTGTCGTGTTGGCATAAAGCCAACTTGATCAAGATTTATAAGTGTGCCAGTGAATCTACTTAGACGGGATGCTAAGATCTTTGCAAGAATTTTGATATCAAGATTTAGCATTGATATAGGTCGATAGTTAGTACAAGAAGTATCATCGGAATGGGGTTTGGGAATCACACATATAATCGCCAATAAGGATTCTTGTCTAAATGATTTCTTTTTGAGTAAATCATTGAATGCCTCTGCCAAAATAGGGGAAATAGAGTCTGAAAAGGTGCGGTAGTATAATGCAGAATAACCATCTGGTCCTGGTCTTTTAATAATTTTCAACTCTTTGATGACCTTTTCTACTTCCTCTGCTGTGATAGGTATCTCAAGTTGTGTTTTTTGTTCAGTTAGTTCAGGTAGGTTAATTTGTGAGAAGAAGGAATCTGCTTAATTTGAATTGAATGTATTTGATTCCGTGTATAGTGTATTTAAGTGAGAACGAAATTTATGAACGATTTTAAGGGGGTTGCTTGTATATATGTTTTTAGATAGTTTTAATCTAATTGGTTTAAATGAGTTATTTGTTGATCTGAGTGCCCTCGCCAGATATGTGCCTGGTTTGTTAGATTTCAAGAAGAAAGCATGTCTGGAACGACGCAGTAATTTATCAGATGAGATCAGATGATTCTGTAAGAAAAAGATCATATTCCAGGCGTGCCTTCTCTAAATTATTTTTAGTAGTTGGATTAGGATTGCTTTGGAAAGCCACGAAAAAGGAGTTAAATTGTGTTTCTAATTTACGTGCAAGATTTCTGCATTCTCTATTGAGTATTCCATACTGCTGCTGAAGTGTTCCCCTCAAGACCGGTTTATGTGCTTCCCACAATGTTATTGGGGAAATTTCTGGGCTTTTGTTGAATGTTAAATATTCTTTCAGAGCATGTTCAATTTTGTGACAATATAAAGGGTTTTTAAATAATATCTCTGGTAAATACCATGTTTTATCTTGTGCTTTAGGTATGGTTGATGCAATAGTTGTTAGGACTGCATTATAGTCAGACCATGGGATGGGGATTATATTTGATGAGAGAATCTCAGGTATCATTCCTGTGGTCAGGAAAATGTGGTCAATATGACTGAATGTTTGGTGAGGGTGTGAAAAGTAGGTGTATTTCTTTTTGTTGGATTATTCTCTCTCCATGAATCAATTAAATTGTGTTTGGAAAGGAGTTGAGAGAGAGATATTTTAGAGTGGTTACGGGGTGGAGTATATGGTGTTTTGTCCAGAAATGGTAGGAGAACCTGGTTGGAATCGCCACATACAATTATTGTTCCCAGTGCATTGCATTAACTACTTGTAATAGATGTGTTAATAATGGAATTGGCTGTTTGTTAGGTGCATAATAAGAAACCTAAGTTACTTCTGTGTCCAGAATGTGTCCCATAAGGATTAGATATCTTCCTTCCGGATCCTTAATTTCCGAATGAATTGATAATGGAGTGGACCGGTGGAAAGCCACAAGAGTTCCACGTTGTTTGGTATTGGCCGAGGCAGTGAATATTTGTGGATAGTATGAACAAAAAATGTAGGCATTGATTTTACTGTAAAATGAGTCTCTTGCAGGCACACAATGTGTGCATTTTTTGCTTGGAATGACCTAAACGCATTAGTGCGTTTCTATGGTACATTGAGTCCCTGTACGTTCAGGGATAAAATGTTTAAGGGGGCCATGGTAACTGAGTCAATAGGCAGCACTCACCTGTTGTTCTGACCTGACGATTTCTTGACTCAACCCATATGGACTTGAAAAGGGAAAAAAGAAAGAAAAGTCCAGAGTTATCTAGATTAGGAAAGAAGAAAAAGACATTACATTACCTAAGCTTAATAATATAATATGAAGGTATTCAAAATGTACCCGTGGTGAAGGGTAAAAACCCCCAACAGGGGACAAGAGGCCCTCATTGAGTTCCCCCATATTAAAGGAGGGGATCTGAGGAAGACTAGGTGAGGCACACGTAACGTCCGTGAATACGAGAACCGCTTTGTTAAACAAGAAACAGAAAATATAAATAAAAAATAAATAAAAAAACTTTTTGCATCGCTAGGATGCATGTTTATAGCCCTTATGGCTTAATGAAAGTATTATCTATTTTCTATAATAGGTTTTCCAAGAAAAATTGAAAGAAAAAAAAAATTAAGATTATTAAATTCCTGCAATACTTGAAAGAGCAATCTATCTAATCTAAAAAATGTAAATGGGATATGTCTTTTATCAAGAACTTACACTTCTCTAAAACTTTGTTTCTAAAGCCTATATAAATACTGTACATCAACCCTAGAAAAAAATTATATCTTTTCAGTCATGAATGAGTCTCCTTATTTGTTTAATGATAATATTATGCAACTCTAAGTGGCAAGTAGTAAATAAGGAGAGCTCTTTTAACCATTCTATTTAGGTAAAGAGAAAAAGAAACTTTGTTTCATATATTGGAGATAGCTGATGAAAATGATGTTCCCATATGATTGTGCTTAGCATATTCAGGTGTAACCTTAGTAGGGGATTTCCCCTGACCCATAATGTATTCTATTCATAGGATACAGGTGTAGGCTGCAAGTTTGGGTCAAATGAGCATAGTTAATGAGTTCAGTATGTTATTGTTCCTCTGGGAACATATCTCCCATATTAGCTTATAACTCTATTTCTTAAAGAATAGCCTGTCAGTCCATTGGATCTTCTTGGCCCTGGGGGGGGGGGGAACATAGTGACCCCTTTTATGTGTGTGATGTACCCCATTTTTCCCGGTTGCATGGGATGAGTTAGGTAGGGAAGAGGTAGATGCTGTTCTTCTACGTGAGGTTGTGGCTGCAGATGTTCCATCGATCAATTTAAGGTCAAGTAAGGCTTGTTGAAGTTTTGTTTGAAGCCTGTCAGTCCATTGGATCTTCTTGGCCCTGGGGGGGGGGAACATAGTGACCCCTTTTATGTGTGTGATGTACCCCATTTTTCCCGGTTGCATGGGATGAGTTAGGTAGGGAAGAGGTAGATGCTGTTCTTCTACGTGAGGTTGTGGCTGCAGATGTTCCATCGATCAATTTAAGGTCAAGTAAGGCTTGTTAAAGTTTTCGTTCGGTGATCTACAGATGTGTTTGGTACCTTTGTAGCTGAAGCGTATGGAGAATGGAAAACCCCATTGGTATGTGATGTTATGACGTTGTAATTCCATTAAATTTTGGTTTCATGGCACGTCTTTTAGAAATGGTTACTTGAGAGAGATCAGCGAAAATCTGAAAATTGTGACCCTGGAAGGTAAGGTTGTCTTTCTCTCTGGCAGTAATTAAGAGTTGTTCCTTTGTGCGATAAAAATTGAACTTTGCTATGATGTCACGTGGGGGTCCATCTGATTTTTTAGGCATGAGAGCTCCGTGTACCCTGTCCATTTCCAGCCTTTCAGTCGGTATTCCTGGTTGCAATTCTTGGCATAATGCTGTTATTGTGGCAGATAAGTCAGTGATCGATTCAGGTATGCCTCTGAATCGCAAATGGGACATTCTTGCACGGTTCTCATAATCTTCCAGTTTATTTTGTAGTGCAATGTTTTCTTCTTTAAGAAGATCTATTTCATTCAAGTATTCAAGTGTTGAATTTTCTATTTCTTCAACTTTAATTTCCAGCGCAGCTGTGCGATTTCCCAATTCTCTGATTTCTTTAGTCAGGTTACTGATTATTTATTCTAAGGTAACCTTTAATGCTTTGTTCAGCATCTTCTCAAATTGTTTCATAAGGCTTTGAGATGCAGTTAATTCATGTGAAGATTTCTGTGTCAGAAATAATTCAGTGTCAGGTTCTTCTGAGGAGACTTGCTGAGACCGCTGTTTTTATCCTGTGTGCTAAGGTGATTGTGCCTGTAGCTGAGGAGATTGGCGCCATTTTCACTGCAGTCTTTGCCTGAGCGCCTCCTCTGGGGCTATTTTTAAACTTATTCCGGGCTCCCCCCAATACCATTTTTAGTCCAAATGATTCTCTCAACTCACAGGAATGTTCACACAGAGTTTCTGTAAGAAATAATTCAGCGGGCTGTCTTTGTTTAGCGGTTCTCCTTCTTCACAGAGCAGAGCTCTAGTGGGGCATGTCCATTGAGCTAGACTCCGCCTCCTGAGCCCCCCTTGCTCTCTTTTCATGCTTGGATGTTGATGTTTCTAAGTATATAGAAAAACGATCTGCTGTATGAGATTTATGCAGATTTAAAGCAAACATTGTTTAACTAACGTCAAGGCAAAACACATTTTTTTGCAGATAAATGGTAATATATCACTGTTGTTTTGCCACACCATATTAAAAATGTTTATATAGTCTTATTTTAACCACTTGCCGACCGCCTCACGCCGATGTACGTCGGCAGAATGGCACGGGCAGGCATAAGCACGTACATGTACGTGCTTTGCCTCCCGCGGGTCGGGGGCCCGATCGGGCCCCCGCCCGGTGCCTGCGGCGGTCGGTTTTCGTTCGGGAGCGATCCCGGACGAGGGGACGGCCATTCATTCATGGCCACCCCCTCGCGATCGCTCCCGACGAATGGAAATCCCCGGTGACATCACTTCCTCTCCTGTAATGTAAACACAGGAGAGGAAGTGATGTATTCTCTCCTCCGTGTCGGTATTTTTCGTTCCGACACGGAGGAGAGCGGATCAGTGAGTTGCACCAACACATCCCACACACAGTAGAACATGCCAGGCACACTCACACCCCCCCTTTACCCCCCGATCACCCCCCCAATTACCCCTGCCCCCCAGTCACAGTGACACCAATGTCATTTTTTTTTTTTTTTTTTTTTTTTTTGCATTGGTGTCATTTGTGACTGTAATAACTGTTAGGGCAGTTAGGGTTAGCCCCCTTTAGTTCTAATGTACCCCCCTAACCCCCCCAATAAAGGTTTAACCCCGTGATCACCCCCCGTCGCCAGTGTCACTAAGGCTGGGTTCACATTGCAGCGGTTTATGAGAACGAATGTGATTCGCACCGCACTGCAGTGCAAATCACATCCGATCTCTGTGCGATTCGAGTTCAGCCATTCGCCGCACCCGCCGCACCCGCCACACCCGCCGCACCCGCCGCAAATTCGCACGGGACCCTTTTTTTGGCCCGCAGCAGAATCGGATCGCATGGGTGTTCACACCATGCGATCCGAGTTTGCAGATCGCACTGCGATATGCGAACTGATCTGGGGGTGTCAGTAACATTTCACTGACACTCCCAGCAGTTCGCATAGGGCAGTGTGAACTGCCGCCGGGAGGCATGCGATGCGGGAACCCGCCGCGGATTCGCGGCGTTTCCGCATCGCTCCAGTGTGAACCCAGCCTAATAAGCGATCATTTTTCTGATCGCCTTATTAGTGTCACAGGTGACGCTAGTTAGGCAGGTAGGTATTTAGGTTCGCCGCAGCTTTTTATAGCGCTAGGGACCCCCATATACTACCGCATAAAGCCCCCTGATTGCCCCCTAGTTAACCCTTTCACCAGTGATCACCATATAACTGTTACAGGTGACGCTGGTTGGTTAGTTATTTTTTTATAGTTTCAGGGCACCCGCCATTTATTACCTAGTCTCACTAGTGTACCCCTAAATTTAGGGGTGTCTACTTTCTAAAATGGGGTCATTTGGGGGGGGGGGTTTGTGCCATCTTGGCATTTTATGGCCTTCAAAACTGTAACGCCCTTAGAAAGCCTGAAGGCGGTGCTTGGTTTTTGGGGCCCCGTACGCGGCTAGGCTCCCAAAAAGTCCCACATATGTGGTATCCCCGTACTCAGGAGAAGCAGCAGAATTTATTTTGGGGTGTCATTTCACATATGCCCATGGCATGCATGAGCAATATATCATTTAGTGACAACTTTGTGAAAAAAAAAAAAAAAAAAAAAAGTTTGTAATTTTCCCGCAACTTGTGGCAAAATATAAAATATTCCATGGACTCAACATGCCTCTCAGCAAATAGCTTGGGGTGTCTACTTTCTAAAATGGGGTCATTTGTGGGGGTTTTGTGCCATCTTGGCATTTTATGGCCTTCAAAACTGTAATAGGTAGTGAGGCGTGAAATCAAAAATTTACGCCCTTAGAAAGCCTGAAGGCGGTGCTTGGTTTTCGGGGCCCTGTACGCGGCTAGGCTCCCAAAAAGTCCCACATATGTGGTATCCCCGTACTCAGGAGAAGCAGCAGAATTTATTTTGGGGTGTCATTTCACATACGCCCATAGCATGTGTGAGCAATATATCATTTAGTGACAACTTTGTGTAAAAAAAAAAAAAAAATTTTTTTTTTGTCATTATTCAATCGCTTGAGGCAAAAAAATAAAATATTCAATGGGCTCAACATGCCTCTTATCAATTTCCTTAGGGGGTCTACTTTCCAAAATGGGGTCATTTGGGGGGGTTTTGTACTGCCCTGTCATTTTAGCACCTCAAGAAATGAGATAGACAGTCGTAAACTAAAAGCTGCGTAAATTCCAGAAAACGTACCTTAGTTTGTAGATGTGACAACTTTTGCGCAAACCAATAAATATACAATTATTGACTTTTTTTTTACCAAAGACATGTGGCTGAATACATTTTGGCCTAAATGTATGACTAAAATTGAGTTTATTGGATTTTTCTAATAACAAAAAGTAGAAAATATCATTTTTTTTCAAAATTTGCGGTCTTTTTACGTTTATATCGCAAAAAATAAAAATCGCAGAGGCAATCAAATACCATCAAAAGAAAGCTCTATTTGTGGGAAGAAAAGGACGCAAATTTTGTTTGGGTACAACATTGCATGACCGCGCAATTACCAGTTAAAGCAGCGCAGTGCCAAAGTGTAAAAAGACCTCTGGTCATTTACCAGCAAAATGGTCCGGTCTGAAAGTGGTTAAAGTAGAATTTTACAAAATTTGTATCTTGGCCAAAAAAACTTTGTTTATAAAATTAGTAATTTTTTCTTCCTAATCTCCAAGATTAATTTGCAGTTACCTGCGGTGCATGAATCCTTGTCAAAATATTGTATGAATTCACTAGGTTGGTTTTTAACAATTGCAAGCCTGGTCTTTAGTGTTTCTGCAGCCTTGTCAATTTACATTTTTGTTCAGTTGGCTAGTCTAACATTATGGTGCTACCGCTGCTACAAACTGACCCCATAAAGTGTGTGCTCACAAAACCATGTTTCCCTATAATATTGTCACGTGGACACCATTACAGATATGTGATTAGGCCACAAAAGGGTGAAAATGAAGTATATATATATATATATATATACACACACGCTGTATTTATTGGCATATAACACTCACTTATCACCCTGAAAATCAGGCGCAAATAGCGTGTGCTTGTTCTATGCCAATACTGCAATTTGGGCTGCCTAGGAGGGAACAGGGAGGGGACAGGACAAGAGCTGTCAGATTACATACAGCGAGAATCTCCTGTTTATTCAGCGGCCTCTCTAATAGGAAGTCCCGTCTCCTGGGCCAGCATTGGACCAGTGTTCTGTCTATCATAGAACTTTGTATTAAAGAGTCTGCCGAGTAAACAGATTTGTGCTGTATGTAATGTGACGGCACTCGCCCACCCCCCCCCCCCCCCCGTCCTCTCCGAGGCAGCAGTAATCTAAGGTGAGGCTGCAGATGGGCATTGATCAAGCTGCATTTATTGGTAGTTGTGAGACTGTAGATGGACATTGATCAGGCTGCATTGATGGGCAATTGTGAGGCTGCAGATGGGCATTGATCAAGCTGCATTGATTGGCAATTGTGAGACTGTCGATGGGCATTGATCAGGCTGCATGGATGGGCAATTGTGAGGCTGAAGATGGCATTGATCAGGCTACAGATGGGCAATGGTGAGGCGGCATTGATGGGCACTGACCCTTATTTTGCTTCAAAGTTCTTTATTTAAAATTTAATTTTTTTTCCTGAAACTTCCTCCTAAAATGAAGGTGCGTGTTATACGCATGTGCGTGTTATATGCTGATGAATACGGTATATATATTGCACCCACTCCAAACACAGAGATGTCAGTCCCCCTCACAGTTGAAATACTGGACACTAAGCTGCAGTCCCTCCTGCAAAACATGACATCACAATTTCACCAGAGAAGTGGGAAAACTGGCACAAGAACTGAGGGGGGAGATAATCCACATAGTAGAATGTACTGATCACTTAGAAACTAAATTTGATGATCTGATACAATACGTTCAAGTCCTAGAAGAGGACAATGCAAGTTTAAAACAATCTATCTCCCAGATTCAATCCCAACAAGAGGATTTTGAGAATAGAGAATGCCGTCAGAATTTACGCATCCAAGGCATCCCTGAGTCTGTGGGGGACCAAGAGATTCGACCATATTTGCTGAGCTTCTTCAACACTTTAGTCCCCAGATACCTGACATAGATTGGCGCCTGGACAAAGCGCACAGGTCGCTGGCTCCCAAGCCCCCTGCAGGGGTGAACCCCAGGGATATCATAGTATGTTTCCACTACTATGATAGCAAAGAAGCTTTATATATGACTACTCACAACAAACCATGGCTGGAATTTAATGGTGCAAAAATTTTCAGTGATTTATCACCTATAACCCTCGCAGCTTTCGCCCGGTGACAACACACCTGCAAAATCATCAAATTTCATATCACTGGTGTTTCCCTTTTTCGCTTATCCACTTCACGAGATGGCGCCCAATTTTCCATGAGGGATCTTAAGGAAACGGAGGCGTTCATATGCAGTCTGGGCCTTCCACCACTGCCAGACAAGGAACCCATACCACTTCCTGCAACACCTAAGCCTGCATCCAATCCAGGTAGGATCTGGACCCCTGCTCGTCAGAAACCACAGAAGAACTTCTCCACAACCAAATGACACCCCTTCTCCAAGATCCCAACTTGAGGACTTCCCTTTGATATTTTTGTTTGATTTTGCTTCGACCCATGCCGTACTGAGTTCCCCCTGATTTGGGGAGTTTACCACCCATACCCATGGGTTGACTATATGATGGTCAATGTTCCAACATTTTTTTACCAGCTTTTACATATTTTGCTGGAAGACGGCGGGGATCACTCCAGACAAGTTGGAGCCCCCCATGCGCTTCCCCTTGATCCATGGCCACGGCTGTGGAATCCTGAGTGGTCCTAACCCCTCAGGCTATGGTTTAAAAAAAATGTTTTTATAGGTTCTATTTTGACTTATTGTTAATTTTTTTTTTTTTTTCTTTGTTGCTCAAACCTTTTTTCATTGCTGATTTTCAATGATACTTTATGTTGCCTCATGCTTTCCACCCACAGGGTACACCATGGACTTTTTTATGTTTTTTTCTTACTTTTGTCTTTGACTCTGTTTCTGATTTCTAACGTTATCTACAGCATAACCATGTTATACCACTATGACTTACGTGTTCCTACGTATAATGTGAAAGTTTTGAACTCTGTTCGTAAAAGATGGCTAGCCTTGAAGGAGTTCAAATCATCAGCTGCTGACATAATCCTGGTCCAGGAGACTCACTTTCACCCTGGGGGATCCTTTAAGTTTGCTGCGAAAACATTTCCCTATGTAATTTACAGCCTCTGACCCTTACAGTAAAGCAGGCATGGCTATATTGATCAAAAAATCATGTCCCCTGACATTGAAATCCTCATTTATGGACCCCCATGGTAGATACATTTTCCTGGACTGAGATTATCTCTCCCGCTCTTTTACTCTAATCAATATTTATGCTCCCAGCTCAGGCCAAATGCAGTTTCTCACTGATGTGCTTGGCAAACATGGAAAATATGCTCAACCGTCCATGATTGTCGGGGGTGATTTCAAAATGACAATTTCCCCTAGAAGAGACAGACGCACACTATTTTCAACAACCTCCTCTTCTAAGGTAGAACGTCAATCCACCTCTTTCCATAAAATCATCAGATCTTACAACTTACTAGACATATGGAGAATTAAACACCCTACTTACAGTATAAACAATTTACTTCTTTCTCCCCTCCCCACAAGATGTACTCTAGACTAAATTACCTTTTTGTGACACCCCCACTATTAACCTCCCTGGCGGTATGATTATTTCGGATTTTAGGTGCTAAAAGCGGTACCATTACTTTGCATGAAAATTTGGCGTTTTATATTGTAGTCCTGCAATTCTTAGGAATAACTCTCTTAAATCTGTCCAAACCAGAGTCTAGCAGGCATCCCGGGTATGATAAAGTTTGAAAAATGAAATCATAAATTATAATATAATAAATAACTATAAATAATTGTACCAAATAATAATATAACAATAATAAAAATTATTCAATAATGTAATCAAATCAAAAACACTGAAATTTGCTCAGTTGCAGAATTGTCACTGTCATTACTTTTCAGTATTTGATGACGGATCTCCCCACCAATCGCTATCGTTCAATTCTGCGAGTGATTCTAATTTATTATCGCTGTTTTCTAGCTGGTCTAAAACCATTTTTGATGTAAAATGACAGTTTGGTTGCTATGGACAATCTCCAGTTTCCAGGCATAAAGAACAGTTTTTATTATATAAAACTACATGCAGAGCACTGGGCAGACCACTAGGGACAAAGGGGATGTGAAATATTTATATACAGCAATGTAATCTGTAAGATTACATTATACTGTATGTATACTGTGTGTTTCACTTTTTGAATTTGGCGCCGATCTCCGTCCCCGTGCGTCGCAACGCTCGCAGGGCACGGAGATCGGCTCCGTGATAGATCGAGCGAGGCACGGCTCGCTCGTACAGCGGGGAGACAACGCTGGATCCGAGGGAGAAGGTAAGTAAACCTCCTCCTGGATCCAGCGATGCGGTCCCGAGTCTGGCTCGGGGTTACCGCTAATGGTACAAAAATTCCACCCCGAGCCAGACTCGGGAAGACCGTCAGGGGGGTTAACATCCACAGTCGCATCAGAATTGAACCCCTATAACCTGGTCAGACCATTCCTCTGTTCAGCTTGACCTCACACTCTCCTTATCTTCAACTAGAACCTGCCACTGGAGATTTAATGATTCCCTCCTCCACAACCCTGTCATAAAACTCAACTGTCTGAAGGACTATCTGAGTTCTTCCAACTAAATGAACACACTGCGGCGGACGTGTCGACCCTATCGGAGGCACATAAGGCCTACTTTAGAGGCCAGTGTATTTCGGCTGGCTCTCGTTTAAAGAGAGACTCTGCTGCTCAGAGACTTGATATTCTTTACCAGATATGTAAAGCAGAAAACCTGCTGCTTGCCAACCCTATGGTGGCACGTCTGCATACAGTCATCTCCCTACGCAAATGGTTGCAATCCATTGACATGAACAGATGCTCCAAATCCCTTCTTTGGGCAAAACATAAATTTTACGAATATGCTAATAAACAGCATAGAATGTTAGTAAATAAGATTAAGCCACTTCCATTCCTACCCTGAATTTCTTGCACAAATCGACGTAACGCCAAATCACTGTCCGCAAACAATGTCAAAAATCTTTGGGGATTTTTATAAAAAGCGACCGTATTTATCGGGGTATAACACGCACCGGCATATAACATGCACCCCAAGTTTAGGAGTTTTAAGGAAAAAAGTTTTAGGAGGGAAGTTTAACTAGTTGCTGACTTCCGGCCATCCAATGACGGCCAGGTGGCGCACTTATTGTGGCGGGAGTCCGTCATATGACAGCCTCCCGTTTAAACAGGGAATGCGCGCGATCGTGCGCACGCACCCCTGTTTCTTCGGTGGCAGCGTGTCACGGAGACACCGCTCGCCACGAAGGGGGTGAACAGCCATTGGTTATGGCTGTTTACCACGTGATCGGCTGTGATGAAGTCACGGCCGATCACAGATGGTCACACCCCGACTGTGCACGGCGCATGCGCGCGATCGTGAGCGCACTGCGCGTGCACGTCGGTGGCGGCGTGTTCCCCGGGAACACTGCTCGTCACCGATGCTGGTAAACAGCCATTGGCCGGCTGTTTACCCACGTGATCAGCTGTGATCCTTTCACAGCCGATCACTAAAATGTAAACAAACCGCGATAATGAGATGTTACCGGGTTCTCCTCCTCACACACCGATTGTGTGTGAGGAGGAGATTGCGGTAAAATCTCGTTACCGCCTACAGTACACATCAAGCACACTGATTGCCCCCCCCCAATAAAGAGGACCTATCACCACCCCTCATAGTACCTGTCAATCACAGTCCATCAGAGTACCTGTCACAGCCCATCAGAGTATTTGAGTACCTGTCACAGCCCATCAGAGTACCTGAGTACCTGTCACAGCCCATCAGAGTACCTGTCAGCCCATCAGAGTACCCGAGTACCTGTCACAGCCCATCAGAGTACCCAAGTACCTGTCCCAGTCCATCTGAGTACCCGAGTACCTGCCACAGTTCATCTGAGTACCCGAGTACCTATCACAGTTCATCTGAGTACCCGAGTACCTTTCACAGTTCATCTGAGTACCTGTCACAGTTCATCTGAGTACCCGAGTACCTGTCACAGTCCATATGAGTACCTGTCACCGCCCTTCAGAGTACCCAAATACCAGTCACCAAGCCATCAGAGTACCTGTCACCAGGCCATCAGAGTACCCGAGTACCTGTCACCAGGCCATCAGAGTACCCGAGTACCTGTCACCAGGTCATCAGAGTACCCGAGTACCTGTCACCAGGCCATCAGAGTACCCGAGTACCTGTCACCAGGCCATCAGAATACCCGAGTACCTGTCACCAGGCCATCAGAATACCCGAGTACCAGCTACCAGGCCATCAGAGTACCCGAGTACCTGCCACCAGGCCATCAGAGTAACCAAGTATCTGTCACCAGGCCATCAGAGTACCAGAGTACCTATCTCCAGCCCATCAGAGTACCCAAGTACCTATTTGCAGCCCATGTCTCATAGAATATACGTTGGGGTGTTTGCTTTCCAAAATGGGGTCATTTTGTGGGTAATTTCACTGTCCTGGTGGCCCAGGACCTTCAAAAGTGTGATGGGTAGGAATGAAATGAGATGTGTAATTTATGCTCCTAGAATGCCTGAACGTACTACTTCAATGTTCGGCCTCTCTATGTGACCAGGCTGTGTAAAAGTCCTACACATGTGGTATTGCCATACTCGGGAGGAGTAGCAGAATGTATTTTGGGGTGTAATTTTTGCTATATACATGCTATGTGTTAGAAATATCTTATAAATTGACAATTTTGTGTAAAATAAAATGCATTTTAATTTTTTTCCACATATTCCAAAAACTTCTGGAAAAAAAATAACCATTCAAAAGACTCATTATGCCTCACAGATTATACGTTGGGGTGTTTGCTTTCCAAAATGGGGTCATTTTATGGGAAATTCCATTGTCCTGGTACTCCAGGGTCTTCAAAAATGTAATAGGTGGTTGAGAAATGAGATTTTGCTTGTAGAACGTCTGAAGGTACTACTTCAATGTTGGTGCTCTGTATGTGGCCAGGCTGTGTAAAAGTCTCACACATGTGGTATCGCCGTACTCAGGAAGAGTAGCAGAATGTATTTTGGGGTGTAATTTGTTGTATGCATATGCTGTGTGTGAGAAATAACCTGATAATATGACAATTTTGTAAAAAATAATAATAATAAAAAAAAATCTTCATTTTGCAAAGAAATGTGGGAAAAAATTACAACTTAAAAAAACTCACCATGCTACTTACTTAATACCTTGGAATGTCTACTTTGTAAAAAGGGGTCATTTGGGGGGTATTTGTACTTTCCTGACTTGTTAGTTTCTCAAGAAATGAGGTACACCTGATGTACTGAAGGCCTGATCAGATGTGATACATTTTCAGCGACTGGCACCATAGTTTGTAGACTCTATAACTTTCACAAAGACCAAATAATATACACTAATGTGGGTTATTTTTACCAAAGATAGGTAACAGTATACATTTTGGCCAAAATTTATGAAGAAAAATTACTAATTAGCAAAAATTTATGACAGAATCAAAGAAAAAGGCATTTTTTTCACAAAATTTACATTTTATTTTATTTATAGCACAAAAAATAAAAAAAAAACACTAGTGATTAAATACCACTAAAAGAAAGCTCTATTTGTGTGGAAAAAAGGACGCAAGTTTCAGTATGGGTGGGACTGGGTGGGACTGCAAGCCGAGCCGAGTACACAGTACAGTTGGGCTCGGTCTTTTTCAGCAGCGCTTGCTCCAGAAACAGCAGGGAGGCGGGACTACGAGCGGAAGCCGAGCAGTCGGCTCGGTCTTTTTCGGCGGCGCTCTGTCTTTTTCGGCGGCGCTCGGTCTTTTTCGGCAGACTCGCAGACAGTGGGGATTGGCGTATAACACGCACCCACGACTCCCCCGATTTTAAGGGGGAAAAAGTGTGTGTTATACGCCGATAAATACGGTATATAACTGTTTATACACAGACCCTTAACACCTCTTTTCCCAAGACGACTTCAATTCCTTCGTTGACCCTTTAAAACTACCCAAATTGTCATCCTCTCAAAAATCAACACTTAACGCTGCTATCACACCAGAAGAATTAGCTGGGGTAATTAAAGATCTACTATTACATAAATCACCAGGACCAGATGGCCTGCCCTATTCCTAGGATAGGAAGGAACGTCTTATAATAAGTCATTACCTACTAGATCTTTTTACCTCCCTACAGAAAGGCACCATTCCTCATCCTCAATTCCTACATGCCCACATCACAGTCCTTCCAAAACCCTGGAAGCCCCTTTCAATGCCAGACAACGATAGGCCCATAGCCCTACACAATTCAGATATAAAAATTCAAAATATTTACAAAAATCCTAGTCAATAGACTCACCTCCATAATCCCTAAGCTGTTTCATAATGATCAGGTAGGCTTTGTTTCAGGTAGACATGCAGGTGACAACACCAGATGCACTATTGACCTGATAGACCTACTGGACAAGACCTCCCTCTCTGCCCTTATTCTGAGCCTAGACGATCAGAAAGCATTTGACAGGCTTGGATGGTGATATATGTTTGCTACGCTCACACAGTTTGGATTTACAGGCTAATTCATGGCAGCTCTCCAGGCCTTAAACTCCTGTCCTACTTCCCAAGTACAGTTGGCTTCCTTTCTGTCCCCATCCTTCTCCCACAGCAATGGAATTAGACAAGGGTGCCCCCTATCCCCCTTATTGTTTATACCGTGCCTTGAACCCCTAGCCGAAGCCATACGCATACATCCAGATATAAGTGGAGTCTCCTTACGGCAAAGGGAGTACAAGCTGTCGCTATTCGCAGACGATATACTGATAATGTTAACAAAACACATCTCTCTTCCCAACCTCCATACTTTATTAAACACATTTTTCAAACTCTCCGGCTACAAAGTTAACATAGCCAAGACAGAAGCTCTTCCTATACATATTTCCCCTACACTTCTCACCACATTGCAAAATAACTTTCCGTACCACTGGTGTCCTTCCTCCCTTAAATATTTGGGTATACATTTAACTGCATCCTACTCTACCCTGTACCAAGCTAACTTCCCCCCTTTAATTCTGGAAACACACAGGCTATTGCGTAACTGGGAGGAATGTCCCCTGTCTCTTCTAGGTCAGATAAATGTCCTCAAAAGGTCTATGCTCCCAAAGTTTTTATACCTCCTTGAAACCTTGCCAATCGCAGGTCCCATGTCACATCTTCCAACTATCCAAAGGGCCTTTACTAAATTTATCTGGAGTAACAAAGCACACCGAATTGCTAACACAGTAGTTTTCGCCCCTCTGTCTCATGGAGGGCTGGGAGCCCCTGATATTTATAATTACTATTATGCTACCCACCTCACAGCGAATCTCCTGGTCTACACGATTTGCAACAAACAGATGGTCAGAGTTAGAACTGAGCATTACCAGCCCTGTACATCCTTGCTCCATGCTCTAGTCTGAATTTACCACCTCTACATTCCATCTGAGAAATATATGCTTAGGACCGATGTTATTTACCCTCGCTATTTGGAAAAAATGCCAAAAAAGGTTCCCTCTCTCTTCTCCATGCTCACCTCTCCTAAACATACTTTTCAACCCGGATATCCTGGACAGCCTGTCCTACATCAACATGTATCCATGATCACAGGCGGGCATTTTTCAGCTCCGTCATCTAGTACACCCTATGACTCATAAACTACTCTCGTTCCAAGACCTCCAAGACAAATTTGAGATCCCCAAAAAGCTCTTATTTTCTTATCTCCAATTTAAACATTATTTTCACTCTATATCACCTTACCTAAACTTAGAAAAACCTACAGCCTTCGAAGTTCTATGTGCTCAAGGTCCATATCAACCTGGTCTCATATCTTCTATATACAAGATTCTGCATGAATCAAACACACTCACGATAAACTCACATGCATACATGCGAAAATGGGCTAAGATAATTCAGACGCCTATATCCATCCCTCAGTGGCAAAAGATCTGGGATTTCACATTAAAAGCTTCCAGGGGCTTGCAGCAGAAAGAGACAGCTTATAAGGTCCTCATGTTCTGGTATAGGACCCCAGAAGCTATTCACAAATATGACCCCTCTGTATCCCAGAAATGTTGGAAAAAAACCCATGTAAAAATGATTGGTAGATCAAAAGATACAGCCTGATGATATACTAAATCTGTATGAAAATCTTTATTTTTTTTTTTCAGTAAATTGAATTTGTTTCAACCCCTCATGCAAAAAGTGATACACATAGCAGAGGACAGGTTGACTCCACACACTGTCCTGTCATATAAACTTAAATAACATTCAAAAATACCTATGAATGTTGACGTGTGTTCAATAAGAACAAAACAGATACACCTCTTACCTTTATCTAATGTCAAAACTTCAAGAGTAGTCAGAATCCCTTGGGAAACAATTGTCTTCCTTACTTCCTTCCTTGCTCATCTTGATGACTATTATCTAAAGCCAAAACTCCACTTTAATTCTTGTCATGTAGACTCAACAGGAAGTATGATGATATCTTCCTTTTCCCCCCTCTTCCCTTTTTTTCTTCCTTTTTCCTTCCTTCCTTCCTTCCTGCCTTCCTTCCTTCTTTCCTTTCTTTCTTCCTTCCTTCCTGATCTTGGTGACTATTATTTAAGCCAAACTTTATTTTTTACTTCGGATAAAGTAGGATAGGGTTGACACCACTACATTTTTTCCCACTAATTTCCTATTAGACTGATTTCCCTTCACTTCTTCCTGTAGAGTCAATAGGATGTAAGATGATATCTTACCAATTTCAGGGAAATCCCCTATTAGACAGTTATCATGGGAAAAAGTGTCCACATTGGAAGATTTAACCCTTATTCCTTTACTGGTGGCAATTCAAAATGTTAGATTTACCCTCACTTTCACTTTCAGTGACAATGTGATGGGGACCATTAGAGAGTGTGAATCTTCCTAATACTTCCTAATACTGACAGTAGTAAAAAAAAAAAACCTTTACTGCTCTATCCAAATCATAAAAAAAATGGTTTTGGCTATATTTTAAGTAAAAAAAACTAGTAAGGTAAAATCAGTAGATGTTCTTGAGTACTATTAGCTGTCACATATGTTTTCCTTTGTTTTTTGTAACCTTTAATTTTTAGAAAATGACATACATATAATTGAAAAAATAACAAATACAAATATGGAAATACAAATATGGAAGTGAGAATGAAATCATTGTCAGTGTGAACTTTCCCATGACATTCTGACTTCTTCAAATCAGACAAATACAAACTGAACATAATAATTTTCTTATATATAAGAAATGATCATCTGTTTGTTTTTAACCAGTTCCCGACCACCCACCACAGATATGCTGTGGCAGGGTGGCCGCTCTGTGCCACATCACATGCCTAGTACTTAATCTGACACTTCCAGGTCTGGGGCGCTTACGCACCCCACCAGCGACCTGCTCATGCTGTCCACCAGCACCGCCGATTGTAAAGTATGTAGGTAGAACGACGATTGGCCTATGTAAACATGGCAGATTGCGTTCTGTCAGTAGGGAAGGCATTGATCCTGTGTCTCTGCAAAGCAGGAATCAATGGATCAATGCCTTCCCAAAGCAAAAGCTCCTCTCCCACAGTAAGAAAGCAAAGGCAAGGGACACAGTTAACCCTTTGATAGTCCCTGATGTTAACCCCTTCCCGGCCAGTGTCATTAGTATAGTGACAGTGCATATTTGTTAGCACTGATCACTGTATTAGTGTCACTGGTCCCAAAAAAGTGTCAAAAGTGTCAGTTAGGTATCCAATTTGTCTGCCACAATATCACAGTCCCGCCATTACTATTAAAAAAAAATCCCATAGGTTTTTGTAAACACTAGAACTTTTGCACAAACCAATCAATATATGCTTATTGGAATTTTTCACCACCAATATGTAGCAGAATATATATTGGCCTAAATTGATGAAGACATTTTTTTTTTTTTTTTTTTTTATTGGATATGTTTTATAGCAGAAAAGAAAAAATATTATTGGTCTTTTTTTGTTTATAGCACAAAAAATAAAGAGGTGATCAAATACCACCAAAAGAAAGCTCTATTTGTAGGGAAAAAAGGACATACATTTTATTTGGGTACAGTGAATGAATGAATGAATGAATGAAATACTTATATAGCGCACAATGCGAACTGAATCACCTCTAGGCGCTGTGGCGAGCTTTGATCATCAGCTAAAAGAGGAAGGTCTTAAGTTTTTTCCTAAAAGCCAGGTGATTTTCTTCCAGACGGATGTCGATTGGTAGAGCATTCCATAGCCGGGGCCCTTGGACAGCGAATCTCCGATCCCCTTGGATTTATACCGGGCTTTGAGCACGAGGAGGAGGTTTTTGTTAGCTGATTGAAGACGGCGGTTTGGTATGTAATGATTTATTTTCTCCATTAGGTATTGTGGAGCTTCTCTATGCACGCATTTATGGGTGAGGCAAAGGGATTTGAACGTGATCCGATTTTTTACAGTTAGCCAATGTAAGCTCCTCAGCGAAGGAGAGATGGATTACCATGTTTTTTTTACTGTTATCAGCCTTGCCGCCGTGTTTTGGATAAGTTGTAATCGCGCAAGTTGATATTGAGGTAATCCTATGTAAAGCGAGTTTGCGTAGTCCAGTCGCGAATTGATGATTGTTCCAACTACCACTGCCTTGTCATTCTTTGGGATAAAAGGGAGGAGTCTGCGAAGCATGCGCAGCAGATGGTGAGATCCCCTGACTACTGCTCCTATTTGCGCATCCATTGACATTTGTGCATCTAAAATAACCCCGAGACTCTTGGCTTTGGTTTTTGGGGAGATAGCCTGCCCAAAGACAGTTATTGGAGACCAGTGCCGCAGGACCACACAATTGTCAGTTAAGGTAATAAAGTAGTGAAAAAAAAATGGGGGGGTAATCTTCCAGAGGTCAAGTGGTTATTAAAAAAAAAAAGTTCATTATCTCTTTATAATATGCTTATTATAGGCATTTTAGCATATAATTATAATGACTCCATAATTTATGGCTTTTTGTAATGTAAGTAATCAAAGCCTTACCCGGAGATGCACGTTTGTAAAAAACTAAAACAAAATTCCATCATTTTAATTATGTATTAATAAAGCTATGCTTTAATACAGCACTTTACATAACACATACTGCTCAAAGGAACTTACAGTCTAATGTCACTACTTAACTGTATCTCAATTATAAAAAATATCTCAACATAAATATTTCCTTGAGACAGTTTTGGTTGAAGGTCAATTCATTTATCACTGTGTTTTGGTGTTGTGGAAGAGAATCCTTGGAAACCTGGAGAGAACATATATACTCCATGCAGATAGTATGCCCAATTAGGATTGAATTCAGGATATTGCTGCAAGGAAAAAGTGCTGACAATTTAGTCACAGTACTTCTCCAGTAGGGTCGATGATTGTTTCTTTGGAATTGAATAATTTTTCTCTGTGCAGTTTTACTGGATAAATTATTTTCAGATTTCTGCACCTTATAAAGTAAAGGGGGAAAGAAATATTAAATAGACATTTTTTAGAAGGGCCATAAGTATGTTTGATTGGGCACCATACCAAAACCATTAGGGACCCACAGTCTCTCTAATTTACATTTGAAAAGCAATTTCTATACTAATACAGAATACTAATTACTTGCAGAGCAATTACATAGAATGTTTTAATCTGTACACTAATTTTATCCAGATATTTGCAAAAAGCTTAAAATATTGTGCAGTCAGGCAGTTGTAGCCCTAGATCCCTTAGTAGTGGTATAAGTGTAATTTTTATGTAAAACAGCAAAATGGTAAAGCTCAGGTTTTTACATTTTGTAATTACATTGTGACTCACAGAGGTAAAAAAACAATCTTTTTTGTTGGCAAAAATTGTATAATATTCTAAGATAAAGTCAGACTTGCGAAGACAGAAATTAGCTTGATGATGACTTCTTCACAGGTTTGCAATAGCTATATTTCTGAACAATCTGGCCCACACTTTTGTGGTTGACATTAATGCAGAAAATTCAGATTTCATTAAGATCATTTGATATTTACATTGGGACCCTAAAAGGGAGAAGATTTTTGTTATAGATTAATTGTAAAGCTTAATTTTTTATGTTTTTTTTTTTACCAGATGGGGATCTGGATCAAATCAGGAGAGACCTAATCCAGCCCTCAGTGTACCTCTGCAGGAACATATCAGTGTCTAAAGCTGGACACATAGACATATCAAAATTGGTAGCTAAGATTCCACATTTGACCTGCTAAGCATTGATTTGTGTTTGCAGACAAAGCAGATCAAACTCAACCTTTTCATGTCAAAGAGTGGTAATGAGTCCTAAAGCCTAGTACACACAGGCTCAATGTAGGCCATTTGGTCAGCATCTAAAGAAGGGTCATGACCGAAAAAATTCTGCCGACTGACTCCTGATCAGTGCTCTAAGTCAATGGCTGGAAGCGTTGACCAGAGAGTTCTGGAAGGGGGGAGTCCCCCTGTCAGAACAGAATAGCACAGCAGGGGAGGTGGCTGTACTAACATTGGAATGTTAGTGCAGTGGCTCTGACCTGAGCTGTCATGTTTTTTTTTTTCATTCAACCCACTGGTTTAAAGAAAAATATGTAGTGTGTATAAGGCTTAACGCTATCTTCTGTGCTGGAAGGTTCTTATGATGAACTTTGCACTACATAGCTTGGTTTGCAGGTAAATGTGAAGAATAGTATAAATAAAGGCAAGTGAGATAAAATAGGAATTCATATGCTAAATACTTTTATGCAGGTATTAACCACATATAGTTACCAAAACAGGCTCTTTTTTGCTATAGTGGTCCTTGTATGTAATCTATGCTACTGCATTTAATATATTGTGCCTGTTATACTGAAGCCGTATAACATATTTCATAACTTAGTTCAGGCAGAACCTACAACGCTTTCACTTTCTGAATTACGAAGATACTGAAATGTGGTGTAGTCAGCTGTACCGGGAATTACATCACTTGACTCCGTTTGTGAGAATTGTGAGAATTGCCTAAGAAGCAAGGGAAATAATTGCATAAAACGACTGTGAAAGTCCAAAGGTTTACATTTTTTAAATAGATTGCTGTTAAAGTTTAAAGCCAAAACAAAAGCTTTGGATAGCGTGGTGTGGTTTAGTTCCCATTAAAAATATTCAAAGTTTTGATTTGCCCCCAGAACTGGAAAAGGGGGAATCTTTCAATAAGGACACTTCAGATGAGAACTATCTAAGTGGGCATTTGCCTCATTTTGAAGAGATTTCCTCTCACTTCCCAGTGAGTCTCCAGGACAGGAATTTAAGGAAAATCTCCTTAGTGGGACCAAATAAAAAAAAAAGAACAGAGAAGTTGTTGTTTTTTTTTTATTTTCTTTACATGCCCTATGCCATTCAAAATGAAAAAAAAAAACACTTTGTGCTTATTGTCATGATAAAAAGCCATAAAATACATGCTATATTCTACACTATGCTATAAATCTATCAGTGAAAGAGCCATAGCTATCTGGTATATTGCCATTATACTATGAGAGTACAGTATCACTTCCTTTTATTGTATATGTTAGAGGTACATTTGTCTATCTCTTGGAAATCCTCAAGGTCAAACTAGTTCTGCTGAATAGACCTATTAGGTCTGTATGACGAAGGTGATCATGATAAACCTATGATTTATTGTATCAGAATGTTATTTGCCAGATTATGGACTAGGATTACTTGGTACTTTAAATAGCTTCACAGACTCAGTATAGTAAAAACTAGCAAGGAGGCAATAAACCACATCAGAGCTGTGTGTAATCAGCAGAATAGCAATATATAGCGTAGAACGCATTATACCATTAGTAAACACTACAGAGTCTCATTATTTTACAGACATGTGATAAAGGGATTTAGGGTTTGATGTTGAACTGCCCATTTACCCTTTTCTGTACTCTAGTTTTGCACCCTCTCACACTAATTCCTCTTAGCTGTGAGTCTGTACCATACTGTAAGGTCTATGAACTTCTCATATTGTTATAAGCAGTATGCATGAATCTGAATATTCACGTTTTTGACCTGAAGTTTAGCCCAAAAAAAATCCTACAGCTTAAGTCACATTGCTTGCCTCTAATGAAGCATGTCCCACATTGTGCATACAGCTGTAGACACCTTCTGTACAGGGATGCCTGTCACCTTCCTGTCTCTGAACTTCTGGCACTGCAATAGTCAGTCGGGTCTGTCTCAGGATTTTCTCCTCATTCACAGATCTTGTTAACTGTAGTGTTATCAATGAAATAATTTTCCAAATGGAGGGGGAAGAATGAGGGTACATGTCCATGTTGGACCATCTGTATTGCTGTTCTGCCTGAAAATATGCTGCACTGGATGGTCATCAAGAACAGGAAGAGGACAGGTATCTATTCTGCAGGATCCAGCCGCCTGACAACATAAAAAAAATCTTGCATTACAAGTACTATTATTGGTGTTACTAAATCTACTGTATAGGGAATTTCCAGCTTTAATTATAACTGTAAGATGTATTCTCCCCCAGTCTGGGCCTTGCTCTGTAGTCAAAGTGTCAGGGAGTTATAGGTCGCTTGACATTTGACAGTCGCTCACTGTCAACAGCCTGGCATCACACACTGACCACTAAGAAGATTGGAAACAGTCTGATGACAGGAATAAACAAAAAAGTAATCTGCATTCCAATGGCATCAGCCTTCACAAAGCTTTATTATTCCAGGACTAGTTCACAGAAGAGCAGACCAAGCCGCGTTCTGACATGTTTCACCCAAAAGAGACTTGACTTGGTCTGGGTGGACTCTTCTGTGATCTAGTCCTGGAAAAATAAAACTATTTGAAGTCTGATGTCATTGGAGTTTGGGCAATGTTTGTTCATTCTAGAACATGAGATGGACGGAATGCCGTATTTGAGCAGCAGTTTGCTTTGGCACTGGGAGGTCAGGAAGTTTATAGACTGTCAGCCTTCAGGTTACCTCTAACCTTCAGGTGTCCTCACCCTTAGCAACACCCATATTTATATCATGACAGTTTCCATTTACGGTAGCCATGAGGAGAAAGCCTGCAATCGGGCAGTAGGGGTTTACTGGAACAGAGGCTGCAGTACAGAATCACTGTTCCAAGGACAAGAAATGGGACTACAGGAAGCAAAACATGAAATCTTTTTGTTGATTGAACCCTCCTGGACATTATTGGGCTTCCTGAGTGTTTCATAAAAGAAATCACATTGACACACTTGCTTGCTATTATATTAATGCTAAACTCTAGCCTTATCTTCAGTCCTGCACAATTGTATAGGCCCCTCTCCTTGACTGAAATTGTTCTAATTTCACTGAACACAATGAGCTTGTCGCAGTGTGCATTCAAAGGTGCAGAACATCTGATAGAAACCACCTCATATCCTGGCTGGAGGATGTCAAGCATCATCCGACTCTTCCCACCCAGCTTTACTGTCCATGGCCCATGGACTTTTATTAATTACATTTCATTTGTTTCAGTCATGGAGGGTGGGTGTTACCTGGGCAGTCTGCATGGAAATGCTCTCTGCCTAGGAACACCCACTTCTCCAGACTGACACCTATCCATCAAGGCATTTAGATATGTACCTACTTCCTCCCAAGATCCAGCCCAGAGAGGAATACTAAGGCAGGGTGCTGTGATGTTTTCTGAAAGATATGTAAAGCAGTCTGCTTGCCATACCCACCAGTTACAATATGCTTGCATTACATAGAGAAGTTCAGAAATCCAGTCATAAAGTCATTAGGATACAATCCAGGTATGTATTGAAAACAGCATGTATTGAAAACAGAAAGGGTTTAAAAAAATCAATGCATGTTAATCAGGGGGTATAGAAGAACCAGACAAGGCAAAATAAAAGTAGATTAAACTTCAACTGTAATAACCTAAGGGCCCATTGGGCCCTTTCACACAGGCTTTCTGATCAGGTTTGCCTGTCCATTTTTCAGGTGGACCTGATTGAAGGCTCCATGTGGCTCTATGGGCAGGGAGATGTAAACAGACTTATGTCTGTTTGCTGCAGCCTACCTCCATGTCCATCCAGGTCCAGAAAAAAATGGAAAAGGACTGCATCCCTTTCTATTTATTCTGGACCTAAACATGACAGCCTGATGTAGGTGGACACAAGTCAAGTTACATCCGGCCACTCAGAGCTATCACAATCTGTGAATGCCAATCTGTGAATGCCAACACAATCTGAATGGACACAGATGTTTAAAAACTGACATCCATCCCATCCAACTTCAAATCAAAAGGCAATGTGTTCACAAGCTCCCTGTTAGTATGAATGGTGTGAAGCATCACCATGTGAAAGAGCCCTTTGACATGGGTGGTTCATTCCTCCGTTTTTCATCTGCCTGTTTTTGAATTAATAACAGACAGCAATTAATTCCTATGGGTTTGCGGATGTAAACAGATGACCGTCCATTTACATCCTCCTACATCTGTGTCTGTTTGGGTCCATTTTATTAAATGGAATTAGGCTGCATTTGCTGTTTAGACAGATCTGAACAGATGTAATCGGATTTTGTCCATTTACATCCATTCCATTTATGTCCATTTTTAGGCAAGTTCACATTACTGCAGGTCGGGAACCCGATCAAAAACCATATGCATTTCTGACCTTCAGGCAAATGTACTGCTCTTCAGCAGGAGTGTGGGGGTGCTAATAATTCTTATTGGCACCCCCTTGCTGTGGCAAACACGGTGCAGTGTCACACTTGGCAAAATCACATGGTGCTGTGGCTTAGTGCGGCGTGAATAAGAGTAATTGAAATGAATGGGCTGCCTACATGGAGATTGTAGCTTACAATAGTGTGAAACAAGACTTTAGGCAAGAAATACTTTTTGTTTATACTTTTTTCACCTATGATTAGTTTCTACAACTAAAAAAAGATGCAAAACTGAACTGAAGTGCAAACTAATGTATTCAACAGTATTCATCAGTTTTTTCTTAGGTCCCATTCATACCTAGGCATTCCATAAACATGAGCAAAAATGCGTGTTTATGTCCACATTTTTGCAAATGTGCTAAAGACGTGGCAAAATGAGCAACATACTTGCAGTTGCCTCGGTAGCAGTCCTATAATTTGCCACGCCACAAAACACATAAAAAACATGGCAAAATGCAGATCGCAAAACACTCGTGGCTCAGTGGCCAGAAAAGGTACTTCAGCTACTTTGGTACGTTTGTCACACCTAGGTAAGCCCATTCAAGTGAATGGGCTTCCCTATACAGGCATATCCCACTTTTAAGTACACAATGGGCTTTATTTACTAAAGCTGGAAAGTGCAAAATCATGCTCACTTCTACATAGAAACCAATGAGCTTCCAGGTTTTATGGCCAAAGCTTAAATTGAACAAGATGGGGTTAGAAGCTCATTGGTTTCTATGCAGAAGGGAGGCTGATTTTGCAACTTCCAGCTTTAGTAAATAAACCCCATTGTGTACTTAAAAGTGGAGTATGTCTGTACTGTCATGCAACAAATGTGCAAAGAAGTGCTAAGAAAAGCAACATGTCATGCAGGTGTGAATGGAGCCTTAGCAAAAAAACTTGACTGAACTGATGACACCCATGGGAGAGAACAAAAAAACTTGCTAAGAAGATATGTTGCATAGTAGCAATTTTTAATCCAAATCTAGAAGGAATGGAGCATGCATATTTTTATAGCATTTCTTCCATGTGATTATAATTACTATGGCAACACGATTTTTGAAGTTCACCCTATTTAACTTGAAAAGCCACCTATGCATTTAATAGTTATATCTGAAAACGAACACATTGGAAACTCCCCTTACGTCACAAAACCTCTTGCTGAAATGGTCATCGTTTGTGCATTTTTTATTATTAAGAATGACAACTATTTTTACTTTTTCAGCCATCTATGAGAAACTGCACAGGTCTCACGCTTCAAAAGAACTTCATTCTACCTCCAGACACTTACATAATTACAAAGAATCACATTATGATAAACTGTCGAATGCTTGGGTTAAAGTGCCCGATTCCCCAAGGCTTTTATATTTTCACAGCAAGGACCTGGCCATGCTTTGGTAATTGGGAAGCGGCTGAACAACGCTATTACCAGTGATCTTCATAAGTCAAAGCTGCCTACTGTCAAGATTTATAGTGTTATATGTGCATACTTAGCATATTTGTCCTCTGGTACATGAACTAAAAGTCCCATACCACAATGCCTTAAGATAAGAATTTACAGTCATTTAGAGTAAACAAACAATTTAGCTGTCTTCAGCAACCTATTAAAGGCGTGTTTTACATAAAGTGGTGAAAAGTTTGTAGATATTAAAAAAGAAAACCTTTGGCCCTCCAGAGATGTTAAAGTGGTCCTGAAAAGATGAACCATCAGCATGTACGCACTCAAGAGAAACATAAGAAACGCCCAATGTCAACTATTTGCTAAGTTTTCAGTCTTAATATAAGCCTTTAAAATCATTGACTGCCTATATCACCTGTAAATAAGTGGGGGTAAGGACTGACTGGACAATGGTTTACAATAGACGTATATGTTTCTGTTGCATGGAAACAGTAGTAACAGGTGTGTATGTGGAATTTAGAGCAGTGTTTCTCATCTGGGGTGCTGCAGCACCATGGGATGCTGTCTGGCACCATCAAGGGTGCTGTGCTGTGTTCTATCTTTTTTCATATATTCATGCCTATTCATGGTGCAAGCAGACCAGCCTTCAACAACATGGAAACATATGGTGCTAATCCAAGGCTGGTCACCTTCTTCTTGACCTGTTCTCACTTCCACCCACTGCCAAGCTGTCACAGCTGCACTGTGGTGAAGATCAGAAGGTAAGACTTATGTGAAGGGGGGTGAGGACTGAATACTCCCATGTAAAAGGTAAGGACTGAGGACGCCAATGTGAAGGTGGGCTGAGGATTCTAAAATGAAAAGGTGGGACTGGGAACTCTGATGTGAAAGGAGGGGGACTGAGAACCCTGGTGCAAATGGGCAGGGCTTCTGATGTAATGAGCGGACTCTCATGTGAAGGAAGTACCCCATTTAAGACTGGGGTGTCTAAAGATTTAATATACTCTTAAAGGGTGCCATGACCCAGAGAAAGCTTGAGAAACACTGATTTAGAGCATGTTTGTAAACCTGAAGAGGCACAGTTATACTGGTAGCTGTCAATGTTTACCAAAGTAAACTCCAGATTTTTCATTCAAGTATTCCTTATCTTAACCATTATCTGTTCTAATGAGTTATTATACCTTTGCTGTTAATTGTATTTTTTTTTTAAATGAGCCCCTAAATATACACTATATTTCCAAAAGTATCGAAATGCCTGCCTACACACACTTGAACTTTAATAGCATCCCAGTCTTAGTCCGTAGGGTTCAATATTGAGTTGGCCCAGCCATTGCAGCTATACCAGCTTCAACTCTTCTGGGAAGGCTTTCCACAAGGTCTAGGTGCGTGTCTCTGGGAAAGTTTGACCATTCTTCCAGAAGTGAACTTGTGAGGTCAGGCACTGATGTTGGACAAGAAGGCCTGGCTCACAGTCTCTGCTCTATTTCATCCCAAAGGTGTTCTATCGGGTTGAGGTCAGGACTCTGGGCAGGCCAGTCAAGTTCTTCCACCCCAAACTTGCTCATCCCTGTCTTTATGGACGTTGCTTTGTGCACTGGTCCAAATCATTTGGTAGAGGGGGGATTATGGCATGGGGTTTCTCAGGGGTTGGGCTTGGCCCCTTAGTTCCAATGAAAGGAACTTTTAAGGTGTCAGCATACCAAGACATTTTGGACAATTTAATGCTCCCAACTTTGCAGGAACAGTTTGGGGATGGCCCCTTCCTGTTCGAACATGACTGTGCACCAGCACACAAAGCAAGGTCCATAAAGACATGGATGAGTGAGCTTGGGGTGGAGGAACTTGACTGGCCTGGCCTGAGTCCTGACCAAAACCCAATAGAACACCTTTGGGATGAGTAGAGTGGAGACTGCGAGTCATGTCTTATCGTCCACATCAGTGCCTGACCCCAAAAATTAGCTTCAGGAAGAATGGTCAAACATTCCCATAGGCACACTCCTAAACCTTGGGAACAGCCTTCCCAGAAGAGTTGAAGCGATTATAGCTGCAAAGGGTGGATCAACTCAATATTAAACCCTGGGGACTAAGACTGGGATGCTAAAGTTCATGTGCTTGTAAAGGCAGGTGTCCCAATACATTTGACAATATAGTGTAATAATTTCCCTCATTCAGCCCTGTAGGCTGTGAATCAGATAAAATTCAAGCAGTGAGTGGCCAGCTTAAGACCCTACCTCTGCCATTTGTCTACCTCTTTAAGAGTTTTTATTACAGGCTCTGTAAAGATTGCTCTGTTTACATTCAGCTTATCTCCAACTAGATTGATTTGCAGACAGGAAGCCAGAAAAAGATGCTGTAGATTTTTTTTTATTTTTTATTTTATTTTTTTTTTAAAGATGGGCGGCACAGTGGTGTAGTGGTTAGCACTCTCACCTAGCAGTAAGAAGGGTCCCTGGTTCAAATCCCAACCACAACACTACCTGCCTGGAGTTTGCATGTTCTCCCTGTGCTTGCGTGGGTTTCCTCCAGGTACTCCAGTTTCCTCCCACACTCCAAAGACATGCAGGTAGGTAAATTGGCCATAGCATATGAATGGGGACCTTGGATTGTGGGCTTCTTGAGAGTAGGGACTGATGTGAGTGTGCAATGTACAGGGATAGGGATAATTGTAGAAACTCACTCAGGTTGAACTGGATGGACGGGTGTCTTTAGTCAACCTTGCTAACTATGTAACTATGTTTTGTGAACTTACCTACCTAATTTAATGTCTTCAATGGTTGGAGCCAAAACCACTTGAAGCAAACAACCCCTGAATACGTTTAGCTACAATATAGGCAACCGTGTCTCTAGGCCAGGACTGACAAGGAAAGTATTGGGGTTCACCGCTAGATATGCATTCTGCTTTCCACAAAAATCACAAGGGAATCTGAAATCACATGGGAATAACAGAAGGCTAAAAAAACAGCTAATCTCTGACTCCACACATATGGGTTTTGGTTAGCCAGGACAACATAAAAACTGGATCTACGGTTCATAATTATCTATTCGGTATAACTTCACAAAAGCTACCTGCCAACTATCCCACTTCCCAGGACAGTCTGTTTTTTAGGCATTTGTCATCTTTGTCCTGGGCTGTGTCCCATGATCAGGGTCCTGCCAGTAGTCTTGTGTATATTCAACATTATTACCATGATATGTGGGCAAGGAAGGAGGGCATGGACCTCTCTGCCCATACTATTCCCCCACTATAGTTCTATGCAATGGCACCTTTCATGATGCCACCCCATGCAAATTTTGCTTGCATGCTGCTGAAATCACTTCCTCTCCTTTGTCCAACTTAAACTGTCTTGGCACACTCCCTGTGTCTGTGATAAAGCAGTGTGTTTTAAGCTCTGGGATCTTTAGCAAGTGGTGTCAGCCCTGCCTACTTCATTTCTGAGAGATTACCAAGGAACACAGCCCTCATATTCCCTCCCCCACCATCTTCATATCCCCTCCTTGTGCACAAGAAGTCATCCGCTCACAAAATCTTTGACAGAATAAATAGGACTAATCAAACAGATACATTTAATTTATCAGCCCAAAAGAAAACAAAAAAGGAGAGTTTATTGTTAGGATTTATATGCACATCAGCACAGATAAGCAAAAGTACTTTTATATATTCATATCTTCCCAAGTCTTTGACACACACTTTCTATTTGTAACATTCGACTCTCTCCAAACCTCCCCTGCCCCAAAAACAAATTCAGCATCCTAGCAACCCAGTTCAATCCTTGCTGGCCTATTCCATGCCCACTCATTCACTTTGGCACCTATGCTGACCAAACTGTTAAAGTGAACTGTTCAACCTCTCCCTTTAGTCTTCCTCTAAGGCTTCAATGTGAAATTTTCCTACTTCTTTTCTTTAACCTCTTGCTGACCGCTGCACGCCAATATACAGTGGTGTGAAAAAGTGTTTGCCCCCTTCCTCATTTCCTGTTCCTTTGCATGTTTGTCACACTTAAGTGTTTCGGAACATCAAACCAATTTAAACAATAGTCAAGGACAACACAAGTAAACACAAAATGCAATTTGTAAATGAAGGTGTTTATTATTAAAGGTGAAAAAAAATCCAAACCATCATGGCCCTGTGTGAAAAAGTGATTGCCCCCCTTGTTAAAACATACTATAACTGTGGTTGTCCACACCTGAGTTCAATTTCTCTAGCCACACCCAGGCCTGATTATTGCCACACCTGTTCACAATCAAGGCATCACTTAAATAGGAGCTGCTTGACACAGTAAGGTCCACCAGAAGATCCTTAAAAGCTACACATCATGCCAAGACCCAAAGAAATTCAGGAACAATTGAGAAAGAAAGTAATTGAGATCTATCAGTCTGGAAAGGGTTATAAAGCCATTTCCAAAGCTTTGGGAATCCAGCGAACCACAGTGAGAGCCATTATCCACAAATGGCGAAGACATGGAACAGTGGTGAACCTTCCCAGGAATGGCCGGCCGCCCAAAATTACCCCAAGAGCGCAGTGACGACTCATCCAAGAGGTCACAAAAGACCCCACAACAACGTCCAAGGAACTGCAGGCCTCACTTGCCTCAGTTAAGGTCAGCGTTCATGCCTCCACCATCAGGAAAAGACTGGGCAAAAATGGCCTGCATGGCAGAGTTCCAAGGAGAAAACCACTGCTGAGCAAAAAGAACATCAAAGCTCGTCTCAATTTCTCCACAACACATCTTGATGATCCCCAAGACTTTTGGGACAACATTCTGTAGACCGATGAGACAAAAGTGGAACTCTTTGGAAGGTGTGTGTCCAAGTATATCTGGCGTAGAAGGAACACTGCATTACATAAAAAGAACATTATACCAACAGTAAAATATGGTGGTGGTAGTGTGATGGTCTGGGGCTGTTTTTCTGCTTCAGGACCTGGAAGACTTGCCGTGATAAAAGGAACTATGAATTCTGCTGTCTACCAAGAGATCCTGAAGGAGAATGTCCGACCATCTGTTCGTGTACTCAAGCTGAAACGAACTTGGGTTCTGCAGCAGGACAATGATCCTAAACACACCAGCAAGTCCACCACCGAATGGCTGAAGAAAAACAAAATGAAGACTTTGGAGTGGCCTAGCCAAAGTCCTGACCTGAATCCTATTGAGATGTTGTGGTATGACCTTAAAAAGGCCGTTCATGCTCGAAAACCCTCTAATGTAACTGAATTAGGACAATTCTGCAAAGATGAGTGGGCCAAAATTCCTCCAGGACGCTGTAAAAGCCTCATGGCACGTTATCGCAAACGCTTGGTTGCAGTTGTTGCTGCTAAGGGTGGCCCAACCATTTATTAGGTTTAGGGGGCAATCACTTTTTCACACAGGGCCATGATGGTTTGGATTTTTTTTCACCTTTAATAATAAACACCTTCATTTACAAATTGCATTTTGTGTTTACTTGTGTTGTCCTTGACTATTGTTTAAATTGGTTTGATGTTCCGAAACACTTAAGTGTGACAAACATGCAAAGGAACAGGAAATGAGGAAGGGGGCAAACACTTTTTCACACCACTGTAGGTCGGCACAATGGCAGCGGTGGGCAAATGGGCGTACTTATATGTCCCCTTTAATTGGCGGGGCTAGCGGGCACACGCCCACCGCATACAGGGTTACCGTGCCTGAGGGGCCGACGGACTCAATGTCTGCCGGTCTCCCGGTGATCGTGTCATGAAGCTGCAGAATGGGGAAAAGCCTATGTAAACAAGGCTTTTCCCCATTCTGCCTTGTGTCATGACAGAGATTACTGCTCCCTGTCATCCGAGGCAGTGATCGCTGTCATGTGAGTTGTAGCCCACCCCCCCCCCCCCCACAATTATCACTCCCAAGGACACACTTAACCCCTTCATCACACCCTAGTGGTTAACCCCTTCCTTACATTTTTAAAGCACTGATCTCTGTATAAATGACAATGGTCCCAAAATAGTGTCAAAAGTGTCTGATGTGTCCACCATAATGTCGCAGTCATTACTAGTAAAAAAATAATAATAATAAAAAATGGCATAAAACTATCCCCTATTTTGTAGACGCTATACCATTTGTGCAAACTAATCAATAGACACTTATTGCAATTTTTTTACCAAAAATATGTAGAAGAATACATATCGGTCTAAACTGATATTTTTGGGGGATATTTATTATAAAAATAAAAATAGAAGGATATTCAGCGCTGACACATAAAAAACATAAAATCATAAATGAACTGCAGGCTAACACTCAAGGTCAACTCAAATAATATCTCAAATAGACATATAAAATACAACAGTGCAGCGCAATTCATAAGCGCTGTATTAAATTCCTAAATAAATATATATATACACGAGACTCCCAGAAGGTGCATGTGGTATTTAATTATATACCTTTTGCAGTTGTTATAGGTAAAACTCAAAAAGCTGTGACATTCACAATTCCATAAGATCGAATTGACAGTAATTCCCACTCCCAGTTCCTCTTTTTAACGTGGTAGGCTCTCATACCTTTGAGCTCTTCTCCAAGTCACTGTGGAATTTTTTGTGTTTCTCCTTTTATTCTCCAAAGCAGCAGTGGAAGGTTAAATATATTTCTCTTGCATTCATTCATTTTCTTCATGTATGCTTTTTTGTCTTGCTCTGCATTGGTGCAGCACCTTCTGGCCAGCAAAATACTGTAGCTGCACCGAGCTCTACTGGATGCAGGTTGCAGAACTGTATACTGAGTGTGCACTCTAATTAAAGGGGTTGTAAAGGTTTGTTTTTTATTTTCTACATAGGTTCCTCTAAGCTAGTGCATTGTTGGTTCACTTACCTTTTCCTTCGATTTCCCTTCTAAATGTTTTTTTTCTTTGTCTGAATATCTCACTTCCTGTTTCTCCTCAGTAAACTTCTCACCATCATCCGAGCGGTGGTTAGTCAGCCAGAACAGCTTACTGAACAGTTTACTGAGCAGGAACAGGAAGTGAGAAATTCAGACAAAGAAAACAAAGAAAAAAAACATTTATAAAGGGAAATCGAAGGAAAAGGTAAGTGAACCAACAATGCACTAGCTTAGAGGAACCTATTTAGAAAATAAAAAACTAACCTTTACAACCCCTTTAAATACCATTGAGTGTGGATTCGAGGACGGTACCCAGAGTGGGGGTTTACTGCCTGGTGATCTGCTTACTGCTATGTGACCTGTGTCAGGTCGAATATATGAGGTGAGAAGCCATTTTTACCTGTGGTGGAGGGATCACTATCACCGGATGTATAATTTTGTTCTTCACCGCACTGAATAAGATTTGTGCTGTTTCCACATGCACCTAATGGGACTCTCTTATATATATATTTATTTAGGAATTTAATACAGGTGTTTATGAATTACGCTGCACTGTTGGATATTTATTATAGCAAAAAGTAAAAAATATTGCCTTTTTTTCAAAATTGTTGCTCTTTTTTTGTTTAAAGCGCAAAAAACTGTAGAGGATCTACCACCAAAAGAAAGCTCTATTTGTGGGAAAAAAGGGATATCAATTTTGTCGCATGACCGTGCAATAGTCAGTTAAAGCGAGTGCCAAATCGCAAAAAGTGTTCTGGTCAGGAAGGGGGTATAATCTTCCGGGGCTGAAGCAGTTAATCAAGTCAATGTATTTGATACTGCTGACCACCCTCTGCAACTCTAAACTTGCAATCTTTTGCCATTTTGAACATTTCCATTTTATAGTCTTTCTCATACAATTTTGGCCCTTTCACACCTCACTCTGCTGGGATTTTCCAAAGCTCAAACCATAGCTTTATTCATTCCTGACTTGTCTATCCCTGTCTTGCCTTATATCTCAAAGTTTCTTGTCGTTCCTCTACCAATCATCCCAACTCACTCAGGGTCAGGGCTGGACTGGAAAAAAAATTTGTCCCTAGACTTCATCCAGATGGGCCCACTTTAATTTTGAGTGTCCCTATCAGCACCCCCTTACATCAGAGTGTCTCCAACAGCATCCCCCTTCACATCAGAGTGTTCCCATCAGCAACCCCTTACATCAGTGTCCTATTCAGCATCCCTTCACATCAGAGTGTCCCCATCAGCACCCATTTACATCAGAGTGTCCCCAACAGCAACCCCTTACATCAGAGTGTCCCCATCAGCACCCCTCCCCACATGAGAGTGGTCCCCATCAGCACCCTATTACATCAGAGCGTCCCCATCAGCACCCCTTCACATCAGAGTGGTCCCTATCAGCCCCCTCTGACATCAGAGTGTCCCCATCAGCACCCCCTTACATCAGAGTGTCCCCATCAGCACCCCATTACATCAGAGTATCCCTGTCAGCACCCCTTCACATCAGAGTGTCCCCCATCAGCACCCCCTTACATCAGAATGTCCCCATCAGTACCCCCTTACATCAGAGTGTCCCCATCAGCACCCCCATACATCAGAGTGTCCCCATCAGCACCCCCTTACATCAGTGTCCCCATTAGCATCCCTTCACATCAGAGTGTCCCCATTAGCACCCCATTACATCAGAGTGTTCCCATCAGCACCCCCTTATATCAGACTGTCCCCATCAGCACCCCCTTACATCAGAGTGTCCCCATCAGCACCCCCATACATCTGAGTGTCCCCATCAGCACCCCCTTACATCAGTGTCCCCATTAGCATCCCTTCACATCAGAGTGTCCCCATTAGCACCCCATTACATCAGAGTGTTCCCATCAGCACCCCCTTATATCAGACTGTCCCCATCAGCACCCCCTTCACATCAGTGTGTCCCCATCCGCACCTCCTTACTTTAGAGTGTCCCCAACAGCACCCTCTTACATCAGAGTGTGCCCATCAGCACCCCCCCTCACATGAGAGTGGTCCCCATCAGCACCCTATTACATCAGATTGTCCCCACCAGCCCCCCCTTCACATCAGAGTGGTCCCTATCAGCCCCCTCTGACATCAGGGTGTCCCCATTAGCACCCCCTTATATCAGAGTGTCCCTGTCAACACCCCTTCACATCAGAGTGTCCCCCATCAGCACCCCCTTACATCAGAGTGTCTCCCATCAGCACCCCCTTACATCAGAGTGTCCCCCCTCTCCTCCCCCTCCCATGTGTACTCACAGTTCTGAATGCAGGTTCTCGTTCCTCTCTCCAGTCATGTGATAAGATACAAGTGATAAGGGGAGAGTGGAAGGAAAGTCTGCTGGCTGTCTATCTCCCCCTGCAGGCTGGAGGGAGTGGAAAGCCTAATCCTCGCTCCAGCAAGTGTCGGCAGCTGCTACTTGGTGACAGGAGTAAAATCGCAATCACTCACTGTCAGTGAGGAGCAGCTCCAGGACTGCGCCTGACCGGCCTACTGAGCCATTCACCCACCAGGAATTTCCCAGTATTCCCGATGGCCAGTACATGCCTGCTCAGGGTCATCCTTGACTTAGTCCTCAACCTCATATCCAGAACATCTTAAAGAGGTTGTATACAGGGCTGGTGCAAGGATTTTTGACACCCTAGGCGAAACCTCATTTTGCCGCCCCCATTGGCTCCACCCCTGACTCCACCCCCTTCGCCCTTCCCATGTACACCCCACCTTTTTAATGACTGCTACTATTTTGCATGCAAGCACTGCTAGACCAGCTAATTGTGGAAATGTTATCGTTTTGCCCCAAACCAGCTTTTGTATCAAATAATTCTAAATGATAAACCATAAAATAGTAGATTTTTATTTGTTAACATTTTCTCATTTGCAAAACATAAAATAGCAGCATTGCACATGTATCAACTGTCAACAAGACTCACAAAAATAAGATAGATAAATAACATGACAACGTTATAAAAACACACTGTAAAATAAACACTATGAGACAAGAGAGATATTATAACATGCGATTTCTCTCTCTGTGCGGGCAATGTGAAGAGATTTCTCTCTCTGTGCGGGCAATGTGAAGAGATTTCTCTCTCTGTGCGGGCAATGTGAAGAGATTTCTCTCTCTGTGCGGGCAATGTGAAGAGATTTCTCTCTCTGTGCGGGCAATGTGAAGAGATTTCTCTCTCTGTGCGGGCAATGTGAAGAGATTTCTCTCTCTGTGCGGGCAATGTGAAGAGATTTCTCTCTCTGTGCGGGCAATGTGAAGAGATTTCTCTCTCTGTGCGGGCAATGTGAAGAGATTTCTCTCTCTGTGTGGGCAATGTGAAGAGATTTCTCTCTCTGTGTGGGCAATGTGAAGCGATTTCTCTCTCTGTGCGGGTAATGTGAAGAGATTTCTCTCTCTGTGCGGGCAATGTGAAGATATTTCTCTCTCTGTGTGGGCAATGTGAAGCGATTTCTCTCTCTGTGTGGGCAATGTGAAGCGATTTCTCTCTCTGTGTGGGCAATGTGAAGCGATTTCTCTCTCTGTGTGGGCAATGTGAAGCGATTTCTCTCTCTGTGCGGGCAATGTGAAGAGATTTCTCTCTCTGTGTGGGCAATGTGAAGCGATTTCTCTCTCTGTGTGGGCAATGTGAAGAGATTTCTCTCTCTGTGTGGGCAATGTGAAGAGATTTCTCTCTCTGTGTGGGCAATGTGAAGAGATTTCTCTCTCTGTGTGGGCAATGTGAAGCGATTTCTCTCTCTGTGTGGGCAATGTGAAGCGATTTCTCTCTCTGTGCGGGCAATGTGAAGAGATTTCTCTCTCTGTGTGGGCAATGTGAAGCGATTTCTCTCTCTGTGTGGGAAATGTGAAGCGATTTCTCTCTCTGTGCGGGCAATGTGAAGAGATTTCTCTCTCTGTGCGGGCAATGTGAAGCGATTTCTCTCTCTGTGTGGGCAATGTGAAGAGATTTCTCTCTCTGTGCGGGCAATGTGAAGAGATTTCTCTCTCTGTGTGGGCAATGTGAAGCGATTTCTCTCTCTGTGCGGGCAATGTGAAGCGATTTCTCTCTCTGTGCGGGCAACGTGAAGCGATTTCTCTCTCTGTGTGGGCAATGTGAAGCGATTTCTCTCTCTGTGTGGGCAATGTGAAGCGATTTCTCTCTCTGTGCGGGCAATGTGAAGAGATTTCTCTCTCTGTGCGGGCAATGTGAAGCGATTTCTCTCTCTGTGCGGGCAATGTGAAGAGATTTCTCTCTCTGTGCGGGCAATGTGAAGAGATTTCTCTCTCTGTGTGGGCAATGTGAAGCGATTTCTCTCTCTGTGCGGGCAATGTGAAGCGATTTCTCTCTCTGTGCGGGCAACGTGAAGCGATTTCTCTCTCTGTGTGGGCAATGTGAAGCGATTTCTCTCTCTGTGTGGGCAATGTGAAGCGATTTCTCTCTCTGTGCGGGCAACGTGAAGCGATTTCTCTCTCTGTGCGGGCAATGTGAAGCGATTTCTCTCTCTGTGCAGGCAACGTGGAGCTAATTTGGTGGTTAAATGGGATACTTGACTGGACTTGCCCCCCAGGCCTAAGGCTACCAGCCCTCCCCTGCCACCAGCGCCCTTCAATGCAGCCTCACCAGGGCCCAACAATACTGCTTCACCAGCGCCCATCAATGTTGCTTCACCAGTGCCCATCAATGCCGCTTCACCAGTGCCCATCAATGCCGCTTCACCAGTGCCCATCAATGCCGCTTCACCAGTGCCCATCAATGCCGCTTCACCAGCGCCCATCAATACTGCTTCACCAGCGCCCATCAATATCGCTTCACCAGCGCCCATCAATATCGCTTCACCAGCGCCCATCAATATCGTTTCACCAGAGCCCATCAATATCGTTTCACCAGCGCCCATCAATATCGTTTCACCAGCGTCCATCAATACCTCCTCACCAGCGTCCATCAATACCTCCTCCCCAGCGCCCATCAATACCTCCTCACCAGCACCCATCAATACCTCTTCACCAGCGCTCAACAATGCCGCCTCACCAGCGCCCACCAATGCCCATGAATGCTGCTTCACCAGCGCTCAACAATTCCGCCTCACCAGAGCCCATCAAAGCCACTTCACCAGTGTGCATAAATTACAGACTTGGGGGAACATTTGGCAGATCAGTCAACAGTCAATATAATAGATATATATACACTCACATTTTAAAATTACATTTCATGGTCATCACATTCACATAATGTCATTCACATTAAGGCCCCTTTCACACTGGGGTGGTGCGGGCTTCAGCAGCAAAGCGCCGCTATTTTTAGCGGAGCTTTACTGTTGTTTTAGCGGCGGTATGCGGGGGTTAAAACTGCCCCGCTAGCGGCCGAAAAAGTGTTAAAACCGCCCGCAAAGCGCTGCTGCAGTGGCGCTTTGCCGGTGGTATAGCCACGCTGCCACATTGATTTAGATGGGTAGGAGCATTTTAGGAGCGGTGAATACACGCACCGCTCCTTCACCGCTCCAAAGATGTGGCTAGCAGGACTTTTTTCACCATCCTGCCAGCGCACCGCTCCAGTGTGAAAGCCCTCCGGCTTTCACACTGGAGTGAAAGGGGCGTTTTTTTCAGGCGCTACGCAGGCGCTATTTTTAGCGCTCTAGCGCCTGAAAAACGCCCCAGTGTGAAAGGGGTGTAACAGAGAGAAAGCAACAGTTTTTTACTTACCTCACGGTCACACCAGTAAGGCTGCTTTCACACTGGGGCGGGAGCGGCGTCGGCGGTAAAGCGCCACTATTTTTAACGGCGCTTTACCGTCGTTTTAGCGGCGGTCTGCGGGCGCTAGCGGGGTGGTTTTAACCCCCGCTAGTGGCCGAAAAAGGGTTAACCCGCCCCCAAAACGCCGCTGCAGCGTCGCTTTGCCGGCGCTTTGCCGGCAGTATTGCCGCGGTGTCCCATTGACTTCAATGGGTAGGAGCGGTATAGGAGCGGTGAATACACCGCTCCTTCACCGCTCCAAAGATGCAGCTAGCAGGACTTTTTTCACCGTCCTGCCAGCGCATCGCTCCAGTGTGAAAGCCCTCCGGCTTTCACACTGGAGTCAAAGGGGCCGTTTTTTTTCAGGCGCTACACAGGCGCTATTTTTAGCGCTGTAACGCCTGAATACCGCCCCAGTGTGAAAGCAGCCTAACACCTGTTGCTGGCACCAACTCCACTGTATTTGCTACTAATTGCTAATTACTAATAGTAATTGCTAGCCTGTGTACCTGCCTCGTGTGGTGCGGTGCCTCTTCTCTTCCTGTTCCAGGCTGCACGTACCTGACCCTGCACGTAGCTGACGCTGTATCCCATGATGCATGCATGCTGCCTCTGCCTGCATCCATCCATGATCCATCCTTCGTTCCAGGAACTTCCAGGAGAGCGTGGGGGCGGGGCCAGGGGCTCCGCCTCCGTGCTATCAAAGCCTTCACAGAGGACTGACAGAGAGCGGAGGGGCGGAGCGGCTGCTACTGTGCCTGTGTGTGAGTCAGACAGATAGACTCATCATTATTGCTAATGTCCCTCTCCCAGACCGTCGGACTGACAGGTGGGGGTGGGGGGCGGGAGGGGGAGCGGCTGCAGTGTGCCTGCCTGTGTGTGAGTGAGTGTGGCATAACTGACGCTGACAGCGTCTGACAGAGAGCGGAGGGGAGGAGGGGGGCGGCTTGCCGGCTTCTGTCTGAGACACTGAGAGGCGGTGCGGTACCCTATAGAGGTCTGAACAGTGAGGAGGATTACTTTGGAAAGCCAGAGCGCGGCGAGGGGGAGGGCGGATGGCGCCGCTGCTTGACAAGTTGACATGGCACTGACAGCAAGGAGGACATTGTGCAGGCAGCCAGGAATAAAATAACCAGCGGCCGGGCGCCCTAGGCGGCAGTGCGCCCTAGGCGATTGCCTAGTCCGCCTAGTGGTAGCGCCGGCCCTGGTTGTATACCTTCCTTTATGATTTGTACCTATAGGTAAGCCTAGAATAAGGCTTACCTATAGGTACTGTAATTATCTCCTAAATGTGTGACAATTAGGAGATATTTACTGTATACTGCACCAATGATGTCATGAACGCAAGCACTCTGAAGGAACGGCCACCTGTGCCGTTTCTTCAGAAGTGTGTGCCGTTACCAGCGGCTCTCGCACGCATGTGCGGGAGTGACATCACACGGCTTCGGCCAGTCACACAGCTGGAGTCCGTGGCCCCCGGAAGGAAGATGGGCAAAAATGTATGTGGCCTTCAGCTGAGACTTTGTTTGCAAGTAAGTATCACATAATGTGCTAGTATGCGATGCATACTAGCACATTATGCCTTTACTTTGCGGAGAGGAAAGAAAGGGGGAAAAAAACTGAGTTTACTTCCTGCTATGAAAAAAACATCAAAATATACCTCTTCCAAAGCCAAGAGATCACCAATCAAGTGAAGGTCTCCCATTGCCTCCAGCCCTGACAAGTAGATAGTAGTGTTCCACACATCCTAAAATGTAAAATCCTTCAAACGAGACCCCCTCCTCATGTAGTATGTTATATATGTATTTATCCAGAAGTGTGTGGCTCACACCCCTTATTATTTAATGTTCAGCTCTGAATAAAGTATTAGCATGTTATGAACATAGGATGATAATGTTTTTAATACCCTATTGCTGCTAATATCAGTCGGTGAAGGACCTAGGCATATGATTCAAATCAGAAGGGGTGAATCTCCCCAGTGAGAACACAGAAAACATTTACACTGGACAGAGGGCCTAACCTTGTATGACTATTTACCTCAATTATCCAATCATATGCAGATGAAAGACAAACAGGAATTTGCTTTTCACATGATTGGACCACTGAAATAATTATTCACATAATTTATTGAGTGAAGTTTTCATTAGTAAATCAGCCTCTGTGTGTTCTGTAGTCAAAGACAAGAACAAGAAGGGCTAGTTAGACACTTTGAGATAACAGTGTGCAAAACAGACAGGGCAACTCTGAATTTCTGACAAAAACAACAGGTATTTTTTTGCACTTATTAAACAGATATAACAAAACACTTTCAATGGTATATTTAACATAGCAAAGGGAGTAAATATGATAAGTTCTTTGGTCAGGTTGACATAAAATTTAACAATTTAACATATACTAGGAACACTTGGTGCCAAAGACTTAAAGTGGAGTTCAAATAAAAAAAAAAAAAATCAGCAGCTATAAATACTGCAGCTGCTGACTTTTAATAATCGGACACTTACCTGTCCCAGGGTCCAGCGATGCGGGGGAACGAAGCCCCGCTCTTCTTCCCCCTCCTCTCTGCGGAGTCGCCATTGTTACTGTGGGCACGTGCGCTGCTCGCTGTGACTGGCCGGGGAATCATCTGGGATGTGTATCAGATGATTGCCGAGAGGGAAGGGGGAGAGGTGATCTTCCTTCCTGTGCCACGGGTGTGCCAGGAGGAAATGGGAGCTGGAACCCTCTAAAAAGAGGGTTTCTGCTGCCCCCCCCCCCAAAAAAGACATGCCAAATGTGGCATGTCAGGGGGTCACCTTCCCTTAAAGCAGAAGTTACATTTTTGGGTGGAACTTCGCTTTAAATGTATGCCATTGTTCGAACCTTACTTTCATTGTATTGCAAACCCCTTAAAGTAGAATTCCAGGCTACCACCTAACTAGTCTTTAAATGCCCCCCCCCCCCCAACACTTATGCTGACTAACCTGTGTCAAAAAGATCTACATATTTACCTACTTTCAGGCTGCTCTGATCTAGTCACGTGATCCAGTCCCCATGTGTCAGCTAGTGGTGGCTGAAGGGGAGAAGAGGGCGCATCGACAACAGATGGGCCATAGGAAGCCTATGGGTGCTATCACCACTCCCAGGAATTCCAGCCTTTGTCGAGCTTCGTCTCTCCTCTCCCCTGCAGCCACCATTGGCTGACATGGGTATCATGTGACCAGGTTGGAGCAGGTTGAAAATAGGTAAGTATGCAGATATTTTTTTTACACAGGTTAGTCAGCATAGGTGTTAGGAGAGGAGTGGGAGCATTTTCAAGACTAATTAGGTGGTATCCTGAAATTCTACTTTAAAACAGCCTTTTATGCATTTCTTTGAGTAATGTATAATCTTCATCACCTTGCCTATAAAGAATAATTTTACCCACAACTATTGTAATATCTGGGACTTGGCCTTCATATGATCTACCTGGAATAGTTAATGGATTTAGCTATGCACAGTAGTTTTTTTTTTAAAAGATTGCCCAGCATAATTGTTATAACAGCCAAATATTAAAGTGACAATTAAGGTAATTTTTTTTTAAAAATAACAAACATATCATACTTGCCTCCACTGTACAGCTCACGTGGGCCTTCCCGCATCAGATAACCCCCTGTGAGAAGCGCTCTCCGGGGGGGTTACCTTGCGGGCACGCTCCCGAGTCCAGCATTCGGCATCCATAAACGCCAAATGCAGGACTCGACCCGTCCCCTGGCAGCAGTGTCATTGGATTTGATTGACAGCAGCAGGAGCCAATGGCTGCTCTGCTATCAATCTATCCAATCAATAGCCGGAACCCCTAGCAGAGAGAACGCTTGTCCCCGTGGCGCAAGTTTGAGGGCTCAGGTAAGTTAAACGGGGGGCTGGGGGCCAGTCACTGACAGGTGACCTATGCATTAAGGTGAAAAAACACTAACCTTTACAACCCCTTTAAGCCCTAAAAGGGGTTGTAAAACTCAAACATGAGATATGAACAAAACATATCCTTCTATAGTATGGACTTGTTTGAATACAGAGCAGGGGAGGTAGTTCCAATATACAGACTGTAATTGACAGCATCAGGCCTATTCATGTGTGCTGTGTGAAGGGGGGTGTGTCACTTTCCTCCAATCAGCACTCCAAGCTCTCCTCACTGGGCTCTAAGGTGTGTAATTTCAACTATTCGCCACCTTTTTTCTGGCTGCTCAGACAAGCTTTATAAGTTCTGGATGGATGTAGAAGAGAAGACTGCAATAAAACAGGTACAGCCTACATAGGAGGATTTGTTTTATCTCTGTCTATCACCTGAGGCTAGTCACTTCAATGGGTATATATAAGGATTTACAACCACTTTGGTTGAAAACCTAAGTATTACTCAATTTTTTTTAATGTGTTGGGTAACAGAGAGTTAACTCTAATAAGGAGTATGTCACCTCCAGATTCCCTTTTATTATTTACAGCTTTAGTGATGTTTTTTCTATACTCCCAGCACTGCAACAGGGTAGCTGCAGCTAAAGTTATACTAAACGCTCCTCCTCTTCCCTGTCTATTCATAGAATGCTGTGTATTTTTTAAATGATTCACAGAATACAAAGCTTTCAGTGACTAGACAAGAGGGATGGACAAATAGCAGTGCTTCTGTGTAGAAGAGCTACAGTTTTGTGACCAGTTGTGATTAGGTAACAACGTAGTATCTGGCACCTCATCCCTAATTCAAATATTCAGGGACAACAAGGATTTGGTGGGATTATAGCGGTGCCAAAAATAGAAAAAAAGATTTAAATATAAAATTGGTGAAGTTTATTTCAACAAATAAATTTAAAGTCTAGTCAATAAAAATGTTTACACATATCAACAACATGGTCACGAATTTCTGTTATGTGAATTGCCACGAGGTAGTGTAGCATCCCAACATGTTTCGCCAGGATCAGCTTCTTCAGGGGATATACAGACCACCACAGGTCAACAGGACCAATAAACCATAAATTAGGGCCATCCGAGCCGTCCGCACCCAGTGAAACCCTGCGGCTACAGGGGACATATAGAGACCAGGTTGATATGTGACTTGTAAAAAGGACAAAGTGAGGGCGCCTATTGGTGGTACAAAATTGACCAGCAGTAAAACTTGATCAACTCTTATCTCAGTTATAAGTCACCCTCAGATTCCAGAAGAGCTACAGAAGCATAGAGAAAGCTATACTATCTGGCATCAGTAAATAATACTAAAACATCCGTCTGTGATCCTGGAGTTGGCATACACCTTATCACAATTATCATTTTTTTTCTCCAGCACATTTTAAAAAAATCCTGGAGTTCTGCTTTCAAAAAACCTTAAAACTCATAATGATTACAATAGTAACACTAATAGCAGCCTTCTTATAACTCATTACCATTCATAGAATGTGTTCATGAATAAATCTTGCATGCACTAAATGAAATTATTAATTGTAGCAATATCTAGTCTTTTAAAAATATTTAACTAACACATTGCACACAGATGACATCACATAGGATATACAGTAGGAAGAATCTTCTTTTGTTTAACTTCAAATGTTTGTAGTGGATTTCATCCTGACACCTGCCCAGACTTCCCCCATTTTCGGAAAGTCTGCCCAAACTTTGCTAACAACATGACCACGTTCAGCAGTCATCTGCCCAACATAGAGCACAGTCTGTCTGCGTGCGGCCACTATTTAATTAGACACTTTAATTGGGTGCAGTCTGAGTCAATTTTTCTCTATTCCTTTCCATGTAGCTGGTAGAAATGAAAGGACTTTTATCCTTTCATCCCTGACTGGTTTCGTTGAGATGCATCTGCCTCACTGGCATTGTCTCCTCTAACGGCCGTTACCGATCAGGAGGACAGAGCCAGACCGCCAATAAAGGGGCACACTTACAGCGTTAATCACTCAGTCTGTGTCAGGGCACCAAGGAACAGTTAATCCTGTGGAAAGCTAGCCAGTATCAAGGGAGTTTTACAAATAACAAATAATCACTTTCAAGGCTTGAGCCAGACAGGTTTAAAGTGAACCTGATGGCATTCTACATGTTTAAAAAAAATGTCCGGCTTAGGATATCAAAAGATGCTTGCTATTGCCATTTTTATATGCAAATCCCCTCCTCTGTGTGCCTCTTCTAAAATAGTTTCACTTTGTTACTGAGACCTAACCCCACTAACAGACAGTCCACTGTCCAGTGGGAAGGCATCAGTGACCAATAAGGGCAGGGCATGCACATTGGGCAAAAGACTGGCAGTTGATGGGTAAAATGGTACCATTTAAAAAAAAGGCAACTTGAGCTAAAGGCTTTTAGACAAGTCGTTTAGTTTGAAAAGTTTAAGAATGCAAGCAGATTCACTTTAAGGGAAATGTTAACGTGTGTCTAAAGCCAATTGTCTAAAGGTGGATCGAAATTCAAAGTCAATTCGCTTTCTTTCATTTTTAATAGAGTTAAGGAGAGTTAAGCTGGCCATTATTGTAACAACATTTGAAGCCATTTTTTTGTTTTGTTTTTTGTTTTTAGTAGAGTTATGGAGAATTAAAGCTGGCCATAAATGGATCAAAATTTCGCTGGTTTAGCAGGAATCGGCCGAATTTCAATCCCTCTAATGAACAACTCCTGTCGAACAGGCTTGTTTGAATTTTTTTCTCAATCAGCAGCTGCAACCAATGGAAGAGCAGAGGAGGATTCCTCCATCCACCTTGATTGGATTAAGAAATCTGTTAATTTCTTATTGATTAGTTCACTGGCTGATTGAAAAAAAAAATGTAATCTATGGCCAGTCATAGCAAAACTAAAAGTAAAAGTATCCTAATAGGACACACAAATAAATAAATAAATACATTAATTAATACATAGCTAAATCTTTCTTTACTCTATCCAAAAAAACAAAAAAAAACAAGCTTTTCATTATATACACTTTATTTTAATTAAAAACTTTCAAAATTGACTCCCTGTTATGCAGATTTAGGTGTCCTGGCTGTAATGCCAACATTCTTGCTTCAATACATTGAGCCAATAGCCCATAAAAGGTACCGAGCTAAAGACTTCTCAGCCCACGTACACACGGTCGGAGATTTTGCCCGTCGGATTTAGTCCGACGGATTGTGTCCGAAACTGTTGCATACACACGGTCGGGCCAAGTTGGCGAAAAATCAGATCTTTCAGAACGTGATGACGTAATTTCGTTACGATGGGACTAAATTCAGGCTAGTAGCCAATAGCTTTGATGTAGGAATTTGATCTGAGCATGCGTGGCACTTGGTCCAATGAAAATGCTCTACACATGATCGGATTAGGTCCGTCCGGCCCAGTTGGTCGGGAAATCTTTCCAACATGTTGGAAATTTGGATCGGACGGAGATTCGGACGGAATCAGTCCGATGCATACCACACACAGTCGGATTATCTGACGAGGCGGTCCGATAAGACTCATTCCGACAGATTCTCTGACCGTGTGTACAAGGGCTAACTCTACTCTACATATATATATATATATATATATATATATATATATATATATATATATATATATATATACACAGTATCTCACAAAAGTGAGTACACCTCACATTTCTGTAAATATGTTATATATTTTTATGTGACAACACTGAAGAAATAACACTTTGCTACATTGTAAAGTAGTGAATGTACAGCTTGTATAACAGTGTAAATTTGCTGTCCCCTCAAAATAACTCAACACACAGCCATTAATGTCTAAATCACTGGCAACAAAAGTGAGTACACCCCTAAGTAAAAATGTTCAAATTGGGCCCAAAGTGTCAATATTTTGTGTGGCCACCATTATTTTCCAGCACTGCCTTAACCCTCTTGGACATGGATTTCCCCAGAGTTTCACAGGTTGCCACTGGAGTCCTCTTCCAGTCCTCCATGATGACATCATGGAGCTGGTAGATGTTAGACACCTTGCGCTCCTCCACATTCTGTTTGAGGATGCACCACAGGAGGGTTTAGGTCCATCACCCTTACACTCAGCTTCAGCCCAGTCTCCGAAGGGAGGGGATAATGCTCTGCTTCAGTATGTCACAGTACATTTTAGCATTCATGGTTCCCTCAACTTTAGCTCCCCAGTGCTACTGTTCTATCGAGAAGTTCCCAGAATGAATGGCACATGTGGCGCGCATGCGCCGTATGGAACAGCACAAAAGCTGATTTTACGATCAGCTGTTTTGACATCGAGATGGCGCCTGCGCACAATAGCCGACAGAATAAATTTGTGTGTGAGATTGTGCCTCACGCTGCCAAGGCGTGTTCATGTTGGTGAGGGGTGGATTTGTACATAATGGAGCAGATTTTTAAATGATAGCCAGTACTGAAACAAATCTTTTTCTGCTTAAAAATCCACCCCATCATGTACAAATCCGCCCTTCACTGACATGAACACAGCAGCACGAGGCACAATCTAACACAAAAATGTCTTCAGTCGGCTATTGTGCGCAGGCGCTGTCTCGCCATCACAATAGCTGACTGTAAAATCAGCTGTTGTGCTGTTCCATACGACGCATGCACCATTCGTCCCGGGCACTAGTCGACAGTGGGCACAATCTAAAAGAACACCAGCAGCACTCTTGCAGCCCCAGACCATGACACTCCCACCACCATGCTTGACTGTAGGCAAGACACACTTGTCTTTGTACTCCTCACCTGGTTGCCACCACACACGCTTGACACAATCTGAACCAAATATGTTTATCTTGGTCTCATCAGACCACAAGACATGGTTCCAGTAATCCATGTCCTTAGTCTGCTTGTCTTCAGCAAACTGTTTGTGGGCTTGCTTGTGCATCATCTTTAGAAGAAGCTTCCTTCTGGGACAAGAGCCTTGCAGACCAATTTGATGCAGCGTGCGGTGTATAGTCTAAGCACTGACAAGCTGACCCCCCAACCCTTCAACCTCTGCAGCAATGCTGGCAGAACTCATATGTCTATTTCCCAAAGACAACCTCTGGATATGACGCTGAGCACGTGTGCACTCAACTTCTTTGGTCAACCATGGCAAGGCCTGTTCTGAGTGGAACCTGTCCTGTTAAACCGCTGTATGGTCTTGGCCACCATGCTGCAACTTAGTTTCAGGGTCTTGGCAATCTTCTTATAGCCTAGGCCACCTTTATGTAGAGCAATAATTATTTTTTTCAGATCCTCAGAGAGTTTTTTGCCATGAGGTGCCATGTTGAACTTCCAGTGACCAGTATGAGAGATTGAGAGCGATAACACACCTGCTCCCCATTTACACCTGAGACCTTGTAACAAGTGACATGACATCGGGGATGGAAATTGGGTAATTGGGCCCAATTTGGACATTTTCACTTAGGGGTGTACTCACTTTTGTTGCCAGTAATTTAGACATTAATATCTCTGTGATTTAGAGGGGACAGCAAATTTACACTGTTATACAAGCTTTACACTCACTACTGTACATTGTGTTGTCACATGAAAAGATTTAATAAAATATTTACAAAAATGTGAGATACTGTATATAATGGAAAATTGCCATCCATACTTACCGTAATTTTCCTTTCCTGACTCTACCTCAGGACAGCACAACCTCTGGTAAACCCCACCCCTTGACCCCATATAGGGCACCCCTGTATAGACAGATAAAATACAGGCAGCGCCTGGTGCAGATGTTCTTATGAATAGCTTGTGATGGTCCAGGGAGGGTGTGTGCTGTCCTGAGGCAGAGCCAGGAAAGGAAAATTACAGTAAGTATGGATGACAATTTTCCATTTTCCTGGCTCAGCCTCATGCCAGCACAACCTTGAGACCTAACTAGCACACACAAAGGGAGGGAAACAAAACGAAAAAACTCAGCTACCAGGTGCTGCCAAAAGGTAATTTTATTAACATCTAGACAGAGCAGAAGACAATACAGGAGTCCCCATGAGACTTGACTGGGAAGATGCTACATCTAGTTTGTAATGTTTAACCACTTCACCCCAGAGGATTTGCCTGGCCAAAGACCAGAGCACTTTTTGCGATTCGGCACTGCGTCGCTTTAACTGACAATTGCGCAATCGTGCGATGTGATTCCCTAACAAAATTGACATCTTTTTTTTTCCCACAAATACAGCTTTCTTTTGATGGTATTTGATCACTCCATCGGTTTTTATTTTTTGCGCTATAAACAAAAAAACAACAATTTTGACTCTGCTATAATAAATATCCCCAAAACATATATAAATATATATATATATATATATATATATATATATATATATATAAATTTTTTCCTCAGTTTAGTTCGATGAGTATTCTTCTACATATTTTTGCTAAAAAAGATCACAATAAGCATTTATTGATTGGTTTGCGCAAAAGTTATAGTGTCTACAAAATAGGGGATAGTTTTATGGCATTTTTAATAATAATTTTTTTTTTTTACTAGTAATGGCGGCGATTTTTATGATGACTGTGACATTATGGCGGACACATTGGACACTTTTGAGACATTTTTTTGACCATTGGCATTAATACAGCGATCAATGCTATAAAATTGCATTTATTATTATAAAAATGTCACTGGCAGTGAAAGGGTTAACCAGGAGGTGGCGCTGTAAGGTTTGTGTGTCCTAGGGAGTGATTCTAACTGTAGGGGGGATGGGCTAGCTCTGACACATCACTGATCACCTCTCCAGATTATAGGGAGCTGTGATCAGTGACAGTGTCACTAAGCAGAATGGGGAAATGCTTGTTTACATTAGCATTTCCCCGTTCTTCCTCTCCATGAGACAATCGCGGGTAACCCCGCAGACATTGAGTACGCGGGACCCAAGGTAGGACTCATGGAGCTCGCAGCACCTGTTATGCAAGCCTCGCGAGATCACGTAATATAACGTGATTTTGTGCACCCGAGCCAACCGGAGCCAATCTTTGTGCGGCTGGTCCGCAAGCGGTTAGTGAAGATATTAGGGGAACTCCAGCTCACCATCTTACAGACCACGTCCGCTGGTCTTCGTCATCCACCCGCGCCAGCCTCACTGGAACAGAAGTGGAACGCAAAATAACAGGAAGAGGAAGGAAGATTTAAAAAAAAAAACTCACTGACATCACTACCCGGCACCCTGCCGATCTGACACGCATGGAGGGGAGAGAAAAAGAAATATGCAACTAAAAGGGGGAATAAAAAATATAAGCCCAGGATGGACGCTTCCTGCACCACTTATGCCATTTAGCCTGCACTTTACTCCGGCACCAGGAGAGCTCTCCTCAGAGAGATTTATCCCCAACAAACGACCTTCCACTGCAGGGACACACGGCAGGCAGTGTCAGGTTTCTGTGATGTAAAAAAATGAGACAAAGATAAATCATTTCAGATTTTTTTCCACCTTTAATGTCACCTATAAAAAACTTTACAACTCAGTTGAACAACAAACTGAAATCTTTTAGGTGGAGGGAAGTAAAAATGAAATAATATGGACGCATAAGTGTGCACACCCTTACACTAATGCTTTACTAACACTTTGTTGAAGCACCTTTTGAATTTATTACAGCACTCAGTCTTTTTGGGTATGAGTCTATCAGCATGGCACATCTTGACTTGGCAATATTTGCCCACTCTTCTTTGCAAAAGCATTCCAAATCTGTCAAATTGCGAGGGTATCTCCTGTGCACAGCCCTCTTCAGAACACCCCACAAATTTTCAATTAGATTCAGGTCTGGGCTCTGCCTGAGACATTCCAAAACTTGGATCTTTTTCAGATGAAGCCATTAGTTTGTTGATTTGGATGTATGTTCTGGGTCGTTCTAATGCTGAAAGATGAAGTTCCTCTTCATGTTCAGCTTTCTAGCAGAAGCCTGAAGGTTTTGTGCCAATATTGACTGGTATTTGGAACTATTCATAATTCCCTCTACCTTGACTAAGGCCCCTGTTCCAGCTGAAGAAAAACAGCCCCAAAGCATGACACTGCCACCACCATGCTTTACTGTGGGTATGGTGTTCTTTTGGTGATGTGCAGTGTTGTTTTTGCTCCAAACCTATCTTTTGGAATTATAGCTAAAAAAGTTCACCCTTGATTTCATCAGATCATGACATATTCTTCCACATGCTTTTAGGAAACTTCAGATGTGGTTTTGTAAAATTTAGCCGGGCTTGGATGTTTTTCTTTGTTTCTTTGCCACTCTACCCCATAGCCCAGACATATGGAGAATACAGGAGATTGTTGTCACATGTACCACACAGCCAGTACTTGCCAGATATTCCTGCAGCTCCTTTAATGTTGCTGTAAGCCTCTTGGCAGCCTCCCTGACCAGTTTGCGTCTCGTCTTTTGGAGGGATGTCCAGAACTTGGTAATGTCACTGTTGTGCCATATTTTCTGCACTTGATGATGACTGTCTTCACTGTGTTCCATGGTATATCTAATGCCTTGGAAATTCTTTTGTACCCTTCTCCTGAGTGATACTTTTTAACAATGAGATCCCTCTGATGCTTTGTAAGTGCTCTGCGGACCATGGCTTTTGCTGTAGGATGTGACTAAACAAAAATCAGCAAAGCCCTACTAGAACAGCTGAACTTTATTTGGGGTTAATCAGAGGCACTCTAACTGATGGCAGGTGTGTACTGACTACTATTTAACATAAGATTGAAAGTGGTTGCTTAATTCTGAACACAGCTACATCTCCAGTTATAAGAGGGTGTGCACACTTATGCAACTACATTATTTTAGTTTTTTAGTTTTACTTCCCCTCCCTAAAAGATTTCAGTTTGTTTTTCAATTGAGTTGTACAGTTTATAGGTCACATAAAAGATTTAAAAAGTTCTGAAATTATTTATCTTTGTTTCATTTTTTTCATCACAAAAACCTGACATTTTAACACACAAACTGAAAGCAGGGCACATAGGGCATTTTCCCCCTAAACTGGCAGAACAATACAGTCACACCACTCCTTCCATGTATCTGAATTGCAGGATAGGCAAATATTGTCTAAATATAAGAGCCATATGCATTGTTACTTGAATCTTGGTGTGCTTTGTGTACTTTTTTTTAGATCTGTGCAGTAATCCATGGTGAAAATTTGCATTGTGCAGGAGCTTCCTGTAATAAAGACTGGTCACTGCTGCTCTCTCATGTTGTGCAGGGTGACTGGTCTCTGTCCCTTCTATAGTTTTGCAGGCAGTCTATAGTGGGTGGACCTGCTTTCTCCCTTTCACACCTCTGCTCTCTGTACCTCTGTAAAGTGTATGTGCGGTCACAATCATTGTAAATTTAAGAACTATTTATTTTTATTAAATACTGTATGTCTATAAGCAAAAACTACAATACATTTACTAAGCTTAGATAAGGTTTGAATGATGTAATTTATGCAATGTATTTATTATTCTATGACAGCATGCATACAGTATTATCATATGCAAATAATAATAATAATGAAAAAAAGACAAAATGCATTCAGTGATTAAAAAATATATGCTATCCTTGGTAGTGGGACCATACAAAGTGACATTTTTGTTACATAGCTCACTGTTTTCTACAGTATTTAAGTGATTACCTAGCATGAATGCACCTATGTATTAGATCAGCCTTTCTCAACCTTTTCAACATAGAGGAACCCTTGAAATAGTTCTCCAGTCTCGAGGAACCCCTGCTAAAAATTAGAAATCTACAACTCATGATACATTAGTGTGATGGTCAATGGGAAGAATGTTTCCTACAATTGTGGTCATTGGGAAGAATTAACCCCTTACAGATAGCTAAAAAGATCAATGGTGTGAGTGGGAACTTATCTGAGAGGCAGAAATGGCCCAATGCTGAAGGAACCCCTAGCAACCTCTGGAGGAACCCTAGAGAGAAATAATAATAAAGTAAGAATTCATGATAAATACCACACTGATGGCTCAATTTTTTCATTGTCATATGTAGACTATTACACTCTCAATAAATGGGTGGTGTTGCCTTTGATGTCGAAATAATTTTCTTGAACTCGTGTTTAGACAAGATTTAGTCTTGGAATGTTTTGAAGTATTTGTTATGATTACTCATTGCTGTGCTATCAACAAAAATATGTCTGATACACTATAATTCACAAATCGTGCATACGCTGATGATCAATTTGAAAAAGTGATAAGAAAAAGATCATTTTGTTCAATATAAATAAACTGATTCATTTAAACTAGAGAAAATAAATTAGGGTCATTGTTGCACGAAGTGGCCATTCAGAATCCATGTTTCATTTTTCCATAACATTTTAAAATGCCTGTATGGTTCTAATAGGTATCAACTCCACATTTTTGGAACAATGGACATTAGCCTGATAATGGTTAAGTATTGAAGTATTCAAGTAAAGGAATTTGAACTCTGAGAGCAATGCCCAAAATATGTCAGGCAGAAAGAAAAGGACTAGTCACCAGTATTGACTGTGGTTTTTCTGCAGCAACTCATCTATTACCATGCCTAGTTCAGCACTAGCGTTGATTTACTAAAATGGGAGTGTATACAATCTGGTGCAGATCTGCATAGAAACCAATTAAAATTGGCTTTGAAACTACTTTACCATGTTAAATTATATGAGATGTTAATGATTGGGTTTATATATACATCATTGAAGATTAAGGGTTCTACGGAGGTCAAAAGCAGAACAGAATGTGGATGCAGTGAGGTCTGTTCTCAACCTTGGTAGATGGCTCGCTATCAGAATGATTGCAGAGGAAATGGGAATTACCAAGTCAATTGTTCATGAAATTGTGACTCATTTTTTGAACATGAGAAAGGACACAATTTTGGTAGTGTGGATATAGTCCAAAGAGCCACTATGCGGGCTCTGAATGCCATCCCAATTGAAGACTTCCAGGGATACTATGAAAAATGGAAAAATCGCTGGGAGCATTGTGTATGCTCACAATGTGCATACTTTGAAGGAGACAATGTTCAATTTGTAAAATTTAACTAAAAATTACTTCTAACTCATTACTTTCTGGACACGCCTTGTATTAGGGCTAGATTCTCTGTTAGGTTTCTATTGTTAAAGAAAGATAAGGATGAGGCGCTGGATTCAGAACCCCAATATATAATGAGAGTGTTTGCCCTTCCATGTGCTCCTTGCTGCGAAAGCTAGTTATAGGTGGGGGCAGGGGCCATTTGTTTGTTACTGGTGTAAATATGGTCTGGGGACACACGGGGCACCTTTGCTGCCACTGTGCTATATGCTGGGTGTCTAGTGTACTCCTGTTCCTTTAAGGAGGATTGGGCTGCCTCCGGGCCCACCTGCCCTTCATCTATCCATTGAATGTATGTGCTCCCACTGTGGAGACGCTCATAAATTCAGTAGCATTTAGGATTGCAAGCATACACAGGGTGCCGTGAAGAGGCCTTGCAGCTTACGCATGTAGTTGCAAATGCGTGCTAACTAAACCCCTGTATTTAATGCAGACTGTTGGACAGGTTTATTAGGTTGGTCAGCAGACTGGTTAGTGAGTTGAGCTATGGAAAGTTATGTTTTTACTTTTAAATGAGAGAAGTCCTTATAAATGTAGAGGGCTTGTGTTGTGCGGTAGCTTTCCAAAAAACAGGGCCTCCTCAGGAGATGGAGGTCACCTGATTTGAGAAGTCCATATTAATTTCAATCATAAAAGGTACCAAACAAAAAGTTTCTAGAATTCAGAGTGGTATTTAATTGATTCTGCAAATGACAATGTGGAAAAAAGGCAGGTCCAAGCAGCCAACACGTTTCAGTAGCTCAGCACTCCCCTTCATCAGGGCTCTAAAAAAAATAGGTGTCAATTGGGTCCAAAGCTCTTGAATAAATTAAATCCAAACCAGGAGACTAACCTTTAAAAGGGGTTCCTGTCTCAGTAGCTGAGCAGCATGCGGAATCAATAAAATGCCACTTTTAAACTTGAGAAACTTTTGTTGGGCACCTTCCCGAAGCTACCCTTTATTACTGGTGTTCTGTAATACAGGCATCTGCAGCAATTAAAGTGGGTGTTGTGTGCCTCCAGCACAGTATACACCTGAAACTACCCTTTATTACTGGTGTTCTGTAATACAGGCATCTGCAGCAGTTAAAGTGGGTGTTGTGTGCCTCCAGCACAGTATACACCCAAAGCTACCCTTTATTGCTGGTGTTCTGTAATACAGGCATCTGCAGAAGTTAAACTGGGTGTTGTGTGCCTCCAGCACAGTATACACCTGAAGCTACCCTTTATTGCTGGTGTTCTGTAATACAGGCATCTGCAGCAGTTAAAGTGGGTGCTGTGTGCCTCCAGCACAGTATACACCCAAAGCTACCCTTTATTGCTGGTGTTCTGTAATACAGGCATCTGCAACAGTTAAAGTGAGTGTCGTGTGCCTCCAGCACAGTATACACCTGAAGCTACCCTTTATTACTGGTGTTCTGTAATACAGGCACCTGCAGCAGTTAAAGCGGAGGTCCACCCTAAAGTGGACCTCCGCTCATCGAAACCCTCCCCCCCTCCGGCGCCACAATTGGCACCTTTTAGGGGGGAGGGGGGTGCAGATACCTGTACAGTACAGGTATTCTGCACCCACTTCCGGGATCGCTCTCTGCGGAAAGGGGCGTAGATTACGCCCCTTTCCGCAAGTGCCCGCCCCTTTCCGCAAGTGCCCCGCTGCCTGCTGGGAAACACACAGATCCCAGAGGCAGCGGGGACCGTCCTTATTGCGCAGCGCGATTCGCGCATGCGCAGTAGGGAACCGGGAAATGAAGCCGAAAGGCTCCATTTCCTGATTCCCATACCCAAGATGGCGGCGGCAGCACCTTTACAGACGATCTAGAGATCGGCTTCGGGTGCCGACATCGCGGGCGCGCTGGACAGGTAAGTGTCGCTGTTTTAAAAGTCAGCAGCTGCAGTATTTGTAGCTGCTGGCTTTTAAAAAAAAAAAAGAACGCGGAGTCCCGGTGGACTCCCACTTTAAAGTGGGTGTTGTGTGCCTCCAGCACAGTATACACCTGAAGCTACCCTTTATTGCTGGTGTTCTGTTTCTGTAATACAGATATCTGCAGCAGTTAAAGTTGGTTTTGTGTGCCTCCAGCACAGTATACACCTGAAGCTACCCTTTATTACTGGTGTTCTGTAATACAGACATCTGCAGCAGTTAAAGTGGGTGTTGTGTGCCTCCAGCACAGTATACACCTGAAGCTACCCTTTATTACTGGTGTTCTGTAATACAGGCATCTGCAGCAGTTAAAGTGGGTGTTGTGTGCCTCCAGCACAGTATACACCTGAAGCTACCCTTTATTGCTGGTGTTCTGTTTCTGTAATACAGACATCTGCAGCAGTTAAAGTGGGTGTTGTGTGCCTCCAGCACAGTATACACCTGAAGCTACCCTTTATTGCTGCTGTTCTGTAATACAGGCATTTGCAGCAGTTAAAGTGAGTGTTGTGTGCCTCCAGCACAGTATACACCTGAATCTACCCTTTATTGCTGGTGTTCTGTTTCTGTAATACAGACATCTGCAGCAGTTAAAGTGGGTGTTGTGTGCCTCCAGCACAGTATATACCCAAAGCTACCCTTTATTGCTGGTGTTCTGTAATACAGACATCTGCAGCAGTTAAAGTGGGTGTTGTGTGCCTCCAGCACAGTATACACCTGAAGCTACCCTTTATTACTGGTGTTCTGTAATACAGGCATCTGCAGCAGGTAAAGTGGGTGTTGTGTGTCTCCTGCACAGTATACACCTGAAGATACCTCTTATTGCTGGTATTCTGTTTCTGTAATACAGGCATCTGCAGAAGTTAGAGTGGGTGTTGTGTGCCTCCTGCACAGTATACACCCGAAGATACCTCTTATTGCTGGTGTTCTGTTTCTGTAATACAGGCATCTGCAGCATTTACAGTGGGTGTTGTGTGCCTCCTGCACAATATATACCTGAAGCTACCCCTTATTGGTGATGTTGTTCTGTTTCTGTAACACAGGTAGGCAGCTGTAGTAATTACAGTCGGTGTACTGTGTCATCTGCTCAGTGTGCACCTAAAGCTACCCAATTGCTGGTCTTCCCATCTCCCTGCAGGCCATTACTATGTCTGGAAGGCCAACAAGGAGAGGCAGACAGTCAAGAGCCAAAAAAAAAGGGGAAGCAGGCTCTGTGTCTAGAGACAACAGTGCTGGTCGTGGACGCGGTGCATCGTCATCAGCGCGTGGTCATGGGACACGCTTGTCCTTATTTTCGGCAGCTGGACATGTTGAGCCACATCATGCCGAAGACTTGGTAGAGTGGATGACCAAGTCCTCCTCATCCTCCTCATCCTCTCTCACCCAGGCTCAGGGTACTAGCAAAGTAGCTGCCAACGCTTCCTCTTCCCTCGTCTCAATGTCATCAGTCACTCCTTCCCTAGACCCACCATGTCCTCCTGAGGAGTCCCACAAACTGTTTGACCACAGTGTTGGGTACATGCTCCAGGAGGATGCCCAGCGTTTTGAAGGCTCTGATGATGATACCCAGCTAGAGGAAGGCAGTAGTGTGAGCGCAGAGAGAGGAGATGCTCAAGAAGGACAGCAATCTGGCAGTCATGTTCCATCAGCTGCAGCATATTGCCAGGTTTGCTCCAGTGATGAAGAGGGAAGGGATGATGAGGTCACTGACTCCACGTGGGTGCTTGATAGGAGAGAGGAGGAGGAGGAGGTGGAGGCACATCTCCAATGAGGCAGGATTCCCTCTAGGGGCCAGCTTAGGGGCAGCACACTGACTAAATCACACCGCAGTGCTCCACCTGTGCAGGGCGCTGCCTCTGCGCGTTATTCCAAAAGTTGTTTGGTGTGGGCATTTTTTGAGACGAGTGCATCAGATCGCACCGCTGCTATTTGCAACATATGTCTCAAGCGTATCTCGCGTGGGCAAAACATCAGCCGCTTGGGCACCACATGCTTTGCCAGACATATGTTGACCTGCCATGCAGCTCGTTGGCAAGCGTCATCAGCTGGGATCTCCAACCCCACTAGATATCCAGTCCTCTCTGAAACCTGTACTGAGAGGAAAGAAGGTGTAGAATTAGGTGTGTCACAGCCAAGTACTTGCGTGCACTCTGCTAGCAGTACACCGACGTCCAATTGTATCAAGCAAATTTCCCTGCCCCAACTGCTGGACCATCAAAAGAAGTTCACTCCCAGCCTTCCAAATGCCCAGCGGTTGAATGCTAGCTTGGCTAAATTGCTAGCTCTTCAACTGCTGCCTTTTCAGTTGGTAGACTCGGCCCCCTTCCGTGAGTTTGTACAATGTGCGGTTTTTCAGTGGCAGGTTCCCAAACGCCACTTTTTCTCACGGAAGGCGATTCCGGCTCTCTACCGGCATGTGGAAGGCAATGTCCATGCCTTGCTGGGCAGGGCAGTCAGAGGTAAGGTGCATATTACCGTTGACTCATGGTCCAGCAGGCATGGACAGGGATGTTACCTATCTTTCACGGCACATAGGGTCACTCTTCTGGCAGCTGGGAAGCATGCAGGACAAGGTGCAGTAGTGTTGGAGGTTGTTCCGCCACCACGCCTCCAAAATGCTACTACTGGTTGTGACACACCTCTATCCTCCACCCCCTCCTCTTCTTCTTCCTCCATGACCTCTTCCAGTGCTTTGTCCTTGGAACCAGCGGGGCTCCGTAGGCATTCAAGGGGCTACGCAAGTACGCAGGCAAAAAGATGCCATGCCGTGCTTGCACTGGTTTGTTTGGGGGACAAGAGCCACACTGGGGCATATATTTTGTCAGCTCTGCAGGGGCAGGCCGAGAGGTGGTTGACGCCACGCCAGCTTAAGCCAGGAATGGTGGTTTGCGACAATGGTACCAACCTCCTTTCCGCTCTCCGACAAGGACAACTGACCCATGTGCCCTGTGTGGCTCACGTACTTAACCTGGTGGTGCAGAGGTTCTTGGGCAGGTACCCGGGCTTACAGGATGTCCTGAGGCAGACCAGGAAAGTCTGTGTGCATTTCCGCCAATTATATAATGCCAGTGCTCGGCTGGCTGAGCTCCAAAAGGAGTTGAACCTGCCTAAGAACCGCCTTATATGTGACATGATCACCAGGTGGAACTCAACGTTGGCCATGCTGCAGCAGCTGCACACTCAGCAGAGGGCCATCAATGAGTACCCGTGCGACTACGGAACCAGGACAGGGTCAGGGGAGCTCGGTTTTTTTCACCACGCCATGATCAGGGATGCATGCAGTGTCCTGTCACCATTTGAGGAGGCCACAAGGATGGTAAGCAGTGACAGTGCATGCATCAGTGACACTGTACCTCTTGTCCACCTGTTGGAGCATACGCTGCTTGGAATAATGGACAGGGCACTTGAGGCAAAACAGAGGCAGGAAGAGGAGGACTTCCTTGCCTCTCAAGGCCCCCTTTATCCAGACAGTGTTCCTGCTGTCCCACCCATCACACAGGAAGAGGACAAGGAGGAGGAGGAGGAGGAGGATTGTGTCAGCATGGAGGTGGAGCTTGGCACTCAGCATGAGCAGCAGCAGTGTTGTAGGGATGATTTACAGTCCCAAGAAACCCGTGGACTTGTACGTGGCTGGGAGGAGGTGGCTGCGGATCATGTCGTCCTTAGTGACCCAGAGGACTCCGGATGGAATGCCTCAGCTAACCTATGCTTCATGGCCTCCCTGATCCTGCAAAGCCTGTGGAAGGAGCCTCGTATTCTTCGGATCAAGGAGAGGGACCATTACTGGCTGGCCACTCTCCTTGATCCACAGTACAAAGGTAAGGTTGCGGACCTTATCTTGCCATCGCAGAGGGAGCAGAGAATGAGACATCTCCGGGAGACCTTGCAGAAAGGTCTGTGCAACGCATTCCCAGAGACTGGGAGGTTACAAACTCCTGGTCCTGGACAACGTGTTGCTGAGGCTTCGGTCAGTCACAGAAGGAGTGGTGGAGAAGGTGGCCATCTGACCGATGCGTTCAGACAATTTTTTAGACCGCAGCCCCAAGGTATGATTGGTTCCAGCAACCATCGCCAGCGTCTGATTTACATGGTGCAGGAATAGACTTGGACACCTTTCCCACCGAAAATCCTCTGGCTTACTGGGTCATGAGGATGGATCATTGGCCAGAGCTTGCACAGTATGCAATTGAGCTACTGGCCTGTCCTGCAGCCAGCGTTCTTTCACAACGCACCTTCAGTGCTGCTGGAGGCTTTGTAACCGATCACAGGGTGCGCCTGTCCACCCACTCGGTTGATCGACTGACCTTCATAAAGATGAATCAGTCTTGTATCACCACCAGCTACCAAGCACCTGAAGCTGATGTAACCGAATAATTTTTTTTTAAATGTCACATCCCTTCAAGACTGCCTATGCTGATGCTGAGTGACTGTCCTGTTATGTTGACTGACTATCCTCTTCCTCCTCAATGATCCTGCTGATAGCTTGGAAGAACATTTTTGGTTCTGGGTGACGCCACCAGTGGCTAAGGCCCAATTTTTCTGCCCCTGTTTGTCAGGGCCGTGTAATTAAAATTTTTGATGCAATGCTTTGCAGCAGGGCTCATTCCTGCACTACAATTAGAGTATATGGGAGAGGTTGCAGTGTCGTGGCACCAGCACCAGTGCCTAAGGCCCAATTTTTCAGCCCCTGTTTAACAGGAGCATGTAATACAATTTTTGATGCAATGCTTTGCAGCAGGACTCATTCCTGCACTCCAACTAGAGTATATGGGAGAAGTTGCAGTGTCGTGGCACCAGCACCAGTGCCTAAGGCCCAATTTTCCAGCCCCTGTTTAACAGGGGCATGTAATACAATTTTTGTTGCAAAGCTTTGCAGCAGGGCTCATTCCTGCACTCCAACTAGAGTATCTGGGAGAGGTTGCAGTGTCGTGGCACCAGCACCAGTGCCTAAGGCCCAATTTTTCAGCCCCTGTTTAACAGGAGCATGTAATTACAATTTTTGATGCAATGCTTTGCAGCAGGGCTAATTCCTGCACTCCAACTAGAGCATCTGGGAGAGGTTGCAGTATCGTGGCACCAGCACCAATACCTAAGGCCCATTTTTTCAGCCCCTGTTTAACAGGGGCATGTAATTACAATTTTTGATGCAATGCTTTGCAGCAGGGCTCATTCCTGCACTCCAACGAGAGTATCTGGGAGAGGTTGCAGTGTCGTCACAGCAGGGCCCATTCCTGCGCCCACTGAGAGTAACTGTGAGGACTTATAGTGTTGTGGCACCAGTACCACCACCACCAGCACAACCACCAAAGGCCCGATTTTTCTACCACTGTTCAACAATGGCATGCAATTACAATTCTTGATATAATCATTCATAGCAGGGCGCTCCAGCGCCCACCAAGAGTCACTTTGAGGGCTTACAGTGTTGTGGCAACACCAACACCTTAGGCCCACATTTCTGCAGAGCATATAGGGCGGGACCCTACTTTCAAACATCCAACTTACAAACGTCTCCTACTTGCAAACAAAAAGAGGCAACAGGAAGTGAGATGAAAACAGACGGACGGCCAAAAAAATTATATAGGGGTGATAACCCCTCCCTATGTTTTCCAAAAAGCTTAAAAATAGATTTTTTGACTGGAGATACACTTTAAAAATGTACCAGTTCAAAATTACAAACAGATTCTACTTAACACAACAAACCTACACAGCCTGTCTTGTTTGCACCGCCTGTATACTGCTGTTCTGAGTATATCGGGCCTTGGGGCCCCACGCCTTTCCTTTTTTTAATTTGGGTACGGAGTTCCCCTTAATATTCGTACAAGACCCAAAGGGGCTGGTAATGGTAATGGTAATGGTAATCATTTTCTCAATGATTTTCATCCGTATTGCCGGAACCAGACATTACATTAAAACCGCAAGCAGTTTTAAATGACTTTTTTCCCGTTAAATGTTATGGGACTGTTCTAAACACGGGAAACAGGTACCACTTCACAGGCACATTATAGACACTCCCCATGCATGATATTTAAAGGAATATTTCACTTTTTTTTTCACTTTAATCGTCATTAAAATCAGTGCTCTTGAAAAAACTGTCATTTAAAAAAAAAATTGCCATTGATCCATGTCCCCTTGTGTGATGCAGCATTATATTTGCCTTGTAAGTCAACCCCAATGTTTCTTACTACAAGACCCCAACTGGTCTTGTGATTACATGAGGCATAGACTCCCATTTAAAAGAACAGGAAGGGGGGGGGGATATATCTATCACATAAATATATGTTGGTTTTTTAACTTACTGGTTTGCAGGTTCATAAAGTGGTGATGTCCATAAAAGGTTAAGAAATCCTGCAGTGTGTTGGTGATAGGGTGTAGGCTCCGCTGGCAGGAGAAGGAGAAGAAGAACACCTGTGGAACGTCATTGGTTTGCCTGGCTTGCACCGTTTACATATGGCTGGATAAGTTTAGTGTCGGCTAGATGACACAAAATTATGTGAGTGCAATATGTTTTTTAGTTTTTTATATTAAAGATTAAAAAGTTTTTACACTATGTTGGTTCCATATACTTTTATATGAATCGAGGAATTGCTGACGGGAAAGTGAGTAAAGGAGTGGTTATCCATTGAATGAACCGAAGGCGCACTGTGACGTAAAGTCTGGTGAGTGGCCATTTTATAAGGTGGTGGTGGCACGAATGTTTTTTTCGGTGGAAAACAATGCACATGACTATTGAAGGACTTTTGTTTTGATTGGATAATATACTGCAACTTGAAAATAGGACTGCATTAATATATATGCGAGTTCGGGGGGATCTGGTATAGAATCAATGATAATTGTAAAAAAGGACTGTTGTGGCATAAGTTTTTTGTTTTTTACATATATATTTTTTTGATATTTTTTGGGGGTTTTGTGTTCCTTGGGGCGTTTGGAGTTATCCTTTGTCCTTTGGGACACATATATATCTTTTGACACATTGGAATGATTTGTAATTGGTGAAATATTAGCTTAATAATTTTTTGAGATATAACTGTATTACATACACAGTAGGATATATAAGTTATATGTTTCACAAAAGAGAGATAGGGGGCGCAATTCACGAACACAATTTGTGCAGATGACTCCACAAAGGTGAGTACTAACAAGTGAAGCCATATACAGTACTAGGTCTGCAAGATGACAGGCTGCAAATAAACTACAAAACACTTATAGATAATGCAAATCACTGTACACTAAAAAGAATTCTGCAAGTATTTTTCCTTGGGCTAAACAGGAGGCATTTACCGAAATTTTTGTGTTCAAGTAATGTTGCCTAGGAACTAATTATCTGATTGAGATAAACTGATTGACAATTGCATTCTGCCTTTCAGAGCATATTCTGTCCCACGAGCAGAGAATGCATCTATTCAAAATGTTTTCATGCTAAATATGCAAACAAAACCTTCATTAGAAATATTTCAATTTGACAGGTCGAACAAAGGGAAAATAATTACATTGTGCTATGCAGCTAGCAAATATAGTAAATAGGACAGAGCGGAATATTATTTCTAGTTTGGTGTGGGGCCTGTACATTTTGCAGAGTCTTCATGAAATCCGTCTAAGGCTGGATTCACACTTATGCATTTTTTGTGCTTTTTGCAGGTTTGCACTACAGATCGTGTTCCATAGGAAACCATGTTAAATGGACTGTAGTGCAAATCTGCAAAATGTAAAAAGCACTAAAACTGCATAGGTGTGAATCCAGCCTTAGGCCTGATTCACACCTATGCATTTTTAGTGCTTTTTGCATTTTTCAGGTTTGCACAACAGAACATGTTCCATAGGAACCCATGTTAAATGGACAGTGGTGCAAATCTGCAAAATGCAAAAAGCACTAAAAATGCATAGACGTGAATCAGGCCTAACCGTAGGTGATCTGTCTCAGCTATCCCCAGATTCAAAGATGGATCTCATCAGTGAAATGGAAAAGTGGAAGCCTTTTAAAAAACATGCCCACTTAAGGTCTGGTTCACACCTATGCATTTTTTATGCAAAAACGCAAAATGCACCTGGAATATGCAAACTGCAACCTGCATAGGTGTGGACCAGGCCTAAATATCTTCTTGTTACCTCCCTGCAGAAAAGATTTTCTCTGATCTACTTGGGCTTCACAATGGGGAACTACTTTTTTGGCTAAGTAATCTGCCTGCCCAGACATATCCACTGATTGCTACTATGCAAGAGACATTTCTACTAACCGTCAATGTAGAGGAAACATTTCCACTCACTGACAATGTACAGGAGACATGTCCACTAACCACCAATGTAGAGGGGGCATTTCCACTGACCACCAATGTAGAGGAGACATTTCCACTGACCACCAATGTAGAGGAGGAATTTCAACTGACCAACAATGCAGAGGAGGTATTTCAACTGACCAAAAATGTACTGGAGACATTTCCATGAACCACCAAGGTAGAGGAGACATTTCCACTGGACACCAATGTAGAGGAGACATTTCCACTGGACACCAATGTAGAGGAGACATTTCCACTGATCACCAATTTTGACGAGACATCTTCACTGGCCGCCAATGTAGAGGAGACATTTCCACTGACCACCAATTTTGACGAGACATCTTCACTGACCGCCAATGTAGAGGAGACATTTCCACTGACCACCAGTTTTGACGAGACATTTCCACTGACCAGTGTGACCACCAATCTAGAGAAGACATTTCCACTGATTGCTAAAATGCAGAACAAATTTGCACTGACCATCAATGTACAGAGAACATTTTCATTGATCAACAATGGACAGGAGACATTTCCACTGATCGCAAATATGCAGGACACATTTCCACTGACCACTGATATACAGGATACATTTCCTAAAATCCACCATGGGATAAGAAAGATGTTTGCAGTTTCTGTTAGCTCTCCCATTTGCAGGAACTACCTTTAAAACTAGGAGCATTGGCCAATACTCATATGCCCCCAGAAACAATCACTTGTTGGTTTCACAATTCTAGGGGTGTATACAAGGTTAGTAGACAATAGGCTGAAGAACAGATGCATTGGGGTTGATTTACTAAGGGAAAATACCCTGTTCACTTTGCAGCTGAAGCTTAGTAATTGTGGGGTGATTTCATTTTGCAAAGAATACCCAAACACATGCAAGAAAAATCAAAAAAACTGCATTTTCTTTGCACATGATTGGATGATGCAAGTCAGCAGATCCTCAGCTCACTCACTGAGCTAAGGGAAGATTTCCTTGCAAAGAGCAACTTCAACGGCTAGGAAATGCCTGGGAAGTGATGTCAACCATATACTTACTATGGGGCTTCTGTTGTCAGCTGCCTCCTCTCTGTACCCACCTCCACACAAAAGCCACTGCTGACAGCTCAGCGTGGGACCAGAACGACTTCAGAAAAGGTACTTCTTTACAGGACTAGATAGATTAGTCTTAGATTGTGGATGCCAGTAGATTTACAGATTTTAGTTTTAGGCTGGATTCACACCTATGCATGTTTAGTGCTTTTTGCATTTTGCAGACTTGCTCTACAGAATGTGTTCCATAGGAAACCATGCTAAATGGACTGTATTGCAAATCTGCAAAATGCAAAAAGCACTAAAAATGCATAGGTGTGAATTAGGCCTAAGAGTGAACTTCTACTTAAAGCTGGGTTCATACTACTGCAAATTGGAGCTGGTTCACACATCTCCGGGGTGTCTCCTGTGCGTCCTCTGGTCCGTTTCAGGTCCGAATTCAGTCCAAAATTCAGACTGAAAATCGGACCTGAAACGGTGAACAGGGACATACCGGACCCCTGCTGTGAGCCGCACCGTGCTTCAGTGTGAATCCAGCATAACTTGATTTTTCAAATGCACTTGAAGTGCAAAATACCTTTTTGTTGATTGTGTCAGAAACCCAGAACTGTCCTGTAAGCTCTGCAGTCTTATCTCAAGAAGTGCCCTCTGTGAACTACAGAACACCTCCACCCAGGCTTTCAATGCTGCTCCTTTATAAATACAGTACAGTGATTGAGCGTTGTCACCCTAGGACAGGTATTGTGTTATTGACAGGATCACCAAGTGAAAAACCCTGAAAACGAAAGCAGCAATCACATATATAGTCTGGTAAGTTGCAACATATAAAAAAGGGATTGGATACATGTTAAATAACTTTATGAAGTAATCACACTAGGTACTGCCGAGGAGAGATGCAGAAACATAATGGGGTTGATTTAGGACCTTTTCACACTGTAGCAAAATTGCAGACAAGTGACTCAAAAATGCACCAAGTTTTTCCCGCAATTTCCAGAGATTTCAATAGGAAGCTGCATTTTCGATGCGCTTTTCAAACACGCAACACCAAAGACGCCCAGGTGTGAATGACAAATTGCACAATGCACATTTCAGATGCCATTCATTTGAATAACACCTAAAAGCATGGTGCAGTCCTGCCGCGAATGTCACGCGATAAATCGTGCTGCACTCGCGGCAAACTGCTTCGTGTGAAGCATGTCGCCCAAAAGAAGCTCCTGAACTTTTTTCTCGGCGACGAGCGGTTTGCTGCAATTGCAGAACGATTTATCAAGTGACAATTGTGGCATAACCGCACCGTGTTTCTAGGTGCTTTTATTTATTTATTTTTAGGTGTTTTAGGTGCCCCCCTGGCAGTGATGGGGGAAGCTTGCTGGGAGATCAGGTCCTTGGGAGACCTAGGCACCCCTACTTACATGGCCCCTATGGACAGCCTATACCTGATCTCCGGGTCACTAGCAGATGGCTTTTTTTTTTTTTTTTACATAAATCCATGATCTTTGAACCTCTCCGCTTTTTTCACTGCTGACCATTTATAAATCTTCTGGTTAGTTTTGATCTTATATAAGCTGTGCCTGGACTATTAAGCATTGATATGTGACAGATGTTGGTTATTTCACCTTATTTTTAGTTTGAATTGGAGATATCATTATCCCCTACCGCTAAGGAATATTTTGGAGTAACTACCTCTGTACTCTTCACAATTGAAGGTCAGCAGAGCCATTTTGTGTTGTGTGTATATATATTTTAGGTTATTTTTGGTTATTTTACTACTACATACCTGTTTACATTTTACATTTACACCTGTTCACATTTTTGATATGTATGGCCACATGTATACGTCCACCTCTAGTTGATCAGTCTGTGATTATGTGTTTTTCCTAGTACAGCTTGTGTATTTCCTGAGGGTGCTGCCCGGTCTGTTCCATTTCTATGTGTTGCTTTTTCCTGTTTTGGTTTCCTGTTCACTTGTCTTCCCATAGTCGGAATGGATATGATTGGCCCATAAGGTATTGCATATACCACTCTGTGGTATTTATTTCTCTCTCTTCCCTCTCATTCCCCCCTTTTCCATGGTATAGGGGGTTTATTTGAAAACATTTATGGATATGTATTTATGTATATGTTTGTATTTATTGCATTTATTTGATTATTGACATCAGGTACTTAGATGAGAGACTGAAGCCCTTAAGAAGCGCCAGTGACTGCAAAACGCGTAGGAAAGCTCTACGAACAGCCTGACTGCTTCCTTTTTCTTGATTTTTATTTGCTTTTCACATTGCCCACCTGATGTAAAATGCCTTTTTAATGTTTTATAATAAAGCTATGACTTTTTAAACATTCTGTATACATGATGACATTAGATATACCATAAGGTCTTTCCTAAACTCCCACTTCCCTTTCCCTTTCCAAGTTTGACTTATTATAGGCTTACCTGTAGGTAACAATCACCAAGCTGGCTTTACTACTGCTTTAAGCTGGCCATGCATTTTGTTCAAAATTTATCACCACCCTGCCTCCCCTCCTCATCCAATCAGAGAATACTTTTCATTCATTAAGAAAATACAAAGTATTCTGTAAATGGCAGGTGTGCCAAGCACCAACCTCTTGTGTTCAGAATGCAGCAGGGCAGTTGCTCATGATGGGATCAGGATGCAAGTGGAGATCACTGGAGTTGCAAGATCCATTCCAGTGATTACCAGCTTTCGGGGGGGGGGATCTCACAAGTATGCATATAATTACATAGTACCCCAGGAAGAAGTCACTTTTGACGAAACGACGTAGGGTGAGCGGCGTGCTGACGTTACCGCCATTCCCCGTTGACCAGGAAGGACGGGCAGTGCTAATAGGAGAGAGCCGGCCGGCTCGCGATCGTACTTATGCTTGTACTCAACTGGAATTTGTGAGTTTGTTTTACTTGTATTTCGTTCGGATTAAAACTTTTATGCAGAATTACGCTATGGGAGCCTTTCTTTCTCTTCTCTTACTTAACAAATACGGTGGAATGTGAGACACTGTAGGAAAGAGACGTAAGAGGTGGAGACACCAGCAGAACCCATTGGAGAGACCAGGAACGATCGTTGTTTATTCACGCGTGCACGATCTCCCTAAAAAGAGATCTTGGGAGCTGGTAAGCCTCATTAAAATAGGGGGTGGATATAACTGTCTTGTTGGGCGCACCTGTTATACATCTGAAGATTATCTGTTTTGAGTCACTTCAATGGACTAAACTCATATCTCTGGGCTTCCCTCCTTTTGGACTTTTTATGTGTTCTAGATTGCTGATTTTTTCACAATTTTTGTTAGTACACATGGTCTAGTAATTTACACTAGCATCTAACATGTCACAATGTTATTATTTTAAGGTATAAGTTTTGGCGCAGCTTTATTTGTTTTTTGGTTTATATAATTACATTGGTCCAATATAACTATGTAAAAATATACCATAACTTGGATTCTTCTTTAACCACTACAATACAGGGCACTTTCGCCCCCTTCCTTCCCAGCTCAATTTTCAGCTTTCATCGCTCTCGCAATTTCAATGACAATTGCGCGGTCATGCTACGCTGTACCCAGATTAAATTGTTATCATTTTGTTTGCACAAATAGAGCTTTATTTTGGTGTTATTTATTAACGACTCCGTTTTTTTTTGTGATAAAAGCGAAAAAAGAGCAGAAATTTGGAAAAGAAAACAATATTTTCTTCTTTCTATTTTAAAAGAAATCCAATAAAAATTAATTTTAAATTAAAAATTAAAAAGAATTTTGTCATAAATTTAAGCCAAAATGTATTCTGCTACATGTCTTTGGTAAAAAAAAATTCCGTTAAGTGTATAATAATTGGTTTGTGTGATCACGGACATATGTACACAAATGATCATGTACATATGTGTGCAGGTGATCACGGACATATGTGTACAGATAAATCATTGGGACATGTGATTTTAGTGGAACATATGTGGTGGTCATGTTTTTATTATTAGGGACATGTGTTTTTATTATTTGGGGACATGTATGTTTTGGAGACATGTGTGTTTTGGGGACATATGTGGGGACATTGTGTTTACACTATGTGGTGTGTTGTGTGTTTACACTAGACTGGTGATCAGTGAGTAAAAAGCTGTAAAAAACAGCTCATACTCACTGATCATCAGCCGGCTGCAGCGATCTGCTCTCCTCTCCTCAGCAATGACTTCCGTGTGAAGAGAAGAGGAGCCGATTGCCTAGCAAACGGCTGTTTGTTTACATCACATGATGGTCGTGATTGGACAGCGCCGTCATGTGATCAGGAGGGCCAATTACAGAGCCCTCCTGCCGATCCGAGATGCGCCGTGTCCGGGTGAAAAAACCCTGAGCAAAGTTATAGTTTTTACCAGCTCCTGGCATTGGCACTCTTCCTGGACTGCTTGTCTGGCATGCAAGTATAGAGGAAAATTCCAATAAAGGCATGTGAAATAAAAAATAATAATGAACAATGTTGAATATATGTGAATTATGCAATCCTACCGTGTTTCCCCTGAAAATAAGACCCAGTCTTACAGTGGTGTGAAAAAGTGTTTGCCCCCTTCCTCATTTCCTGTTCCTTTGCATGTTTGTCACACTTAAGTGTTTCGGAACATCAAACCAATTTAAACAATAGTCAAGGACAACACAAGTAAACACAAAATGCAATTTGTAAATGAAGGTGTTTATTATTAAAGGTGAAAAAAAATCAAAACCATCATGGCCCTGTGTGAAAAAGTGATTGCCCCCCTTGTTAAAACATACTATAACTGTGGTTGTCCACACCTGAGTTCAATTTCTCTAGCCACACCCAGGCCTGATTATTGCCACACCTGTTCACAATCAAGGCATCACTTAAATAGGAGCTGCTTGACACAGTAAGGTCCACCAGAAGATCCTTAAAAGCTACACATCATGCCGAGACCCAAAGAAATTCAGGAACAATTGAGAAAGAAAGTAATTGAGATCTATCAGTCTGGAAAGGGTTATAAAGCCATTTCCAAAGCTTTGGGAATCCAGCGAACCACAGTGAGAGCCATAATCCACAAATGGCGAAGACATGGAACAGTGGTGAACCTTCCCAGGAGTGGCCGGCCGCCCAAAATTACCCCAAGAGCGCAGCGACGACTCATCCAAGAGGTCACAAAAGACCCCACAACAACGTCCAAGGAACTGCAGGCCTCACTTGCCTCAGTTAAGGTCAGCGTTCATACCTCCACCATCAGGAAAAGACTGGGCAAAAATGGCCTGCATGGCAGAGTTCCAAGCAGAAAACCACTGCTGAGCAAAAAGAACATCAAAGCTCGTCTCAATTTCTCCACAACACATCTTGATGATCCCCAAGACTTTTGGGACAACATTCTGTGGACCGATGAGACAAAAGTGGAACTCTTTGGAAGGTGTGTGTCCAAGTATATCTGGCGTAGAAGGAACACTGCATTTCATAAAAAGAACATTATACCAACAGTAAAATATGGTGGTGGTAGTGTGATGGTCTGGGGCTGTTTTGCTGCTTCAGGACCTGGAAGACTTGCCATGATAAAAGGAACTATGAATTCTGCTGTCTACCAAGAGATCCTGAAGGAGAATGTCCGACCATCTGTTCGTGTACTCAAGCTGAAACGAATTTGGGTTCTGCAGCAGGACAATGATCCTAAACACACCAGCAAGTCCACCACTGAATGGCTGAAGAAAAACAAAATGAAGACTTTGGAGTGGCCTAGCCAAAGTCCTGACCTGAATCCTATTGAGATGTTGTGGTATGACCTTAAAAAGGCCGTTCATGCTCGAAAACCCTCTAATGTAACTGAATTAGGACAATTCTGCAAAGATGATTGGGCCAAAATTCCACCAGGACGCTGTAAAAGCCTCATTGCACGTTATCGCAAACGCTTGGTTGCAGTTGTTGCTGCTAAGGGTGGCCCAACCAGTTATTAGGTTTAGGGGGCAATCACTTTTTCACACAGGGCCATGATGGTTTTGATTTTTTTTCACCTTTAATAATAAACACCTTCATTTACAAATTGCATTTTGTGTTTACTTGTGTTGTCCTTGACTATTGTTTAAATTGGTTTGATGTTCCGAAACACTTAAGTGTGACAAACATGCAAAGGAACAGGAAATGAGGAAGGGGGCAAACACTTTTTCACACCACTGTATATAAATTTTTACTACAAAAAACAGGGCTTATTTTCAGGGGATGTCTAATTTAATTACAGGATGTACAATAATCTATTCAAATACAGTCATGTCCTCTTCTTCTGGAAAAATAATAAAAATATCCTGATTTTTTAAAGCATGATAGACAGCACAGTGCTTTTTTTATTTATCACGCTCTATATTCTAAAAAACCTGGAACAAAACAATAAAACGTTTTTAAAAAAGTTCCTTTTCTAAGTTAAGTTCAAAAAGTTCCTGTGTCCACTGTCAGCTCAGGAGTCAGCATTAGGACATTCTGTAATCCCAAAACCTGGGCATTAACGTAACCCACCGGAGCTGCTCTTCCCCGCTCTGAATACTGCAGAGGGAGGGACCGAGATCTCCGCTAATGTCAGCCCCGCTCTGAAGCACTACAGAGGGAGGAGCCGCTGATGTCATCAGGGAGGAGAGGAGAAGATCTCTGGTGGGTCACGTGAGCGACCAGAGGAGCTGTAAATAAGGTATTTTCCACACTAAAGTTACACAAGGAGAAACATTACACATTATATAATCTTTTTACAAAAACAGATTACATGTTTTTACAAGGACTTTAACTAAGGCTTATTTTCGGGGTAGGGCTCATGTTGCAGCCATCCTAGAAAATAATGCTAGGTCTTATTTACGGGGTAGGACTTATTTTTGGGGAAACAGGTTATGCACTACAAAACATAACTCCCCTTCCCTTGCCTGTTAGTCTGTTGTTGCACAATCAGGTTTGCTTTATGTAGCAGCTGAATTGAGGTATTTAAGTATGAAGAGCACATCGTTGATACATTAAAATATTCTGAATACTCGCATTACATTCATTATAAACCCACAGTTACTAAAATGCCACATGTTTGACAAGAGTGTATTACTACAGACTGGACTGTTTTTATGTATTGGGTGATTTGCATTGTCTCTTTCAGTGTTTATTTTCCTCAATAAAAGATATGTAAATCCATTCACTAAAATCTCATATAAATTCAAACACGATAACGTCATTTCAAAAGTCATTTTTTATATTTGTAAATCTGCAGCTTTCATTAAAATAATCCCTGATGATCCTGATAAGAAGGTCGTTGCTTAGGCACTTTCTATTATAGGATGACAACGCTCTGTCACTGTCTTCTAGTTGTGATCGTATCACATTAGAGGACTACTGGAACCTACATGTAGGCTTGGAGTACTGTTGTCATGGCCAAGAAATCCACCTAAAAAATGCTATGCAGCCATCACTGGAATATGTACACCTGAAATTACTGCAAAAGGCTGCAAGAGGTCAGCAGCACTGAGATGAAATATACAATGAATAAAATGTTAACATTACTATGTTATTTTAAAAATTGGCAACTGTTTATGATATGTAGACAACATGCCATTATCAGGAGTGTCCCTTTTTCTACATTAAGTGTTGCTGTGGTGTAGTCAGCCTAGAAATGATTGATGATTCTGTTTTCTTTAGGTTTTCCCCTAATTTTAGGTCTATGCCGCATACACACGATCAGACTATACGGCGGACTTAGTTTGGCGGACAATCCGCCGGACTTTGCAGCGGAGGTCCGCCAGACATTTTCCGAACGAAAGGACTTGCCCACACACGCCCACACGCGACCGGACTTTTCCGGCGGACTAGGTTCGGCGTACAATCCACCGGACTTGCGCACACATAGAGCAAAGTCTGTTCATTTTGAACATGACTCCAGGTAGACGAGACCAGCGAAAGAAGTCAATGTCACCGCCTCAATCGATGAGATTGACACCTTGCTAGCCCCGTCACCTGGCATGGATTTTAAGGGGAACCCCTACACCAAAAAAATGGCGTGGGGGTCCCCCCAAAGTCCATACCAGACCCTTATCCGAGCACGCAGCCCGGCTGGTCAGGAAAGGGGGTGGGGAGGAGCGAGCCGTATCTGGCCGCGTGCCCTCAACATGGGGGGGTGGGTGCTTTGGGGAAGGGGGGCCCTCCACCCCAAAGCACCTTGTCCCCATGTTGATGAGGACAAAGGCCTCCTGCCGACAACCCTGGCCGTTGGTTGTCGGGGTCTGCGGGCGGGGGGCTTATCGAAATCCGGGAGCCCCCTTTAATAAGGGGGCCCCCAGATTCCGGCCCCCACCCTACGTGAATGAGTATGGGGTACGATGTACCCCTACCCATTCACCTGGGGAAAAATGTGTAAATAAAAAACACACAACACAGGTTTTTAAAGTAGTTTATTTATTTAAGGGTATAGTTTATTTATTAAAGGGCGGGGTCACTGGGTGATGTCACATGGTGACCCCCGTCACTTATGATGTCACAGTCCCAGCATCCCCGGGAATGTGACATCATAATGGGGGGGTCACCATATGACATCACCCAGTGACCCCGCCCTTTATGCCTATATAAGTCATCGCACAACTCGTCCCTGGCATTACAGCTGGAGAGAGCGTCATGTCAACATCGGAAGAAGAGAAGAAGGGAAGAAGAAGGCGGCGACAGCAACAGCGACGAACGAGAAGACCGGGCAAGCGCTAGTAAAAGAGCTGGAAGAAGATAGTGTTGGAGCCTGGCAGAAGAACCGAAGAAGACCCCCGAAGTCAGAAGAAGACCTCCAAAGTCGAAAGAAGACCCCCGGTCGGCGACGACGACGAATCAGAAAGCCGGGCTCCTCCGCTAGCAAAAGAGTGGCAAAAGAGCAGAAGATAGTGGAGGAGCCCGTGAGAAGACCCCCGAAGTCGGAAGAAGACCCCCGGAGTTGACTAATAAACTACTTTAAAAACCTGTGTTGTGTGTGTTTTATTTACACTTTTTTCCCCCAGGTGAATGGGTATGGGTACATCGTACCCCATACTCATTCACATAGGGTGGGGGGCCAGAATCTGGGGGCCTCCTTATTAAAGGGGGCTCCCAGATTTTGATAAGCCCCCCGCCTGCAGACCCTGACAACCAACGGCCAAGGTTGTCGGGAAGAGGCCCTTGTCCTCATCAACATGGGGACAAGGTGCTTTGGGGTGAGGGGGCCACAGGGCCCCCTTCCCCAAAGCACCCACCCCCCCATGTTGAGGCCATGCGCTCGCTCTCACCCTCTTTCCTGACCGGCCAGGCTGCATGCTCGGATAAGGGTTTGATATGGACTTTAGGGGGACCCCCACGCCGTTTTTTCAGCATAGGGGCTCCCCTTAAAATCCATACCAGGCGACGGGGCTAGCAAGGTGTCAATCTTGCCGAAGGAGGCGGTGACATTGACTTCCTTCACTTGTCCCCTCTACCTGGAATCACGTTCAAAATGAACGGACTTTACTCCGTGTGTGGGCTAGTCCATTCATTTGAAAAGTCCGGCGGACTAGCACACAGACAAGCAGATTGTCCGTCGGACAGCCGAGTCCAGGGGACAATTTTGAGTCAAGACTTCTTTCAAAGTCCGTTGGACTTTTGGGAAGAAAAAGTCAGCCGGCTAGTCTGATCGTGTGTATGCGGCATAAGAGGATCCAATAGCCGGAGTTATAAATATAATTGTATCTCCCTGGCCAAAAACTGAGGTTCAATACCAGAGAGGGAGGGCATAAATACTCAGGGGAACCACTGACAACCTCTTTCTGAAAGTTTTAATTAACTGTCTATCTCCAGCTTAACCTTGTCAACCCCGGAAGGTTTTACCCCCTTCATGACCATTTTTTGCGATACGGCACTGTGTTACTTTAACAATTGCGCGGTCGTGCGACACTGTACACAAATAAAATGTATGTCCTTTTTCCCCACGAATAGAGCTTTCTTTTGGTGATATCTGATCACCTCTGCGATTTTTCTTTTTTGTGCTATAAACAAAAAAGTCTGGCAATTAAAAAAAAATACATAAAACCATTAAAAAAAATTAAAAAATCTAATTTCTTCATCAATTTAGGCCAAAATGTATTCTGCTACATGGTTTTGGTAAACAAAATCCCAGTAAGCGTATATTGATTGGATTGCGCAAAAGTTATAGCGTCTTTTTTTTATTTATTCAATTTTTTACTAGTAATGGCGATGATCAGCAACTTATAGCGGGACTGCGAGATTGCGGGGAACAAATCAGACACTAAGTGACACTTTTTTGGGGAACCAATGACACCAATACAGTGATCAGCGCTAAAATATGCACAGTTACTGTACTAATGACACTGGCTGGAAGGGGTTAACATCAGGGGCTTTCAAAGGGATAAATGTGTTTCAAGGGAGTGCTTACTAACTGTGGAGGATGTGCTTGTACTGTGAGAAGGCAGATATCTGTGTTCCTGCTTAGCACTACCTTCCCTTCTCACAGAACGGTGATCTGCCTTGTTTACATAAGCAGACCGTTGTTCTGCTTCTCTTGGGAACAATCAGCAGGTCCAATTACAGCAGGAGCAGGTCACAGGCGGCATGCTCTAGACCCAGAAGTGCAGAATCCCTTAAGGTACATGATTTTGCACAGTAGAGCTGCCTTGCCGCCGTATGTATATAGTATACGGTCAGCAAGCGGTTTAAAAGAGAAGTTTGGGAATACGGAAAAAAAAATTCATACTCGCCTAGATCGCTGCAGCACCAATCCCAGCTGCAGCTGTCCCCCACCAGCTCTACCCGAGAACTGAGCAATCAAACACCTCTGCTAACTCAGTTCTCTCCCTCCGTTCTAAATAGAGAGCAGTAACTTTGATTCACTGGCTCTCTGCTCTGCCCCTCCAGTAATTACCTGTGGAGGGGGCGGGAGAGTCTGAGCCAGCTGTTGGTCCAGGCACCTGGATGGATCCCAACTGTAAAGTCAAGATCTTTCCCGAGCCTGGACTGGCTGAGTGATGTCAGTTGACAGCGGGGTCACAGGAGTGCAGAAGGAACTGCACCCCTGTGGTCCATAGGAGAAGTATAGCCAAAATAGCTTTGGCTATACTCAGAGCTTTTTTTCTCAGGAAATAGGTGCAGGAACTCAACCACGACTTCTTAAAAAACCCTCCCCCACCCCACACAAACCCTTCAAACCGCATCAAATAGTGAGTGTGGAAAAAATTTCACTAACAGTGGAAGGGCCAATAAATACCAGGAGTGAAATATGTACAGAGTGCAGAATTTTGTTGGGTGGGGGAGTTACACAGAGTGCAGAGTTCAGCCTTCTTCCACAGCTGGTTGCCTCTGCATCCCCTATCCTCCTCACTTTCACCACTCTTCAACTCTGCATGCAACCCCCCTTCCATTGTCTCCATCTTATCCTTCCTTCCTTCCTTAAAAGCTCCACCATCTTCCACATGTCACACTATAGGTGGCTCTGCATCTCTCACTTGTAGGGCAGTCATTCGGTTGGGATGTTGGAATTTGCACCTGCATCTCCCTTGTCCCCATCCTGCACTCATTGGCAGTCACTCAGGAGATCAGAACTTTGGGAGCCGTTGGGAGACAGGCTTTTACTTGTAAACACAGAAGCCGGACCTCTGCGTTTGCAAGAGATATGGTGAGCAGGGGGCAGAGGGCCTGAGCCAGAGGTGGTGGAACTGAGTTCCACCAAGTTCCAGCTGATAAAAAAACCCTGGCTATACTTCACCTTTAACCTTTCAGGCCTGCTTCCTAGAAGAAGATGTGTTTGAAGATCTGCTTGAAGAAGAAACGAGTTTAGGGCCTGCAAGCTTGAACTGCATTGCAGGAGGGTTTACTTGGTATGAGTGAAGCTGGAACCTAGATTGGCCCACTAAGTTTGTCTGTTGGAATAGTGTCTGGAGAAGTTGGACTTGACCATGGCAGGAAGTCTGGTAGCTCATCCGCCACACCCCACAAAAAGTTAAGACTCCAATCCTCAGGTGAAATGTAATTCCACAGACCACTGGGGGCCCTAACAGGCTCGGGGGGGGGGGGGGGGTGCTACAGATACAGAGTGCTATCATAAAATATATGTCTTCCAGTTCATTTTCCATCTACTCTAAATTAAATAACTGCAATAGAAAATATGAACTATGAAAAAGAAATGCTGTGAATGTTTCTTTTTCAAGTGAAATTCCCATCAAACTGTTTGCTTTTTGCATAACAAAGTGCATTCCTGCTATTATTAGATTTTAGAGTTGCTATGCTTTTTTTTTTCCTCTTCCTAAAATCAAAGGTGATTCTTGTTTTCTTTACAGGAATGTTGAAGTAGTGGAAGATGCCCTTGAATCCTTTTCTTCGCCTCATCATACCGCCATCACTGTGTAGTCCCGTTTTGTTTTGTCTACCTTAAGAACAATGCAGTATAATTAGACTTACAACTAAAAAAAGAAAATTGATTTACTGTATCCAGGCAAGTGTCATTGAAGGAATTTATACTTTGCTCAGTGATCATGATGTATTTTTGAGAAGCTTCCATGAACTCAAATAATGGAAGATACATCTATTCTTACAGCTTCTTCTTTTTAATTTTTATTGTAAACATTCACATACATGTTGTTTGACTTACAAAACTTCTCATCAAATGAACATTTTTGAAAATTTTGAAAAGTCAAGTGCTCCATTTTTTACTTCTTATTCAGCTTGATTTGTAGGTGTACAAATCTTAGAGCATGTTTTCTGTAGAAAGCAGCCACGTTTTGTGTAGAAATACCTTTCGCCTGCCAGAATGGTGTAGCGGACTCTTGCTCTCTGTGTGACAACAGTGGCCTCTCTGTAGAGGTCCAACACACCCCCTGCTGAGCTCATCTATAGCTATGCAATCAACAACATTAGGTATAAAAACCCCACTCTATTATTGATAAAAAACTACCATATGAAAATAAAAAAATAAAAAACTTTAAAAAGCAGCTATCACTCCAACCTAAAGTGCTTTTGACCACCTTGATTATTTTAATGGGTCCATCGCATCAGGTGGGGAGACACCCGATTGGACACGTGAGAGACACTCTTTGGTGGCAGTCCATGGTAGAAGATTTCTGATACTGTGAAAGATTGACCTTTACTTGTGGCACATAAACTGTGGTGGTGTTTTTTTTCTGGACATTTACAATCTGATTGGATTATCTAACCTACAGTAATTGGATGATATATGGGACTGTTCTCACATTTCTTTACTTACGTCCTAATGAGATGATGTATGGGATAGTTTTCACGATTTTTTATTTTTTTCTGCACATGATTTATGATAATTGTGCAAATTTATGTGCTTTGTTCTTTATATGCCCATTTGAGTCCACTTTTGATAATTTTATTAAGGAGCTCTTCACTGTTAGCACTGGATGACCTTGTCTCTCCACTGGGTATACTCGTACATTTATGCAATCACCAAAGCTCATGCTCCCTGCTGAATAGAGAGCTCTAGCTATGACCCAGCAGGGGACGTGTCAGATCTCTGAGAGACCACTGCTTCCACACAGAGCAAGGGTCTCAATCTGTAGCATGCTGGCAAAAAACAGACTTTTCTAAAGAAAACTAACAAAACTAAGGCTGGCCAAACAGTATACAATTTTCTTCTACGAATTTTCCTTCATGCCAAATACACACGATTGGACTTTCTGGCAGTCAGCAGACCATAGTCCGTCGGACAAATCGATTGTGTGTGGGCTCCAGCGGACTTTTTCTTCCCAAAAGTCCGGCGGACCTAGAAATAAAACTGGCTTCAAATCTTTCAAGTCGAGTCCGGCCGAAAAATCCTGTTGTCTGTGTGCTAGTCCGATGGACTAAAACCGACGCTAGGGCAGCTATTGGCTACTGGCTATGAACTTCCTTATTCTATGTCCTCACGTTCGAATCCGTCTGACTTTTGGAGTGATCGTGTGTGGCCAAGTCCGTTCGTTTTGAAAGTCAGCCGGACCTCAGCTGCAAAGTCCGTCGGATTGTCCGCCGGGCCAAGTCCATCGAAAAGTCCGGTCATGTGTAAGTGGCATTAGATTTACCAAAATCATATAATTTAAGGTCAAACCTAAAAACTTTCAATTTGTATGCAATCAGGCAGGCCCTTGCAATACATAGTTGAAGGTAAATCTAAAGGAAATTGAATGAGAAAATTGTATAATGTATGACCAGCTTAAGCTCCACTACACCTTTTGTTTTGATGCACCTGGAATGTATTCAGCTGATTAAGACCCCTTTCACACGAGGGCGTTTTGCAGGCGCTATAGCGTTAGAAATAGCGCCTGCAATCCGCCCTCAAAATCCGCCCTCAACGGCTTTCACCCTGGAGCGTTGCGCTGGCAGGACGTCAGGAAAAGTCCTGCCAGCAGCTTCTTTGGAGCGGTGTGTTTACCGTTCCTCCACCGCTGCTCCCCATTGAAACCAATGGGGCAGTGCTGTATTACCGCCGGCAAAACGCCGCTATTGAGGCATATTGCGGGCGTATTTAACCCTTTCTCGGCCACTAGCAGAGGGTAAAAGTGCCCCGCTAAAAATTGCGGCGTTTTGCCGCCGACGCTATAGGCTCGGCGGTGTGAAAGGGGTCTAAAACTGAAAGTTTAGATGGACTTTAACATATTAAGTCTGTCCATACATTATTTATTTTTTACAGGTACTTATATAGTGCCAACAATTTACGCAGAACTTATATATACATATACAGTATATTGTACATTCACATCAGTCCCTGCCCTCAACAAGCTTACAATCTAAGGTCCCGAACTCATATTATACAATTTTCCTTTTAGATTTAGCAAAACCGCGTGTTATGAGGTCAAACCTAAACACTTTCAATTTGTATGCAATCAGACAGGCCCTTGCACTACATAGTTGAAGGTAAATCTAAAGGAAATTGAATAAGAATATTGTATAATATATGGCCAGCTTTAAGCGTATATGAGATTTTAGTGATTTGATTTACATATTCTTTTTATACATTTCCAGTAATACTAAGAATGCAGTGAATTTGCACTGAGTTGAACTTTTTTGCTACCCATTCCAGCTGTCATTTCCTGCCGGGTGTGATGCAAGGAAAATAAACAGTAGGCTATAAAAACAGCAATATTGCATCAACAAAATTGTTAACTGAACTAAGCCTGGAGCTTGTTTTTAACTGCTAACTGTGTATCAGAAGTTTCTAGAAAATTCTGACTTATCAAATAAGATAAATTAACAATTGCATCTCTATGATTCACAAAACCCTGCTCAGTGCGCAATGAAGTGGAGTCAATTTTTGTCTTAAAGAGGAACTTCACCCGACTATCCAAAAACGAAGGTAGCTACAAGTTAAGTAGGTGCTCACTTTGAAAAAATACATATAAGCCCACAAAAGTCTATTGCTGACTTGCTGTCTTCAAACCCGATGGCATTACAGTTCTTTTTGTTCCTGTGCTGCCATCTTGGACTAGGGATCCAGTTGCGACTCCCTGATCACAAGCAGCCCATACTGCACATGTACAAGATCTGCCAACTGGGAGAAATTGTCCTGAAGTCACCTGGGATATGTAAACGGTGTTCCAGGAGGCTGTGGGTGGGAGATGGAATAACATGGCTTATCTTACTGGGGACTACGTTATCCTTGCCTAAGCAAGAAATGAGAACGTGGCAATGGGAGTAAGTACCTGCTTAAAAAGGTAGTTATACTATTGTGCCTATTTTACAAAAAAAGAAAAAGGGTATGTGGTATCCTCATCCTTAATATATTAACTACAGAAAGATTTTTTGGGGAAACGACAAGAGATTATACATGGAACATCATAACCATGATTCACCTACAAGTCACCCAACAGAATGATGGACTGTCTTGATACCAGTTTTATATAAAATACAAATATTTATTATTGATTATAAAAAGTTTTTTTTACCAAAGTACAAAGGGGGGGGGGGGGGGAAAGAAAAAAAGAGGTTTTTTATACATGCATAAATAAATACATATATATTATAGCTATAACATAGACAAGGTTTGTTACAACAGTATTTTGTGTCCAATACGGTCGTTGGTTTCTCTACTAGTTTCGCGACTACTCTGTCGCTTCTTCAGGAGACCTTGTTTGTCTAGAATAGAATTTATCACTAATTATTCAACGATAACATAGATACAACACATATTTTTCAGGGTATTTGATGTATTTTTTACAGAGGGGTAGAGGTTTTTTACAAACACTAAATGTGCAGCTCACCACCGTATGGATAACTCAGGACATCTGGAATTCGGGTAGTCCATGCCACGCCAGGCAGTGACCACCCTTTGGGGCGGACACGGGAGGTTTTAAAGTCAGCTACAAAACAACAATCAAGAGTGTCTAAGCGTTAGAAGTATATATACATATATATAAATATGTAAATAGGTTATATTGCTGAGGCATAATTGTTTGTGTCACATTATAAATGTAGAAAACTACATACCCGTATAGCCAAATGCCTTAGAGATGATGCAGCATAAGTAAATATTGCGGTTCTTTCATTAAGTACTAAGGCTCAGGTAGTGCGCCAGAAAACACATTTAGGAGAATATACATGTGCTGGATCCAATATGTATGGATATTACACCTCTTTCAGGAGGGGGTCCAAAGATTTTGCCCAATCAATCCAGAGTGTATATTATTAGCCTAATGAGGAAATTATTACCATCAGCCGGCCATCTATATATATGTATTACAACTAGAATGCCCAGAATATATGAAAGCTCATACCTATTAGTAACCTTCATCTTGCATTCCTCAGACCAGGCGATAAATCCGGTCAGAGGCTCTGTGTCCTCCGTTTTGTCCGCTGTAAGAGAGCGCCATGATGGCGCTCTTTTAACCTCCAACCCGGCGGCGTCAGAGATCCGGCGCAAGCGCCGGGCTATGACGTCGCCGGGTCCGCCGCTCCTACTGCGCGTGCGCCAGCACCGTGGCGACGCACAGCAGCGATGGTCACCAAGGAAACCTCAGTGAGTCATCGCTAAAGCGGACCCGATCCCACCCATTGCTATGGGGGCCTATCAGGGCCGCCGGAGAGGCGCGTGCCCGCCCCTGGGAGTCTCCTCCCATCCTCCATATTGTGCCTGGACATCACACGGTTTAGATATTGCACACCTCGTTTTTAAATGTGAAACAATGCATATAAGCAGATAAATGAGCAGAAAAAGATAACTTTACAACTATAGACATTGGCTACATTTTTACACACATGTCATAATATATGTAAACTCTCACCATTACTTCAACTTATCTGTGGAAAGATACAAACAAGTTTAATAATAATTCAATATATAAATGGATCGCATGAGGTGCTTAAGGCAACAGGGACAGTTAGTCCATATAGTATACCGTTAGCCTGCACCAAAAGAATTTTTTTATTATTTATTTTGGGATGTCAAGGACGGAAAGCACCGGGGTAGGCTCAAAGGGTACCTGACAGATTAGAGGACTGGGATGAGCAGTGGAACTTATATAATAACTAAAAATGCAAAGGGCAAGTGAAAAAACAGTTTGTTTTCCATATATTTCTTGTTTTTATTATTATTTGAGAAAGTATTTCTATGTTTTTGTTTCATTCAATCCTGGCGGGACCAGAGCGTCTAAGCGTTCTATCCATAGGGTTTCTCGTTTTAAAATTTCTCTATCCCAGTCCCCACCCCGGGTGTCCTCATGGATCACTTCAAGTATAAAGAATTTTACCACTTGGGGCTGGTACCTATGGTGAATGCCTATATGGCGACCAACTGCGGTAAGCTTACCGCCCGATGAGTAGTAAAGATGGTCGCCTATACGTTGGCGAAACTCTCTAATGGTTTTGCCTACGTAGAATGCCCCACAAGCGCATATCATTATGTATACAACACCCTTTGTGTCACAGCTGGCATGGAACATTGGAGTAAAAGCCTCTCCATTTGGGAGACTATATGTAGTAGCCTCTAAGATCCAGGGACATCTAGAACAGTCACCACAGGGATGAGTACCTCGTGGACCCTGCCGGTTTGATACGGAAGTTTGATAGTGGCTTTTAGTAAGTTTGTCCCCAAGAGTGGCTGCTCTTTTAAAAACCAGTTCTGGGGTTTGTCTAATATATTTGTTCAAAGTATGGTGATCTGTTAAGAAGTGCCAATGTTGTGATAGGGTGTTTCTAAGGGTATTGTGGTGTGCAGAATATTTTGTGATAATCTTAACTGTAGGGGGGTGAGTTGGTCTGGGAGGGCCATAAAGTAGAGACTCCCGTGTGCGCCCATGGGCTTTATTGAATGCTTTTCTCAAAATAGATCGTGAGTAGCCTCTGTTAAGGAGGCGCTCCTGTAGATTCTTTGCTTGAACAAGAAAATTTTGGTCAGTTGTACAATTTCTTCTTGCTCGTAGATATTGAGCATATGGAATGCTACGTATTAGAGGGCGGGGATGCGAACTTTTAGCGTGTAATAAAGTGTTTCCAGATGATGGCTTGCGATAGAGGTCAGTGATTAATCTTCCAGAGTTGTCTTTAGTGATGTTAAGGTCCAAAAAGGCAATTCTGGTTAAGTGGTATACATAAGTAAATTTTAAATTGAATGTGTTAACATTCAGTTTTTCCACAAATGTTTCCAAAGTCTGGACAGTACCTGTCCAGACGATTAGAAGATCATCTATAAACCTGTACCAGAGAAGAACACAGTCTAAATAAGTTTGTAGAGATTCATTAGTAAACACTGATTGCTCCCACCCGCCCAGATATAGGTTTGCGTAAGAGGGTGCACAAGCTGTCCCCATGGCCACGCCCTGAGTTTGCAAATAAATTTGATCATTAAATGTAAAGAAATTTTTGCTTAGGATGAAATCTAGAAGTTGCAGTATGAAATCATTTAGAGGCCAGGTTGTATGATCTTGTTTTTTGAGGAAAGTGCTGGCCATCCGGACGCCCTGCTCGTGGGGGATGCTGGAGTATAGGGCCTCCACATCTAATGCCACGAGGAGGGCGTCCGGAGGGACCAGCACATCCTCAAGGTGCCGTAGAAGGTCAGTAGTGTCCTTTATATATGAGGGTAGACTCATAACATGGGGAATCAAATATGAGTCGATTAGTCTACTTGCGTTTTCTGTTAAGGAGCCCATTCCTGAGACTATTGGACGTCCCGGGGGATTATTTTCATCCTTATGTATTTTTGGGAGTGCGTAAAATGTCGGCATACGGGGTTTGGCTGTATTTATATATTTTAACGTTTCACTATCTATTAGTCCTTTTTCATATGCCCCTATAACTAGGGATCTAAACTCAGTTGTAAACATTTCGACTTTTGAAGATTCTAGTTCTTTTGGTGCAGGCTAACGGTATACTATATGGACTAACTGTCCCTGTTGCCTTAAGCACCTCATGCGATCCATTTATATATTGAATTATTATTAAACTTGTTTGTATCTTTCCACAGATAAGTTGAAGTAATGGTGAGAGTTTACATATATTATGACATGTGTGTAAAAATGTAGCCAATGTCTATAGTTGTAAAGTTATCTTTTTCTGCTCATTTATCTGCTTATATGCATTGTTTCACATTTAAAAACGAGGTGTGCAATATCTAAACCGTGTGATGTCCAGGCACAATATGGAGGATGGGAGGAGACTCCCAGGGGCGGGCACGCGCCTCTCCGGCGGCCCTGATAGGCCCCCATAGCAATGGGTGGGATCGGGTCCGCTTTAGCGATGACTCACTGAGGTTTCCTTGGTGACCATCGCTGCTGTGCGTCGCCACGGTGCTGGCGCATGCGCAGTAGGAGCGGCGGACCCGGCGACGTCATAGCCCGGCGCTTGCGCCGGATCTCTGACGCCGCCGGGTTGGAGGTTAAAAGAGCGCCATCATGGCGCTCTCTTACAGCGGACAAAACGGAGGACACAGAGCCTCTGACCGGATTTATCGCCTGGTCTGAGGAATGCAAGATGAAGGTTACTAATAGGTATGAGCTTTCATATATTCTGGGCATTCTAGTTGTAATACATATATATAGATGGCCGGCTGATGGTAATAATTTCCTCATTAGGCTAATAATATACACTCTGGATTGATTGGGCAAAATCTTTGGACCCCCTCCTGAAAGAGGTGTAATATCCATACATATTGGATCCAGCACATGTATATTCTCCTAAATGTGTTTCCTGGCGCACTACCTGAGCCTTAGTACTTAATGAAAGAACCGCAATATTTACTTATGCTGCATCATCTCTAAGGCATTTGGCTATACGGGTATGTAGTTTTCTACATTTATAATGTGACACAAACAATTATGCCTCAGCAATATAACCTATTTACATATTTATATATATGTATATATACTTCTAACGCTTAGACACTCTTGATTGTTGTTTTGTAGCTGACTTTAAAACCTCCCGTGTCCGCCCCAAAGGGTGGTCACTGCCTGGCGTGGCATGGACTACCCGAATTCCAGATGTCCTGAGTTATCCATACGGTGGTGAGCTGCACATTTAGTGTTTGTAAAAAACCTCTACCCCTCTGTAAAAAATACATCAAATACCCTGAAAAATATGTGTTGTATCTATGTTATCGTTGAATAATTAGTGATAAATTCTATTCTAGACAAACAAGGTCTCCTGAAGAAGCGACAGAGTAGTCGCGAAACTAGTAGAGAAACCAACGACCGTATTGGACACAAAATACTGTTGTAACAAACCTTGTCTATGTTATAGCTATAATATATATGTATTTATTTATGCATGTATAAAAAAACTCTTTTTTTCTTCCCCCCCCCCCCTTTGTACTTTGGTAAAAAAAACTTTTTATAATCAATAATAAATATTTGTATTTTATATAAAACTGGTATCAAGACAGTCCATCATTCTGTTGGGTGACTTGTAGGTGAATCATGGTTATGATGTTCCATGTATAATCTCTTGTCGTTTCCCCAAAAAATCTTTCTGTGCTTAAAAAGGTAATCGACATCTAAAAAAAAAGTAGTTTTGACTGCAAGATGACATTTTAAATTCAAATATGTTTTAGCACTGCCAAAAGCAATTGGGGGTTTTAATGGGTTGGATATGCGGTGACATATTTATTGTTCATTGTTGGCTCTTTTTCTCCCAGTAGAATGTTGGGTTTCCACTACTCTCTATAGCAGGGAATCCCGGGATGAAAGCAGGAAGTGAATATCTCTCACTGCTGTGTACTTGGGGTATCATGGCAGGAAGTGGGCATTATCCTCCGGGACCCCCAGTCACACTGCTGGCACGGTCTATTCTGCTTGAGCTTGTAGGCCTGTCTGTGCCTTCCCAATTAAAGCTGGAAAGTTGAAGAACATCCTGCGATTAGCACACACCAGGATCTCCTTTAGATAGGCAGCTTGAGGCAATGCGCTTGGACATGCGCGCCGGTGTGCGCTGGCGCACAAAAACGCACCTCAGTGTCAGTGCACTCTGGATATAAGCCTAAGCATTAGCTGTGCAAAAACAATCATTAGCTGCACAAGAATAAGCATTAGCTGTATTAGTTTCCTGACAATAATGGATAGTAGTACTTTATTTTCATTCAGAAACATGTGACGTGATTACCATGATTAGTGGCTTTCTGTGGCAAAAAAAAAAAAAAGAGCAATAATTGTGTGTGTGTGTGTGTGTGTGTATATATATATATATATATATATATATATATATATATATATATATAGATATATATATATATATATATATATATATATATAGGCCACTTTATTAACCACTTAACCCCTTCATCGCCCCCTAGTGTTTAACCCCTTCCCTGCCAGTGTCAGTTACACAGTAATCAGCGCATTTTTATAACACTGATCGCTGTATAAATGACAATGGTCCCAAAAATAGCGTCAAAAGTGTCCAATGTGTCCGCCATAATGTCGCAGTCACGATAAAAATTGCAGATCACCGCCATTACTAATATAAAAAAAAAATGTATAAAAAAATGCCATAAATCTATCCCTTATCTTGTAGACACTATAACTTTTGCGCAAACCAATCAATATACGCTTATTGCGATTTTTCTACCAAAAATATGTAGAAGAATGCATATCGGCCTAAACCGAGGAAAAAAATTGTTTTTTTTTATATATTTTTGGGGATATTTATTATAGAAAAAGTAAAAAATATAGCTTTTAGTAAAAAAAACTGCAGAGATGATAAAATACCACCAAAAGAAAGCTCTATTTGTGGGAAAAAAGGGAAGTCAAATTTGTTTGGGTGCAATGTCGCACGACTGCACAATTGTCAGTTAAAGCAACACAGTGCCGAATAGCAAAAAATTACCCAGTCATTGGGCAGCCAATTCTTCTGGGGCTGAAGTGATTAATTATACCTGTTCAATTGCTTGAAGACAACTTGCTGACGTTCAAACCAAGCATCAGAATGGGGAAGAAAGGATATTTAAGTGACTTTGAACGTGACATGGTTGGCAGTGCCAGATGGGCTGGTCTGAGTATTTCAAAAATTGTTGATCTACTGGGATTTTCACACACCATCTCTAGGGTTTACAGAGAATGGTCTGAAAAAGAGAAAGTATCTATTGAGTGGGCCCCTTAGTATCAATTGAGCATCATTTAAACACAGCGGCCTACCTAAGTATTGCTGCTGACCTTGTAATCTCTTTATGACTACAGTGTCAGTAGTGGTGGTTTCTTGAACATGAGCACCTTTGGGATCTGGTGGAAGGGGAGATGCGAATCATGGATCTGCAGCCGACAAATCTGTAGCAACTGCATGATGCTATCACTTCAATATGGACAAAAATCTCTGAGGAATGTTTCTAATACCTCCTGTTCGCCTATTCAGCGAACAGTGAACAATTTGGGCTGTTCGCGGCAAATTCTAAAAGCCGGAACACCCTGTACAAGTCTATGGGAGAAATCTAAAGTGCTAATTTTAAAGGCTAATATGCAAGTTACTGTCCTAAAAATTGTTTGGGGACCTGGGTCCTGCCCCAGGGGACACGGATCAATGCAAAAAAAAGTTTTAAAAACAGACATTTTTTCAGGAGCAGTGATTTTAATAATGATTAAAGTGAAACAATAAAAGTGTAATATTCCTTTAAATTTCGTACCTGGGGGGTGTCTATAGTATGCCTGTGAAGGGGCGCATGTTTCCTGTGCTTAGAACTGTCCCTGCGCAAAGTGTCATTTCTGCAGGAAAAAAAGTAATTTAAAATCACTTGCAGCTACAATGAATTGTCGGCTCCCGTAATACAGAGAACACTCAATTAGTGTTCTCTGTATTACGGGAGCCGATAATTCATTCATTGATATAAAAAAATTTAAAAAAAGTGTGGGGTTCCCCTAAATTCAATTACCAGGCCCTTCAGGTCTGGTATGGTGGAACCCTGCATCAAACTTTAAAAATTTTTACGTGGGGGTCCCCCTAGAAATCAATACCAGACCCTTTATCCGAGCACACAACCTTTCAGGCCGCAGGAAAAGAGGGGGGACAAGAGAGCGCCCCCCTCCTGAACCGTACCAGGCCACATGCCCTCAACATTGGGAGGATGCTTTGGGGGTCTGTGACCCCTCAAAGCACCATGTCCCCATGTTGATGGGGACAAGGGCCACATCCCCACAACCCTGGCCGTGATTGTGGGGGTCTGCGGGCGGGGGGGTTATCAGAATCTGGAAGCCCCCTTTAACAAGGGGACCCCCAGATCCCACCCCCCTGTTTGAAATGGTAAGGGGGTACAAAAGTACCCCTACCATTTCACAAAGAAAGTGTAAAAAATTGTTAAATAAGACAAACATGTGGAACAAAAAAGTGTAGCGCTGAAAGAGTGAATACAAAAAACTGAATACAATTTATAAACAAATGTAAGCAACCTGTGTTGAACCACAGAGGAGTCGCACACTTGTTGTGAGATCAGTGTAGACAACACTATGTGTACTATATAGTCCTCAATGGAATATACATACAACTTTTATGTGAAAAATGTGGTCTGGTATGGATTTTTAGGGGGACCCCACATCAATTTTTTTTTTATTTGACGCGGGGTTCCCCTTAATATTCATACCAGTCCTGAAGGGTCTGGTATGGATATTTAGGGGGACCCCCACAGCAATTTTTTTTTTTAATTTGATGTGGAGTTCCCCTTAATATCCATATCAGACCTGAAGGGCCTGGTAATTGAATTTAGGGGAACCCCACGCTTTTTTTTTATCAATGAATGAATTGTTGGCTCCCATAATACAGAGAACACTCATTGAGTGTTCTCTGTATTACGGGAGCCGACAATTCATTGTAGCCGCAAGTGATTTTAAAAGACTTTTTTTCCTGCAGAAATGACACTTTGTGCAGGGACAGTTCTAAGCACGGGAAACATGCGCCCCTTCACAGGCATACTATAGACACCCCCCAGGTATGAAATTTAAAGGAATATTACACTTTTATTGTTTCACTTTAATCATTATTAAAATCACTGCTCCTGAAAAAACGCCAGTTTTTAAAACTTTTTTTTTGCATTGATCCATGTCCCCTGGGGCAGGACCCAGGTCCCCAAACACTTTTTAGGACAGTAACTTGCATATTAAAATGCCTTTAAAATTAGCACTTTCGATTTTGAACGTTTGAGACCCATAGACTTTAATAGGGTTCTAAAGTTCACATGAAGTTTAGGTCTGTTTGCAGGTTCTGGTGCTAACCGAACAGGGGGGTGTTTGGCTAATCCTTAGCCAGAAAGAATTAAGGCAGTTCTAAAGGCTAAAGGGGGTCCAACCCAGTACTAGCAAGGTGTACCTAAAAGGTAGCCAGCCAGTGAGTATATATACAGTGACTACAAGTAGTATTCAACCCCCTGCAGATTTAGCAGGTTTGATAAGATGCAAATAAGTTAGAGCCTTCAAACTTTAAACAAGAGCAGGATTTATTAACAGATGCATAAATCTTACAAACCAAAAAGTTATGTTGCTCAGTTAAATTTTAATACATTTTAAACATAAAAGTGTAGGTCAATTATTATTCAACCCCTAGGTTTAATATTTTGTGGAATAACCCTTGTTTGCAATTACAGCTAATAATCGTCTTTTATAAGACCTGATCAGGCCGGCACAGGTCTCTGGAGTTATCTTGGCCCACTCCTCCATGCAGATCTTCTCCAAGTTATCTAGGTTCTTTGGGTGTCTCATGTGGACTTTAATCTTGAGCTCCTTCCACAAGTTTTCAATTGGGTTAAGGTCAGGAGACTGACTAGGCCACTGCAACACCTTGATTTTTTCCCTCTTGAACCAGGCCTTGGTTTTCTTGGCTGTGTGCTTTGGGTCGTTGTCTTGTTGGAAGATGAAATGACGACCCATCTTAAGGTCCTTGATGGAGGAGCGGAGGTTCTTGGCCAAAATCTCCAGGTAGGCCATGCTATCCATCTTCCCATGGATGCGGACCAGATGGCCAGGCCCCTTGGCTGAGAAGCAGCCCCACAGCATGATGCTGCCACCACCATGCTTGACTGTAGGGATGGTATTCTTTGGGTCGTATGCAGTGCCATCCAGTCTCCAAACGTCACGTGTGTGGTTGGCACCAAAGATCTCGATCTTGGTCTCATCAGACCAGAGAACCTTGAACCAGTCTGTCTCAGAGTCCTCCAAGTGATCATGAGCAAACTGTAGACGAGCCTTGACATGACGCTTTGAAAGTAAAGGTACCTTACGGGCTCGTCTGGAACGGAGACCATTGCGGTGGAGTATGTTACTTATGGTATTGACTGAAACCAATGTCCCCACTGCCATGAGATCTTCCCGGAGCTCCTTCCTTGTTGTCCTTGGGTTAGCCTTGACTCTTCGGACAAGCCTGGCCTCGGCACGGGAGGAAACTTTCAAAGGCTGTCCAGCCCGTGGAAGGCTAACAGTAGTTCCATAAGCCTTCCACTTCCGGATGATGCTCCCAACAGTGGAGACAGGTAGGCCCAACTCCTTGGAAAGGGTTTTGTACCCCTTGCCAGCCTTGTGACCCTCCACGATCTTGTCTCTGATGGCCTTGGAATGCTCCTTTGTCTTTCCCATGTTGACCATGTATGAGTGCTGTTCGCAAGTTTGGGGAGGGTCTTAAATAGTCAGAAAAGGCTGGAAAAACAGATAATTAATCCAAACATGTGAAGCTCATTGTTCTTTGTGCCTGAACTACTTCTTAATAGTGATGGACGAACTTCCGACGGGACGTTTCGCGAACGCGAAACGCGAACGGACACAAACGTTCGCGAAAACGACCGTTCGCCGCGGGCTCCATTGACTTCAATGGGAGGCGAATTTCGCAAACCTTTAGGTCGAATTTGCGGCCACGGGGTAATTATTAGGGGGTAGCACGTAGTCCCACCACCTGGACAATAGCATAATACATGTATGAGGTGAATTTGGGATCGATAACTACAAGCATTTTTTTTTTATTTGGGAAATTGTTCTGACAATTCAGGACTATGGAGCTAATGAAGGCAATGGAGGAGAGGGAAGGTCAGGGACCAGGGTAGGCAAACAAGAGGGTGCAGGAGATACAGAGCACTGACAGCAGCACCGTAATACAGAGCACTGACATCAGCACCGTGACATACAGCGCTGACAGCAGCTCCGTGACATACAGCGCTGACAGCAGCTCCGTGACATACAGCGCTGACAGCAGCTCCGTGACATACAGCGCTGACAGCAGCTCCGTGACATACAGCGCTGACAGCAGCTCCGTGACATACAGCGCTGACAGCAGCACCGTGACATACAGCGCTGACAGCAGCTCCGTGACATACAGCGCTGACAGCAGCTCCGTGACATACAGCGCTGACAGCAGCTCCGTGACATACAGCACTGACAGCAGCTCCGTGACATACAGCGCTGACAGCAGCTCCGTGACATACAGCGCTGACAGCAGCACCGTGACATACAGCGCTGACAGCAGCTCCGTGACATACAGCGCTGACAGCAGCTCCGTGACATACAGCGCTGACAGCAGCTCCGTGACATACAGCGCTGACAGCAGCTCCGTGACATACAGCGCTGACAGCAGCTCCGTGACATACAGCGCTGACAGCAGCACCGTGACATACAGCGCTGACAGCAGCTCCGTGACATACAGCGCTGACAGCAGCTCCGTGACATACAGCGCTGACAGCAGCTCCGTGACATACAGCGCTGACAGCAGCACCGTAAGCAGCCCCAGGAGGAAGTCAGCACAGCACAGGGATGGTGTGATCCCCTCATAATAAGAACCCCCAGGAGGAAGTCAGCACAGCACAGGGATGGTGGGAGCCCCTCATAATAAGAACACCCAGGAGGAAGTCAGCACAGCACAGGGATGGTGGGAACCCCTCATAATAAGCAGCCCCAGTAGAAATATGACACCGCTCAACCTCTTCAAAGAGGAGGGTAGGGGCATATAGTACGGTGTGCTTTTTTGGGTCAGGGAAGTGAGCCAAATGAATTAAGAAGGTCTGTGTGCTTGATTCCAAAAATTGTTTATAGACATATACATGGTCTACTGATCACATGTGTTGAATTCCTCCGAGATCCATGCCTCATTCATTTTTAGAAATGTGAGGTAGTTAACACTGTCGTGAGCTAGGCGAGTACGCTTATCGGTCACAATCCCCCCTGCTGCGCTGAACGTCCTTTCGGACAGGACACTGGATGAGGGGCAAGCCAACAGTTCGATTGCAAATTGGGCAAGCTCTGGCCAGAGGTCAAGCCTGCCCACCCAGTAGTCTAGGGGTTCATCACTCCTCAGAGCGTCCACATCGGCCGTTAACCCAATGTAGTCGGACACCTGACGGTCTAGGCGTTCCCTGATGCTGGATCCGGATGACACCTGTCGATGGGTCGGCTGAAAGAATGACCTCATATCCGAAGTCACCAACACATCTTCAAACCGGCCTCTTCTTGCAGGCGCTGTTGGATTGGTACCCGCAAATCCTTCTCTGGGAGTGGGAATTGCTCCTCTGCCAGCGCACGCAAAAGCAGAATGCAGCATTTCTCGAAGCAAGGCCTGGAAGTGCTGCATTCTGACAGCCCTCTGCGACGGCGGTAACATTTCCGCCATTTTGTGTTTGTACCGGGGATCTAAGTACGTTGCCACCCAGTACTGGTCCTTGACCCTCATGCTTTTTATACGGGGGTCCCTATTAAAACACTGGAGCATGAAGGCCCCCATTTGCACTCAAGCGGAAGGTATGTGGTGGTGGTGGTGTTGTTGGTGGTAGTGTCTTTGGGGGTGCACATAGCAGAGAGTGAAGAAGAGGGTGCAGATCGAGAGGATGAGGAGGGTGCAGAAGAATAAGGCTGAGTGAGCCACTCAACCAAGTCTGGTGCGTCCTTTAAAGTAATTGAACGCACCTTCTGCAACTTCCCACTTTGGCTCAAGGCTGTTGCTCCTGCCCTACCCCTACCACCCCTGCGGAAGGGCCTGCCTCTTCCTCTGCCTGTCATTTTTTAAATCACCCTGTGACAAAACTCTTAGTCCCTATACCGCTGAAGGACTGCTGCAGTATAGGGCAGCGGTCAGCAGTAGTGCACGTCAACCCTATGTATTGTGGACCGATAGCGGTCCTTACAGAACAGCAGACTGTACTGCACTCAGGCCTATGTACCGTAGCACCCTATACCAAGTTACCAGTCCTTATAAAAACTTTTGTGGACCAAGCAGGTTGTGTGTTAGTGTTTAGCAGACTGTGCGTCAGTCCCTATACCGCTGAAGGACTGCTGCAGTATAGGGCAGCGGTCAGCAGTAGTGCACGGCAACCCTATGTATTGTGGACCGATAGCGGTCCTTACAGAACAGCAGACTGTAACGCACTCAGGCCTATGTACCGTAGCACCCTATACCAAGTTACCAGTCCTTATAAGAACTTTTGTGGACCAAGCAGGTTGTGTGTTAGTGATTAGCAGACTGTACGTCAGTCCCTATACCAATGAAGGACTGCTGCAGTATAGGGCAGCGGTCAGCAGTAGTGCACGGCAACCCTATGTATTGTGGACCGATAGCGGTCCTTACAGAACAGCAGACTGTACTGCACTCAGGCCTATGTACCGTAGCACCCTATACCAAGTTACCAGTCCTTATAAGAACTTTTGTGGACCAAGCAGGTTGTGTATTAGTGTTTAGCAGACTGTGCGTCAGTCCCTATACCGCTGAAGGACTGCTGCAGTATAGGGCAGCGGTCAGCAGTAGTGCACGGCAACCCTATGTATTGTGGACCGATAGCAGTCCTTACAGAACAGCAGACTGTACTGCACTCAGGCCTATGTACCGTAGCACCCTATACCAAGTTACCAGTCCTTATAAGAACTTTTGTGGACCAAGCAGGTTGTGTGTTAGTGTTTAGCAGACTGTGCGTCAGTCCCTATACCGCTGAAGGACTGCTGCAGTATAGGGCAGCGGTCAGCAGTAGTGCACGTCAACCCTATGTATTGTGGACCGATAGCGGTCCTTACAGAACAGCAGACTGTAACGCACTCAGGCCTATGTACCGTAGCACCCTATACCAAGTTACCAGTCCTTATAAGAACTTTTGTGGACCAAGCAGGTTGTGTATTAGTGTTTAGCAGACTGTGCGTCAGTCCCTATACCGCTGAAGGACTGCTGCAGTATAGGGCAGCGGTCAGCAGTAGTGCACGGCAACCCTATGTATTGTGGACCGATAGCGGTCCTTACAGAACAGCAGACTGTACCGCACCCAAGCCTATGTACCGTAGCACCCTAGACAGACCAAGTTACCAGTCCTGATAAAGAGCTTTGTGGAACAAGTGAGTTGTGAATGATTAGCAGACTGCAGCAGAAGGGCAGCAGTCAAGTATAATATTCTTTCTATATTTGGAAGAAAGAATATTATACGTGTACAAGCCTATTACCGTACCACTGATACCAGTCCTGAAAAGAACCTTTGTGGAACTAATAGTAACAGCAAGTCTTTAAAATTATCCTCACTGCCTGACACACTGCTTCCTGCCTGTCCCTATACAAATTGGCAAAAAAGAGTAGGCTGGAACGATTAGCTGGAACAGCTCTTTTGTGGACCTGATAGTAACAGCTAATGATGATGATGATGATGATGATGAAGAAAGACTAATCTGGCTGAGCTGTCCCTAAAATAGCAGCATACAGCGCTCTGTCCCTTTATCTAAACTGACAAAAGAAACTCAGGCTGCTGACCTAACACCTATACCAGTCCTGAAAAGAACTTTTGTGTACCAAATAGCTAGCGTTTTCTCTGTCCCTACTCCACACAGGATCCTTTCCCTACAGTGACAGAAGAAAGAATGTAAAATGGCCACCGGATCGGGTGTATTTATAGGTTAGGGGGAATGTCCAAGTGTCCATGAGCTGTCATGTCTCAATTGGTTGTCCTGTAACACATGATAAACGTGTCACGAAAGGTTAAAGTTCTTGTATACATTAAACACGTAAGTCCGCCGGGGCGAACGACGGAAAAAGGCGTTCGAACCCGCGGACGGCGAAAGTCGGAAATTCGCCGCGAAACGACCGCCGGGCGAAACGTTCGTCCATCACTACTTCTTAATACTTTAGGGGAACCAAACAGAATTCTGTTGAATTGAGGGGTTGAATAATAATTGACCCTCTGAATAAACTTTTCACTATTTAAAAAAAAATTAAACAAAGAAATAACATTCTTTTTTGCTGCAGTGCATTTCACACTTCCAGGCTGATCTACAGTCCAAATGTCACAATGGCAAGTTAATTCCGAATGTGTAAACCTGCTAAATCTGCAGGGGGTTGAATACTACTTGTAGGCACTGTATATATATATATATATAGATATATATATATATATATATATATATATATATATATATATATATATATATATATATATATATATATATATATATATATATATATATATATATATATATATATATATATATATATATATATATACAGGTATTCCTCACTTAAAAACCAGATTCCGTTTCAATGGACAGGTCATTAAACAAATTGGTTGTGAAACGAGGAGTCACAATTAATCAATATTTCAAGCATTCTTAACCACTTCAATACAGGGCACTTTCACCCCCTTCCTTCCCAGCCCAATTTTCAGCTTTCAGCGCTCTAGCGCTTTCAGTGACAATTGCGCGGTCATGCTACACTGTACCCAAATGAAATTGTTATCATTTTGTTCGCACAAATAGAGCTTTATTTTGGTGTTATTTATTCACGACTCCGTTTTTTTTTTTTGCGATATAAGCGCAAAAAAAGCGGAAATTTGGGAAAAAAACAATATTTTCTTTTTTCTATTTGAAAAGAAATCCAATAAAATCTAATTTTGTCATAAATTTAAGCCAAAATGTATTCTGCTACATGTTTTTGGTAAAAAAAATTCCGTTAAGTGTATAATAATTGGTTTGTGTGATCACGGACATATGTACGCAAATGATCATGTACATATGTGTGCAGGTGATCACGTACATATGTGTGCAGATAATCATTGGGACATGTGATTTTAGTGGGACATATGTGGGGGACATGTTTTTATTATTAGGGACATGTGTTTTTATTATTTGGGGACATGTATGTTTTGGGGACATGTGTGTTTTGGGGACATATGTGGGGACTGTGTTTTCACTGTGTGGTGTGTTGTGTGTTTACACTACACTGATGATCAGTGAGTAAAAAGCTGTGAAAAGCAGCCCATACTCACTGATCATCAGCCGGCTGCAGCGTTCTGCTCTCCTCTTCTCAGCGGTGACTTCCGTGTGAGGAGAGGGGAGCCGATTGCCTAGCAACCGGCTGTTTGTTTACATCACATGACGGCCGTGATTGGACACGGCCGTCATGTGATCAGGAGGGCCAATCACAGAGCCCTCCTGCCGATCTGAGATGTGCCGTGTCCGGGTGACACGAGCACATCGGGATCGCGCCGCTGCGCGGGCGCGCGCGCGCGCGATCCCGCTGCTCCTGAATGACGTTCCTGAACGTCCTATCAGGAGCAGGCGGCTCCCACCCGGCCGTATATATACATTGGCCGGGTGGGAAGTGGTTAACTACTGTACTCAACTGTATTGTGAAATAAAGGACTAAACACAAAAACTCCAGCTCAATAACGTTGTTTTAATTTGCATAAATACAGAACACACATGGGAATTCTGTACTGTACTGTACAATACAATGATGTATGGCACAACATTTGGGTGGGGAGAGCTGGTCGTAAGTCTGAGTGGTCGTTAAGCAGGTAAGTCGTTAAACGAGGAATATCTGTATATTCAGGTGCCTATAGTTAAATTCTAACTAAAAGATAATTTTTTTTTTTGTTTTGGATAGAGTGGAAAGGGATTAGAACTTTATGCAAGATTTCATTAATGTCTGTGTACCCGATAGGGAGATTCATCCTATTTGGCCTGTCTACTATTATCACTAAAAGTAAAGGCAAAAGAAAAATCCACATTTTGGGTTATCCCCAGAACAGTAATAGAGGGGAAATCTTCCATTAGGAACATCAGTTCCGGTGACTCTGGGGACAACCAGGGATTCCCCTACTTGGTAAAGATTTCCTCTCACTTCCTGTTTTGGCTATGGAACAAGAAGCAAAAGGAATTCTCCCCGATGGGACACAGATGGCAAAAATAAAACTGACAGGGGTTAACACCCTCCCTTACTCTATCCATAATAAAAAAAAAAGTTTTGCCTTTAGTTCTACTTTAAGTGCTTAAAAACTCAAAATACCCATGCAATATACAGTTCTATAGTGTGGATTATTTAAATAGATAAAAGCTATCAAAATGTGTATTAATTAAAAAAAAAACAATGAATTGATGAATGATAAATTGTATGGCAAAACTTGGAGGTACTCCTAAAAAAACAAATTCATAGTGGTAAAAAAGGGGGAGAATTCATTTAATGAATTAATTATCAAAAGCAGTATTAAGTATAAAAGAGATCAAACATTTCTGGGCCATAATTAGACCTAATTACCACAATTATATAGACAGGTAGACAGTAGGTGCCCTTTCTGTAGCTGCAATAGAGTTGAGACCTGTCATTCTAGCAAAAAGAAAACTGGCAATCACCGGAACACCAGATTTGCTTACTCTAGACCAGAGGTTATCAACTCCTGTCCTCAGGGCCCACTAACAGGCCATACTTTAAAGAGGAAGTAAACCCTGATGGGTTTACTTCCTCTTTGTCTCCCTGCAAAGGTAAAGCATAATGGGCTACTAGTGCGCCTGCACGCCGCTATGCCTATCTTTTAGTAAATATCTAATAAACCGTGTAGGTTTAGGAGATATTTCTTGGACCTACAGGTAAGCCTTAATCTATCTTGACCTGCAGGTCAAAGTGGTTTGTAAGGGTTTGCAACCACTTTAAGTATTACCTTGGGGAGGGGCAGACTAGAATACTGCAATCACTGAGCAGCAAATGATATCACCTGGGATGTATTTCAGTTATCTTGCAACATGGCCTGTTGGTGGGTCCTGAGGACAGGATTTGAGAATCACTGCTCTAGATGCTGTGGTTAGGGTTGCCACCTGTCCGGGGACAGTTTGGGTTTTGAATCGCGTGTCCGGGTTTCAGTCCACCGGAAACCCGGACACAATATTCAGACAGGAATATTGCTCAGAACAGTGCCTGATAGGACGGTGAGTGGGCACTATGCACGTCATATTACTATTCTCTTTGGAGTGCCCAAAGGTGTCTCAGGTCATTTACAATCCTATAGAGTATGCTAAAAAAAATATATTTTTTTCATGTGCATCGCTAAAGTGTTCAGGTTTGGCTTGAAGAAAAAAGTGGAAACCCTAGCTGTGGGTAAGATTTACTACAATTGGTGGACACAGAATCTGGTGCAACTGTGCATAGTAACCAATCAGCTTCTAACTTCAACTTGTTCAGTTATTCTATGCACAGCTGCACTTGTTTCTGGGCACATCAGTTTTGGTAAACCTCCCTCCCCTGTATTCCCTCTGTGAAGCTACTTTCTACTACGAAGGGTTTATCGTAGCCTCAGCCTGTGCAGAGATTTTGTACTGCTCCTTGTTTTTGTGGTCTGAAGCCCGCTTTCTTCCCCTAACCAATTACATTTAATCTTGCAGTCTTCTGGTCAGGCCAGTAACTTCATGGATACTTTCCTCTCTCCTCCAGGTTAAAATGACAATTTGTCTGTGGTGTTGAGCAGACAGGACCAGATATCTTAGGGAACCATTGATGGGGAAAAAAGGAGATTGGCAACGGTTAAAAATGCACTTTTATGAGCTACCCACATCTAGATATTTAACCACTTCAGCCCTGGAAAGGATTTGCCCCCTTAATGACCAGACCATTTTTTGCGATACGGCACTGCGTCGCTTTAACTGACAATTGCGCAATCGTGCGAATGTGTACCCAAACAAAATTGATGTCCTTTTTTCCCGGGCACACACATCGGCTCTGTCGTCGCGCCCTAGTGGTCTTTAAGCGGCCGATGTATACCTACGGTCATTTGCCCAGGCGAGCCAACCTGCCGCATTATAACTGCAGCGGCTGGTCCTTCTAGTGGTTTAAAGCGGAACTAAACTCTCTCAATCAGCATTAACTATTTTTAATCCTTATGCTGTTAGTATTAGTAAATAGATGTTTTTTAATTACTTTGGTTGCTTCCTGGTTTCTGGCTTAGGCCAAAGTGATGTCATACATCCCAGGAGTCTTCATGGGCATTTTTTTCATTCATCAGGAGGATGAGAGGAGGGGCTTTCTCAGCCAAGCGCACTCTCCTAAATAAAACAAAATGAGAACTGTACCAAACAGAGGTACAGTCAAAAATGCTACAAAATAGTGAGCCACAGGGATATAGTACCAAAACAAATGAGAGAAAGGCAAAAATGTCCAAAATATGAACAAAATGTATATATGTGAAAAAATGTGAAAAAATACAATACAATAGTAAAATAGACCTCCACCTTCCACCGTCTAAAAAAGACAACATTGTCTATATCAAAAAAACTCATGCATGGATGGCGCCTAGCCGTTTTTTTGATATAGACAACATTGACTTTTTAGATGGTGGAAGGTGGGGGTCTATTTTACTATTGTATTGTATTTTTTCATTAATAAATTTTGTTCATTTTTGGACTAATTTGCCTTTTCTCTCATTTGTTTGAGTACTATATCCCTGTGGCTCACTATTTTGTGGCACTTTTGACTGTACCTTTATTTGGAAAAGTTCTAATTTTGTTTTGTGCAGGTTCTTTTGCCACAGAGCCTTACCCTTAGCAGGACAGTGAGTGGATGAGTATCCAGCAGTACTTCAATGTACTTTGTATTGACATATATTTTTATGCCCTCCCTCTAGATGGCCATGGCAATAAATGCTGGGGGGGGGGGTTCAAAGTTATTTATCTACAAAATAAAGCATGGAGATATGGATGGATGGTAAAGTTTGCTTTGAATAGTAAAAATGAAGTTCCACTTTAAGACGGCCACTCACATCTGTTGGTCTCTTTTAGGTTTACCAGCAACTATTTATTATAAAGGTCTAACCGGATATAGCATGAATGAATTGTCCAAGAATGCCCTCACACTACATGGATTTTGGTAAATCTAAAAGAGATTGTGTAATCGGGTTGTGACACATGTTTCTAGTTTAAAGCTTGTGTAACAAATAGATCTTTTTGAGATTTGACATCTTTTTAAAGTTTATTTAACTGACTCCAGAGACAGACTGGCCATGTCAGTTCTAAAGCCAAAAACGTTTCATCTAGAAAAATATATACTCAAATGAATAGTAAAGCGATGCTGTGTGTTTTTTACATATACTGTAGAAACATATTACACCAGACTTAATACTAAAGCTTCGTTTTTTTTTTTGTTTTTTTTTAAATAACCACCATGTAATACTTACCTGCTCTGTACAATGGTTTTGCACACAGTAGCCCCGATCGTCTTTTTTTCGGGTCCTCTGCTGTCGCTCCTGATTCCTCCCCCCTCGCACAGTGCCCCCAGAGAAAGCCGCTTACCCTGGGGGCACCACTACATGCTCACCCCTGAGCCACTGCTCTATGTGTCCCCGCTCTTTCCTCATTGGCTCACTGGTTGCGATTGACAGCAGTAGGAGCCAATTGGATCCCATTGCTGTCTCAGCCAATGAGGAGGGAGAGTCCCCATCCAGCTAAAGCTATCATGAACATCGCTGGATCAGAGGGCTGCCAATCAGGACTTACAAGCACAGTGGGAAGGGCACTATAGGCTCTATGGGCCTGTGTTCTAATTCTTGGTGTGGGGCACTACTTGTGCACTATGCCAGCTTGAACTGCACTTATGCACCATGTCACCAAGTGATACTGCAGTGCTGGTTTGTCTACGACCAGGGTGTACTAGGCCACTGGTGCTCGCCAGTTCACCAGAAGGTTGAGTGACACTAGTACCGACACTCTGTGGCATACAAATATCATGCGGTTGTAGCACTTCAACAACAGAAGAATAAGGTACGCCTGACCTTGGCAGGAATGACTACTCTATCATCAGAGCTATCTGTCGGGTGCCGCTATTTACAGGTCAAATACTGAGTCTGAATCTGACAGTGAGGACTCCCGCTTTCATCTGTCATGCTCAGCATCCTGTAGGCCTCTTCACTAATTTACCTTTCGTTTAACATTTTGCCCACAAAATTTACTGGTAACTAATGTGACTCACAGGTGAGAAGCACCTGGTTGTCAGAGGATTGTTTGAATCGCTATAAAAAAATCAACTGCTAGTGTTAGCAGAGACCAGGCCTAACATTGCTAAATGCAGCAGTTTTGTGTATTAGAAGTGACAGTGATCTATTGATACTGTACTTAGGTGGGCTCAGCGGAGGGGCTAAACGCAAGTGCTGGTAGGTGTCGGGGCTGATCCTGCTAATGCCACGTTTTTGAAAACTCTGTACTATTGTGGACAGTAGTATAGTTCTCATCAGATCAAAGATTTTGATCCGTTCAGACACTTTTATAATAATGGAGGTATATAGTGTGTGTGTGTGTGTGTGTCTTAGTGTTACTGGCAATCAAAGGGTTCAAATCTGACGCTGTCTGGGACTGTTGCTTACTGACGCTCACACTAACTAGCTAACTAGCATCACCCGTGACACTAATACAGTGATCAAAAAAAATCTGTACACTATACTACTGACACTGTGACGGGGAGTAAAAGGGTTAACTGGGGGGTGATCAAGGGGTTAAACCTTTATTAGGGAATATATGGGGGTACCCTAAACCTACCTGGGACTGACACTAATTACCACTACCTTCCCTAATGCTGTTTAGTGTCACCATGTGACACCAATACAGTGATCAGTAAAAAATATGAGCACTGCACTTGGTGACACTGTGACAGGAAGTGAAAGGGTTAACTGGGGGGGGGTGATCAGGGGGTGAAATATGTGCCTATGTGTATTGGTGTCAGTGTAGTGCTTGCGTACTCACAGAAGATGCTCCAGGAGGGGAGATGACATCACTTCCTGTGCCTGTGTTTACATTACACAGGCACAGGAGGTTCTCTGATTCACCAGAACTAATCAGCAGGTCCAGGCCATAAATCATTGGCCTGAACCTGATGAATGATCGGTTCTGAACCGAATCTGATCGCCGCGGTGATGGCAGGTGCATGTGCACGTACCTCCGATCCAAGGGCGAGAGTCACGTACCTGTTTGTGATTTTGCGTAGCCAGGGTGCCCTGCTGCAGTATATGTATGTTAGGTGGTCCAGAACTGGTTAACTACCTGACATCCACGCTATGGTCGAATGACGGCCACAGCGCGGATGTGAATTTCCGGGAGACCGTCATATGACGGCCTCCCCTGTGCACGCTCCCTGACAGCGGAGAAAAGAAAGCCGATCACCAGCTTATCTTAAAGAGATATCGGTCCCTAAGAGGAAGAGACAATTATGCCTCATTTATACCAACCAACACTGCCCACAAGTGCCACCTATCAATGTCCACAAGTGCAACCTATTGATGCCCACAAGTGCCACCTATCGATGCCCACAAATGCCACCTATCAATGCCCACCAGTGGTGCCAATCAGTGGCACCTAGAAGTGCTGCCTATCAGTGTAATCGATCAGTGCCCATCACTGGCACCCATCAGTGCCCATCAGTGCCACCTATCGGTGCCCATCAGTGCTGCCTCATCAACGTACATCAATGACACACAAAAATTACCCATTAAAAATTTGTAAAACAAAAATAATTTTTTTTTTAATTAGCTTTTTAATTAAAAAACAAAAAAAAAAACCAGAGGTGATCAAATATCACCAAAAGAAAGCTCTATTTGGGGGAAAAAATGATAAAAACTTAATTTGGGTACAGTGTTGTATGACCGCGCAATTTTCATTCAAAGTGCGACAGCGCTGAAAGCTGAAAATTGGTCTGGATAGGAGCAGGGTTTAAGTGCCCAGTAAGCAAGTGGTTAAAGAGGTTCTTCAGTCTGAAAAAAAATAGAGGTCATCAGTGAATACTGTATCTCCTGACTTTTAATAAAAATACACTTACCTGTTCAGAGATCCAGTGCTGCCCTTATCCAGGCCTGGTCTTCGGGTTCACCGCACCACCATGTTTACTGTGGGAAGCTGGCTGTGACTGCCCGCGGGTTCACACTGCACATGCGGGAGATGCCTTGTGCTTTGTGAGTTGTCCCCAACCTCCTTGGACCTGTGATGTGCCCCAGGAGGTTATGGGCAGAGAGGGGAAGGGGACAAACTTCCAAAAGTGGGAGTAAGTGTCGGCTCCATACAAAACCTCCAAAAGTGGGAGAAGAAGGGAAAGGAGGAGATAAAGCATAACTTGCTTCTCTTTACAGGTGAAGTTCTACTTTGAAGATTTGAAGATACATTTATACTACACAAGCACCTGGACATAACTTGATATCAGGGTTTGTATAAAACATCATTGTAGGTGGTGAATTAAATATAGGTATGGATTTAAATTTGTTTCTGTTTTTTATTTAATATCAGAGAATGCAAAGATTAAACAGAATCTGGTCTCAGAGTAAAAGAGCCAATCATGAGTTTTGAGCAGGAATATGTCCAAACAAGAGGCATTTTAATCTACCCAGATTTTAGTGGATCATATTCATCTTTATCTACTACTTTTCTTTTCTACTTTTACTATGTACTGATGTTACATGTTTCATGTATATGATAAGAAACGTTGGTGGCATATAGGGTGGGTCAAATCAAAGAGGGTGGAATGAAAAAAAGAAAGAGAAGATAGGGAAAAAAGGGGGAGTGAAAAAAAAATACTCGATTTCCCATCAACACACTTGGTGTTGATGGGGGAATCCATCTCCCAGATCTTTTTTAGTAGATTCAAATGTATGGGGTGAATGAGAGCTGTGTATGATTGGTTGTGGTGGCCACCTGTGTCTCATTAAGGTCTCTGTCTTAATTTAAATTTTTATGTGGTGGAGGTGGATGTAGATAGTAATATTTTCTAGATTTATAATTGTGGATATTCAGTAAAGAAATTTAGTTTAATCCAGTTTATCCTCCTTGATGAATACTTATTGGGAATTTTCCCATGTTTTCTTATATGCCTGTTTATTCAGAGGATTACCACCCCAGAGGCATTGACTGAATTTGTTAATATCTACCGGCTGACGGCATTAACAGATTGCTGAATTGGGTAGGCAGTTCTGTTAAACCTTGTCAAAACCCATCCAATCTGGACTAAATTGGATGAGCCTGTGTGTCCCCCCTTTTTCTTTTTCTTTCCAATCTCCCAGAGCTATTGTATTCTAACAGCGGGGAGAGTTTCCCATTGTCAGAATACAATGCTTAGTGTTGCCGGGCAAAGCCAGCAGCATTGATCAAGAAAGTAAAATAAAAACAATGACAGGCTGGTTGTACAGCAGAAGAACAAGAAATAGACCTTCGTACAACCAGCCTGCCAATAGATGGACTGAAATTGGCTGATCCCTGCTGAACCAGCCAAATTTAGATTCATCTACAGTATGGCGGGCTTAAGGCACATGGTTAACAGAAGAGGTAGGACGTTAGGTACTTCTTGTGCTGTGTATTATAGTTGCAAAGTTTTAGATAACTCCCGGTACAAATCAAAGCGGGGTTCGGAGATTCGCTGTCCAAGGACCTCGGCTATGGAATGCTCTACCAACCAACATCTGCCTGGAAGAAAACCACCAGGCCTTTAGGAAAAAACTCAAGACCTTCCTCTTCTAGATGATGGACAACTAAGCTCTTCGCAGCGCCTTGAGACGATTCAGTTCGCGTGGTGCACTATACAAATATTTCACTCTTCGCTCATTCATTTAGGGGTGGGGAGGTGGCAGAAAATGACATGGCACATCACTGTTCCCCCATCCAGAGCCTGCTAAATCCTCTATGGTAGGGGTCTCAAACTGGCAGCCCTCCAGCTGTTGCAAAACTACAAGTCCCATCATGCCTCTGCCTGTTGGAGTCATGCTTGTAACTGTCAGAATCGCAATGCCTTATGGGACTTGTAGTTTCAAAACCATAGGAGAGCCGCCAGTTTGAGACCCCTGCTCTATGGCATTGGGGTCAGCAGGTTGTGGTATTGTAAATTCAATAAAGATTTTGATCTGTAGCAAAATGGCAAAAACTATTTGTCCCTGATGCTAAAGCTACTTATTATTATTATTATTACATGCATTTATTTAGAGCTGATTATGCAGCACTTTTAAAATTGTATATTCACATCCATTCCTGTCCTCAAACAGCTTAAAATCCAAGGTCCTTATGTCACTTATAGGAGTCAGGAACAGGTCAGGAACCAATGAACCTACTAATGTATCCTTGGATTGTGGGGGAAATTAAAGTACCCAAAGATAACCCACACAAGCACAGGGAGAAAATGCAAACTAGTTAAGGAAGCTTAAAGGATAACTGTCCTTTATTATAGCTATCCCTTAACTGACCCATCTTTCCTACCCCAGCATCCCTTCAAAGTCTTATATGAATCTGTCTTCACTCTGCCAGATTCCCATTGTTCCAAGTGGCAGTAAAGGATTTAGTGTTACACCCAGCTGTAAACTTGCCATTGTGATTTGATCCTAAGTATATTTTTAATACAATATTAGCCCATTGGGCCTATAAGATGCATACTTAGCATTAAGTAAAGTAAACAAGATCACAGAGATCCATATTGTAGATATTGACAGCCGCTGGACATTGGAGACAAAAGTAAACAATATGTGCATTCCTTCATGCACATAAATAATGCATGTTCATATCCTAATACTGTTTATATTTATGTATCCTTCTGACATCGACACTGTACTTATTTTGGCTCTGAGGATCAAAGTGCTATTGTAAGAAAACTTGCAATCCAATACTATGTCCATCCAATGACTATAGAAACCTTCTCATTTATCCAGGTATAACTCAAATCCAGTTGAGGTCAGAAATATTGTTGACTTAACTAACATGCATGCTGAAAATTTGCAAAAAGGAAATACCATAAAAAGCAATTTTACAAAATCTTTCTAGCATAGCTGGTAATAACTTGTTTCCTTTTAACTTACTAAATGATGCAGCAGTCTCGTGAGAGATGACGAGTACACATAAAAAAAATTCCCAGTGGTGAGAAGACGTCTGGACAATGAAATCGCTGGGAAAATACTTTATGTTCAGAAATGAGAATTGTTTGTGCAGACATGCTGCCTCCACATGCAATATAATGTTTTCTAGGCACTAGGAAATCAGGATTATCTATTGCAAAACATTTGAGGCACTGTCACTTCATTGATTACCACCCATTAAATAAAAGAACAATTCATAAATAAATTCATATGTTTACAAACAGAATATATGTTGCATCAAGTCAGTACACTGAAATTGAAAAAAAAACTATTTTGGTGGTTGGCCTCGAAGGATCCCCCTATAAAGGTGAATTGTAAAAACATTGATCTGTCGAAATAAAGTGTACTGGACTGACCGAGGTGAGCATGACTGCTTCCTGCTAAATGTCCTTTATTTTCTCTCCCAACATTGGAATAAGTCTGTCTCCAGCTGTGTGTATTGGAGTTAGCCCTTGTACACACGGTCAGAAATTCCGACCACAAAATCCGTCAGATTTTTTCCAACGGATTTTGCCCGAAACTGGTGTTGCATACACACGGTCGGACAAAGTTGTCGGAAAATACAATAGTTCGGAACGTGATGACGTTTGTTCGTTCCAACGGGACTACGTTCATTCTAGTAGCCAATAGCTTTGGTCTCATAATTTTATCTGAGCATGCGTGGAACTTTGTTCGATCGGAATTCTCTACAAATCATGTTGTGGGAAAATTTTATATCCAGCTCTCAAACTTTGTTGGTCGGACATTCCGACGGAAAAAGTCAGATGGAGCCCACACACGGTCAGATTATCCGACAACACGGTCTGATCGGACATTTTCTGTCGGAATGTCTGACCGTGTGTACAAGGGCTTACAGTATATTAGATAGAATTTTCCTCTGCCACTACGATACCACTAGGATGCAACCACTTGATATCGTTTATAGACAACCATAGAAGTTTTACGAGTTTATCAATTGTATGTATACTCCTCTCACAAGTCTCTTCAGCTCAGTTTGCCTTCTGGCAGTAATTAAAGGGGAATTACACTGTATCTGAGCACCACAAACCAAGAACGCTATTTGATTCATCCATCCATGTCTTCATGCTTTATTTTGTTCAGAAATCACTTTGAAAGCATTTTTGTCCCTGACCATTTTGAGTAAGGGCAGATGATTCGTGTAGCATTTACTTCCTAGAATCCACCTGCTCTTAGCTTAGGCATGCAGGCAGGAGGATTATGCTTAGCTTAAAAAACCCTTCTCCCCTCCTGAAGACTCCTGGGATGTATTACATCATTTTGCCCAAGGCTTGGAAACCAGGAAGTAACTGATCAAATGTAAAAAAAATAAAAGTTTAGAACAAATAAATATAATATATTTTCCTATCTATTTACTAATGTTAGCAGCATAAGGATTAAAAATATTCAGTGTTGATTGAGAGAGTGAAGTTCACTTAAAAGTGGAACTTCATCCAAAAGAGGAAGTTCTGTTTGTTTGCATCCTCCCCTTCCCTTCACTGCCACATTTGGCACATTTTTTGGGGGGAGTGGGGACAGGTACACACTCCCACTTCTGGTCAGATGCATCGTGGCCATCTGAGTTCGGTCCTGCCCCTTCCCTTGCAGTCTTCTGGGACACTTCACAGATTCCAGAAGACTTCAGGACCATTCACAAGGTGTGCACAGTTCACACATGTGCAGTAGGAAATCACCTGTAAAGCCACAAGGCTTCACTTCTTGTTTCCCTTTCTTGGGATGCCAACGCCTGCACCCAAACCTGATTGAAGAATTAGCTTGGGTAAGGACAATGCCGGATCCCTGGACAGGTAAGTATCCTTATATTAAAAGTCAGCAGCTACAGTATTTTTTGGGGGCGTGTTGCTTATTTAGTATTCAGTAGCTTGATTTATTAAACTTGGTTGTAATTTTGGGAGTTTCAAATAAAGTTCTATTGCAAATCATTTCATCAAAACCATTGAAAATGAGATTTGCATATTGTTGAAATATTTTTAATGGTCCTACATATTTGTGCATGATGCATAGGTGACTTACTGTGGATTCTAGATTTTTGCATGGATAGATGAACATTCATCTGTATTAGCACAATTGTTTCGCTTTATTGACTATGATCTGGAAACAAATCCCGTGTAAATTATAACTTCCCTTGCAAAATGAACTGTCTATTTGCAAAGTGTCCATGTATACTGTATGAAGTGCTGCACCGTAAACTGATTTTATAAGTATTCTCCAGTCTCATTATGCTCCTGTGATTTCTGTTACTTAAGCAGCCAATTGTCTCTCAATGTGACTAGACATTTGACCTTCCTGTTCCTATTAGAATAAAGAGCTATGAATGAGAATTAATATCGCTGCCATCAAGTGACAGTAATGCTCCTTCTATAACAGAAGTATTTATTCCTGTTTCTAACTTTTTTTCTTTTTTTTGCAATAAAATTTTTATTCTTGATGCCTGTTAATTTGGTGTCCACACTTTTGGATATTGGCACAGTTTGAATGCTTTACCCAATTGAGGTCAGGATTCCTCTTTCTCCACTGTGTCTCCATACATTACATTAAAAAGTCCCAATATCTGCTATCAATCACTATCCCCTGAGGACATCTATTGTGATGAAATGCGTTGGGCAGAGACTTGGTAGTGATGTCATTGTGCACGCGCACTTGATCAAGTGGCATGGTTTTATCTTAAATGCTGTCTTATTCAAGTCTTTTGTGAATATATTTTTTATCTAATAAAGGGGTGTTTTGAATAAAATGCAAAATAGTTGTTTTGTTTTCCTTCATGCCATTTGTGGTAGTTACTACTGATATGAGTTAGTGATATTAGCTAAGAGTATTAAACATCTATGGGCTAAGATTGAGACTGGATATCTTAAATACTTCCTGGTGGTTCTGAAGCCCTAACCTGCAAACTAGCGCTTCTGACCTCACCACCTTAGGGGTCCGATTATTCAGTAAGCAGCTGGTGTTTCTCTGTTGGTATGGATCACCTACTGTAAATCTTAAAGTTTGCGCGGTGGATTGCTGGCACTTGTAGTTCACACATCACATGGACTGTTTATGTTTATTTTTTATTAGATTTTTGAGTGTCATTACCCTATATTTTATCACTGAAGTCACTATTCATAGTTGAATTGTTATCATTTAAAGGGACAGTTCAACTATTTAATGTATCACATTTGTTCTGTGTTTAGTATTCTGAGACAGTATAGAGTGTGACTTCCCATATATTATTTGCATTTGCTTCGTTTATTCACCCTTCACCAAATGCAGAGTATTATGCACAAAGTGCATTTATCATTATATACTGCAAATAAGATTAACACAGTTGCTTTGTTTTTTTTTGTTTTTTTTAGTCCCTGTAATGTAGTTTTATAACCTGTTTATATTACCAGTAGATCCATTATTTTCCCACCTCCTTTAACAATCTGATAACACTGTTGGTGCTTCAGTAAAGGAACAGTGCAGTCCCTTTTGGACAGAGTAGTCTTGAATGGACATGCAGTTTTAAATTTACTTTAAGAAAAATCCAAAATAATAAAAAGCCCAACTCTAGTTGACATGTTTTAAGCAGTTACAGCAACAGAAAAAAAAGGCTTTATACCATCCAAAAAAGCGCACCATTGTAAGTACACTTGGCATTGTTATATTTTATTCCAACCTCTGTAACTTTAATTTTTCTGGATATATTGGTCTGTATGTAAAGTTGGAGAACATGTAATAAAGGTATGGAGAAAAAAGGAATCCACATACTGATACTATAATACAGGTATTAACACATGCAGAATACAATATTCTTCACTATAATGGTCTTTTAAAAGCAGTTTAATGATTTTTGTAGGATCTGATCAATCAGAAACAATTCTCATGGGCAATAGAGCCTATAGTGTATTCAGATTACTGGAACAGACATCATTATGGACAACTCAAGTCCACCAATATAATTACTTTGAGTTAAAAACACAATAGACTCTCTTAAAAGATCTATAATCCCTAATCTGCCTGCTTACATTTTCTACATCACACAGTAGACAATAAATAGTGCACAAATATCCTATGAATATGTACATTGTACGAATATCTATCACATTTAATACTTAGTTCAAAAGTAGCTGCTCTCCCTCTCAAAGTATGATGTAGATCTTAATATAATGTATGTGTAAGGCCGCGTACACACGAGAGGATTGTCCGTCCAACTTAGTCCGCTGAACCGTGTTTCAGCGGACAATCCGCTCGTGTGTGGGCTTCAGCTGACTTTTTCAGCGGACAGTCTGACGGACTAAGTCTTTTGGAATTTCCGTAATTTTGTCCGTCCAAACTTGGTTTCAGCGGACAGCCCGCTCGTGTTTAGGCAAGTTGGACGGACTAAGTATGGCGCATGCTCAGAAAGGATTTACACGCCGAAGGTTGCATTGCAGTGTATTGGACGTCGTTTTTCTAGTCCCGTCGTACGTGCTGTACACGTCATCGCGCAAGCTTTCAGCGGACTGTCTGTTCATCGTGTGTGGTCAAGTCCGTTCATTCAAAAGTTGGACGGACTGTCTGTCGGATTGTCTGACGAACTTAGTTGGGCAGACAATCCGCCCGTGTGTACGCGGCCTATGTGTTGCAGCAAATATACTGACCTGCTCTGTGTGATGCTATTGCACAAAGAGGCCTTGAATCTCCACTTCTGGGGTCCCCTGACGGTGCTCTCTGCTCCTTCTCTTCTCCATGTGCCCCCATAGCAAGCCGCTTAAGTGGGGGCACTCACAGTGGGGAAAACTATTTGATGCCCTGTAGATTTTGTAAGATTGTACACTTACAAAGAAATGAAGGTCTATAATTTGTATAATAGGTGTATTTTAAATGATAGAGACAGAATATCAACCATAAATCCAGAAAAAAAACTCATGATACAGATGTTAGAAACTGAGTTGCAGTTCAGTGAGTAAAATAAGTTTTTGATTCCCAAGCAAAACATGACTTAGTACTTGGTGGAGAAACCCTTGTTGGCCAGCACAGAGGTAAGATGTTTCTTGTAGTTAGTGACCATGTTTGCACACATCTAGGGAGGAATTTTGGTCCACTCTTCTTTACAGATCTTCTCTAAATCCTTAAGGTTTCTTGGCTGTTGTTTGGCAACACGAAGTTTCAGCCCCCTCTATACATTTTCTATAGGATTAAGGTCTGGAGACTGGCTAGGCCACTCTATGACCTTAATGTGTTTCTTCTTAAGCCACTCCTTTGTTGCCTTGTAGGTATTGTAGGTATGTTTTGGGTCATCGTCATACTGGAAGACCCATCTACTACCCATCTTCAGTGTTCTGGCTGAGGGAAGAAGGTTCTCATCCAAGATTTTACAATACCTGGCCCTAGCCATTGGCCCTTCAATGCATCAAAGTCAAATGCAAAAATATATATCCAAATCAAGAACGGCGCTGTCCCCACCTATCCAGTTCCACTGAGGTGCATCTAAAAAGTATTGAATCCACTCCGGGCGTTGCTGCTCTTTCTGAAATCCACTGGGTGGCAGACAATTCTATAAAGTACAAAGCAAGAGAGAGCGCACACCAGAAACAGTCTGATGCATAGCCTAGGAGTCAGCACACACGCCGAGAGATCCGCCCCCTGGCCGCGAGTGACGTCATTCACAGCCGGCTGGTCCGTGCATGTGAGACGCGGAGAGAGGGATTGCGTACTCATAGCAAGCAGGCGAATTGAAAGCCTGGTTATCCCCGCTGTAAGCCGCTACAGGGAGCAGGAAATCGGGAGATGAGGCAGCCGTGGAGGCTTCTGATTTCAATGCTACAACAAATTCGGCAATCTGTGAGTGTGATACTTGGCTTTTTACTTTCTTATTAGATTTAATAAACGTTAATGCACTAGGGCTGGTGTGCGCTCTCTCTTGCTTTGTACTTTAATGCATCAAAGTCAGCCTGGGAAACAGCCCCAAAGCATAATGTTTCCATCTCCGTGCTTGACTATAGGGATGGTGTTGTTAGGGTCATAGTCAGCAATTTTCTTCTTCCAAACACAGCATTTTCGAGTTAATGCCAAAGAACTTAATTTTGGTCTCATCTGTCCACAGCACTTTCTCCCAATCCTTCTCTGAATCATTTAGATGTTCATTGGCAAATTTCAGACGGGCCTGTACATGTGCCTTCCTGAGGAGGGGGACCTTGCGGGGCCCTGCAGGATTTCAATCCATGGAGGCTGTCAGGGACCTACCCGCAGGAGAACTGGCATCAATGGCCAGCAGAATTGCAGACCTGCAAATGCTAATTCCCCAATGCTAATGCACGCGCGCACAGGCGAGGACGGCCAGGACAACATATTCGTCAGTGTGCATGCGCGCGCCAATGCGCGCCAGTGCGCACACCCGTGCGCCAATGCGCGCCAGTGCACACACCTGTGTGCCAATGCGCACATGTGTACGCCAATGCCCACGCAATACGTGAGAGACGCCAGTGTCCTATTTAAAGCCTGCTGCAGCAGTGACCAACTGCTGCATGATCTTCAGCTTTTGTTTGTTCCTGAGTTCCTGTTCCTGTTGTCTTGGATACCTGTTAACGACCCGGCTTGCCTTGACCCGTCTGATCTGTGTTGACCCCAGCTTGACCCCTGGCTTGTTCCTGTTTACCTGCTTGACCTGCTGCTCTGTGTATGACCCCAGCTTGTTCCATTGACGTTGTTACTGCTTGCTGTCCTGTGCATGAACTCCGGCTTGGCTCCTGACACAGCTTCTGGTTCCTCCTACTGCACAATCTCATCTGGTACTTCCAAGGTACCCCTGCCCAGCGGTCTACCCTGCTCATCAGCTGCCTGCCAGTGGACTTCTCTTCTCCACCTCAGCTTGCTGCAGCCAGCAACCCCTGCTGCTTTGAGTACAGTTCTGCCTGTGTCACCTCCAGGGGGTGCTCTGCACTTAGTCGCAAGGGAATGCCTCCTAGCATTTCAGCCTCTGATCAGGTACGTGATAAAGACATATTGTGTTACCAATGGTTTGTTTAGTGACTGTGGTCCTTACTGTCTTGAGATCACTCACAAGCTCCTCCTATGTAATTTTGGGATGATCTCTCACTTTTCTCATGATCATCCTTACGCCATGAGTCAAAATCTTGCATGGAGCTCCAGACTGAGGGCGATTGGTGGTTATTGCACATTTCTTCCATTTGGGAATAATCGCTCCAACAGTTGTCTCCTTCTCATCAAGCTTCTTGCTGATGGCCTTGTAGCCCAATCCAGCTTTGTGCGGGTCTACAATCTTGTCACTGAAGTCCTTTGACAGCTCTTTGGTCTTGCCCATGATGTTGAGATTTTAATGGAAGAAAGGGATTCTGTGGACAGGTGTCTTTTATACACAACGAGTTGTTGTAAGGAGCACCTTCCTAAATTGACAGGAGTAATCTATGTACCACATGAGCACATACTGTAGCCAGTCTGTGGGAGCCAGAATTATTGTTGATTGGTAGGGGAGCAAAGACTTATTTTACTCACTGAACTACAACTCAATTTTTAACATTTTTAATGTGGGTTTTTTTCTGGATTTTTAGTTGATATTCTGTCTCTATCATTTAAAATGAGAACAATTATAGGCCATTCATTTCTTTGTAAATGGGCAAACGTACAAAATCTGCAGGGGCTCAAATAATTATTTTCCCCACTGTATGCAGACTCGCTTTCAAGCCGGTACATCCATTAACACACACAGCTTGCAACCTTCCCTCTCGCTCAGAATTTGGTTGACAGCAACAGGATCCAATGGCTCCTACTGCTGCCTCGGTGCCTATGAGAGACAGGGAGAGAAAACAGCCCCTGCTGCATGATATAAAGAAGAGCCAAATAAGTATTTAAAAGGGGGCTGGGGGAGCTGATTATGGAAGGTGTTTTAACTTTTGAATGCAATAAGGTAAAAAAAAAAAACCTAATGCCTTAAGAACCACTTTAAGACAGTATTTAAATCTTTGTAACCCCAGCAAATTGTCTACAGAATCCAGTGAAGTTCAAAGAGCAGGGTTAAATGTATAGATAATAATACATGAATGTAAATAATTAAAGAACTGCTTAATTCCAATGAATTTAACCACTTAAGGACCGCCTCACGCTGATGTACGTCAACAGAATGGCACGGCTGGGCACAAGCACGTACCTGTACATTGCTCTTTAAGTGCCCAGCCGTGGGTAGGGAGCGCACCACCGGCGGTGCGCTCCTGACCCGGCCCTGAGCTCCGTGACCGTGGCCGCGGGACCAGCGGACCCGATCGACGCTGGTGTCCCACGATTGGGTCACAGAGCTGAAGAATGAGGAGAGGTCTGTGTAAACAAACCTCTCCCCGTGCTTCCTACTGTGGCTGTCACCGATTGTCTGTTCCCTGACATAGGGAAAGACAATCAGTGATGTCACATGCCAGGCCACGCACCTTACAATAAAAAAAACACATAACGTCATACATAACACCTACACTGCCCCCTAGTGGTTAACTCCTTCACTGCCAGTGTCATTTACACAGGAATCAGTGCATTTAAATAGCACTGATTGCTGTATAAATGACAATGGTCTCAAAAATGTGTCAAAATGTCCGATGCGTCTGCCATAATGTCGCAGACACAATAAAAATCGCTGATCGCCGCCATTACTAGTAAAAAAAAATATTAATAAAAATGCTATAAAACTATCCCCTATTTTGTAAATGCTATAACTTTTGCGCGAACCAATCAATAATCGCTAATTGCAATTTTTTTACTAAAAGTATGTAGAAGATCACGTATCGGCCTAAACTGAGGAAAAAAAATAGTTTTTTATATATTTTTTGGGGATATTTATTATAGCAAAAAGTAAAAAATATTGAATTTTTTTCAAAATTGTCGCTCTCTTTTTGTTTATAGCGCAAAAAAGAAAAACCGCAGAGGTGATCGAATACCACCAAAAGAAAGCTCTATTTGTGGAAAAAAAAGGACACCAATTTTGTTTGGGAGCCACGTCGCATGACCGCGCAATTGTCAGTGAAAGCGACGCAGTGCCGAATCGCAAAAAGGGGCTTGGTCCTTTGGCTGCAAATTGGTTTGGGGCTTAACTGGTTAAACATAGTCTGAATCTAACAGGCAGCACTGACCACTATGACTTAAATCTATCAAATTGCAAACTTGTCAGAATATTGACATTTTCAGCTGATTAGGCAGGCATAATCCAGCACTGCACATACAGTATCTGCCTTGTGTATATGCCTGTCAAAAAATTAAAGTATGAGTCTAATAATTCTGTATTGGGATGGATAATTAGAGAGGTTCTTAGTTTTACAGAATATCAACTGAATAGAACTGGGAACCCAGCTCTGATTAAGCTTATCATACATTAGTACAATTTTGTTTTAACTTCCTACAGAAATTCTGAAAAATAAATCACCATGGTTTTGATCTTGCCTTCATTGGGTCAACCAATTAAATTTGAGAGCCCTTAAAATTGAATCCAGACCTGCTACTAGACAGTTATCTTTCGTCTCTAGAACATGCATGATTTATTTCGAACGAAAATCACTTTCACAGTTAAAATTACATTCAATTGTGAAAAATTTCTATTTGAATTCGCGTGTCACTGCAATCAAAAATGATCATCGATTTGACCCCAATAACCATTAGAAAATCAAAGGAATATTTCAAAAATAAATTTTTTTAAATTAAATTATAATAGTGTAGGGCCAACTTAAAGTGGAAGTAACATTGATTGTAAAACAAATGGCTGAAAGGCAGGGTATTAATGGTAGAGGAGATCTTATTGGTCTCTTCTGCCATAAATGCACTTCTGGCTGTTAGTTGTCATGTTCATTGAGCCGCGCATGTACAGCTCAGCGACTATTTAGGGCCCCGATCCGTGCCTCGGCGATTTGACTCCCGTGTACATGCACGGGAGTGACGTCATCGTGGCCTGGCCTATTGCATGGCTGAAGGCATGGGATCCGGGTTAAAATGCAAGCTATGGAGGCCCAGTGGATCAATCCTCCCACAGCACTGGAGGACACCATATGACAGGTAAGTCTGCCATAACGTACTAATATGCTGTGCATACTAGCACATTATGACATAACCCACCTGGGGGGGGGGTCTAAAAAACAAATGTTATAGTAGATTTTACTTTAACTTTACTGTTTCTGTAAGCCTTTCAGTCATAACTTACCATGCTGTCTTAACCACTTTCAGACCGGACCATTTTGCTGGTCAATGACCAGAGGTCTTTTTACAATTTGGCACTGCGCTGCTTTAACTGGTAATTGCGCGGTCATGCAATGTTGTACCCAAACAAAATTTGCGTCCTTTTTTTCCCACAAATAGAGCTTTCTTTTAAAGGTATTTGACTGACTCTGCGATTTTTATTTTTTTGCGATATAAACGTAAAAAGACCGCAAATTTTGAAAAAAAATGATATTTTCTACTTTTTGTTATTAGAAAAATCCAATAAACTCAATGTTAGTCATACATGTAGGCCAAAATGTATTCAGCCACATGTCTTTGGTAAAAAAAAAGTCAATAACTGTATATTTATTGGTTTGCGCAAAAGTTGTCACATCTACAAACTAAGGTACATTTTCTGGAATTTACGCAGCTTTTAGTTTATGACTGCCTATCTCATTTCTTGAGGTGCTAAAATGGCAGGGCAGTACAAAACCCCCCCAAATGACCCCATTTTGGGAAGTAGACACCCTAAGGAAATTGATAAGAGGCATGTTGAGCCCATTGAATATATTTTTTTTTTTACACAAAGTTGTCACTAAATGATATATTGCTCACACATGCCATGGTTATATGTGGAATTGTACCCCAAAATACATTCTGCTGCTTCTCCTGAGTACGGGGATACCCCATGTGGTCGACTTTTTGGAAGCCTAGCCGCGTACGGGGCCCCGAAAACCAAGCACCGCCTTCAGGATTTCTAAGGGCATACATTTGTAATTCCACTCCTCACTACCTATCACAGTTTTGAAGGCCATAAAATGCCAAGATGGCACAAAACACCCACAAATGACCCCATTTTAGAAAGTAGACACCCCAAGCTATTTGCTGAGAGGCATGTTGAGTCCATGGAATATTTTATATTTTGCCACAAGTTGCGGGAAAATTACAAACTTTATTTTTTTTTCACAAAATTGTCACTAAATGATATATTGCTCACACATGCTATGGGCATATGTGAAATTACACCCCAAAATAAATTCTGCTGCTTCTCCTGAGTACGGGGATACCACATGTGTGGGACTTTTTGGGAGCCTAGCCGCGTACGGGGCCCCGAAAACCAAGCACCGCCTTCAGGCTTTCTAAGGGCGTAAATTTTTGATTTCACTCCTCACTACCTATTACAGTTTTGAAGGCCATAAAATGCCAAGATGGCACAAAACTCCCACAAATGACCCCATTTTAGAAAGTAGACACCCCAAGCTATTTGCTGAGAGGCATGTGGAGTCCATGGAATATTTTATATTTTGCCACAAGTTGCGGGAAAATTACAAACTTTTATTTTTTTTTTTTTTTTTTCACAAAGTTGTCACTAAATGATATATTGCTCACACATGCCATGGTTATATGTGGAATTGTACCCCAAAATACATTCTGCTGCTTCTCCTGAGTACGGGGATACCACATGTGGTCGACTTTTTGGAAGCCTAGCCGCGTACGGGGCCCCGAAAACCAAGCACCGCCTTCAGGATTTCTAAGGGCATACATTTGTAATTCCACTCCTCACTACCTATCACAGTTTTGAAGGCCATAAAATGCCAAGATGGCACAAAACACCCACAAATTACCCCATTTTAGAAAGTAGACACCCCAAGCTATTTGCTGAGAGGCATGTTGAGTCCATGGAATATTTTATATTTTGCCACAAGTTGCGGGAAAATTACAAACTTTATTTATTTTTCACAAAGTTGTCACTAAATGATATATTGCTCACACATGCTATGGGCATATGTGAAATTACACCCCAAAATAAATTCTGCTGCTTCTCCTGAGTACGGGGATACCACATGTGTGGGACTTTTTGGGAGCCTAGCCGCGTACGGGGCCCCGAAAACCAAGCACCGCCTTCAGGCTTTCTAAGGGCGTAAATTTTTGATTTCACTCCTCACTACCTATTACAGTTTTGAAGGCCATAAAATGCCAAGATGGCACAAAACTCCCACAAATGACCCCATTTTAGAAAGTAGACAAACTTTGATTTATTTTTTAATTTTTTTCACAAAGTTGTCACTAAATGATATATTGCTTACACATGCCATGGTTATATGTGGAATTGTACCCCAAAATAAATTCTGCTGCTTCTCCTGAGTACGGGGATACCACATGTGTGGGACTTTTTGGGAGCCTAGCCGCGTACGGGGCCCCGAAAACCAAGCACCGCCTTCAGGCTTTCTAAGGGCGTAAATTTTTGATTTCACTCCTCACTACCTATTACAGTTTTGAAGGCCATAAAATGCCAAGATGGCACAAAACTCCCACAAATGACCCCATTTTAGAAAGTAGACACCCCAAGCTATTTGCTGAGAGGCATGTGGAGTCCATGGAATATTTTATATTTTGCCACAAGTTGCGGGAAAATTACAAACTTTTATTTATTTTTTTATTTTTTTCACAAAGTTGTCACTAAATGATATATTGCTCACACATGCCATGGTTATATGTGGAATTGTACCCCAAAATACATTCTGCTGCTTCTCCTGAGTACGGGGATACCACATGTGGTCGACTTTTTGGAAGCCTAGCCGCGTACGGGGCCCCGAAAACCAAGCACCGCCTTCAGGATTTCTAAGGGCATACATTTGTAATTCCACTCCTCGCTACCTATCACAGTTTTGAAGGCCATAAAATGCCAAGATGGCACAAAACACCCACAAATTACCCCATTTTAGAAAGTAGACACCCCAAGCTATTTGCTGAGAGGCATGTTGAGTCCATGGAATATTTTATATTTTGCCACAAGTTGCGGGAAAATTACAAACTTTATTTATTTTTCACAAAGTTGTCACTAAATGATATATTGCTCACACATGCTATGGGCATATGTGAAATTACACCCCAAAATAAATTCTGCTGCTTCTCCTGAGTACGGGGATACCACATGTGTGGGACTTTTTGGGAGCCTAGCCGCGTACGGGGCCCCGAAAACCAAGCACCGCCTTCAGGCTTTCTAAGGGCGTAAATTTTTGATTTCGCTCCTCACTACCTATTACAGTTTTGAAGGCCATAAAATGCCAAGATGGCACAAAACTCCCACAAATGACCCCATTTTAGAAAGTAGACACCCCAAGCTATTTGCTGAGAGGCATGTGGAGTCCATGGAATATTTTATATTTTGCCACAAGTTGCGGGAAAATTACAAACTTTTATTTATTTTTTTATTTTTTTCACAAAGTTGTCACTAAATGATATATTGCTTACACATGCCATGGTTATATGTGGAATTGTACCCCAAAATACATTCTGCTGCTTCTCCTGAGTACGGGGATACCACATGTGGTCGACTTTTTGGAAGCCTAGCTGCGTACGGGGCCCCGAAAACCAAGCACCGCCTTCAGGATTTCTAAGGGCATACATTTGTAATTTCACTCCTCACTACCTATCACAGTTTTGAAGGCCATAAAATGCCAAGATGGCACAAAACACCCACAAATGACCCCATTTTAGAAAGTAGACACCCCAAGCTATTTGCTGAGAGGCATGTTGAGTCCATGGAATATTTTATATTTTGCCACAAGTTGCGGGAAAATTACAAACTTTATTTATTTTTCACAAAGTTGTCACTAAATGATATATTGCTCACACATGCTATGGGCATATGTGAAATTACACCCCAAAATAAATTCTGCTGCTTCTCCTGAGTCCGGGGATACCACATGTGTGGGACTTTTTGGGAGCCTAGCTGCGTACGGGGCCCCGAAAACCAAGCATCGCCTTCAGGCTTTCTAAGGGCGTAAATTTTTGATTTCACTCCTCACTACCTATTACAGTTTTGAAGGCCATAAAATGCCAAGATGGCACAAAACTCCCACAAATGACCCCATTTTTGAAAGTAGACACCCCAAGCTATTTGCTGAGAGGCATGTGGAGTCCATGGAATATTTTATATTTTGCCACAAGTTGCGGGAAAATTACAAACTTTTATTTATTTATTTATTTTTTTCACAAAGTTGTCACTAAATGATATATTGCTCACACATGCCATGGGCATATGTGAAATGACACCCCAAAATAAATTCTTCTGCTTCTCCTGAGTACGGGGATACCACATGTGTGGGATTTTTTGGGAGCCTAGCCGTGTACGCGGCCCCGAAAGCCAAGAACCGCCTTCAAGCTTTCTAAGGGCGTAAATTTTTGATTTCACTCCTCACCACCTATTACAGTTTTGAAGGCCATAAAATGCCAAGATGGCACAAAACCCCCCCAAATGACCCCATTTTAGAAAGTAGACACCCCAAGCTATTTGCTGAGAGGCATGTTGAGTCCATGGAATATTTTATATTTTGACACAAGTTGCGGGAATATTACAAACTTTTTTTTTTTTTTTTACAAAGTTGGCACTAAATGATATATTGCTCACACATGCCATGGGCATATGTGAAATGACACCCCAAAATAAATTTTGCTGCTTCTCCTGAGTACGGGGATACCACATGTGTGGGACTTTTTGGGAGCCTAGCCGCGTACAGGGCCCCGAAAACCAAGCACCACCTTCAGGATTTCTAAGGGTGTGGGTTAGGGGGGTACCCTAGAGCTAAAGGGGGCTAACCCTAACTGCCCTAACAGTTATTGCAGTCACAAATGACACCAATGCAATAATAAAAAAAAAAAAAAAATGCAATTGGTGTCACTGTGACTGGGGGTGCAGGGGTGATTGGGGGGGTGATCGGGGGGTGAAGGGGGGGTGAAAGTGTGCCTGGTATGTTCTACTGTGTAGTGTAGTGTTGGTGCAACTCACCGATCCTCTCTCCTCGGTGCCGGAACGAAAAATACCGACACGGAGGAGAGATTACATCACTTCCTCTGCCTGTGTTTACATTACAGGAGAGGAAGTGATGTCATGCTGCAATTCCATTCGTCAGGAGCGATCGCGAGGGGGTGGCCATGAATGAATGGCCGCCCCCTCATCCCGGATCGCTCCTGAACGGATTCCGACTGCCGATCGGGCCCCCCACCCGCGGGAAGGCAGGGACGTACATGTATGCCCATATGCCTGCCCGTGCCATTCTATCGACGTACATCGTTGTGCGGCGGTCGGCAACTGGTTAAAGTCGAAGTAAACCCTTCTATCGATTTCATGCAGTCAAGGAAGCTGCCATCTTGGCCTCTAATGATTCTTCAACTGCCATAATGCTGCACATGTGATCAGTTATGAAACCAGCCATTGGATGGATTGAAAGTTTGGTTGAGAGCACAACCAATGTGAAAGTTAGCATTTCCAGCATGCCGGGAATGTAAGTGTTTTTTGAAACAGGGTTTACTCCCGCTTTAATGGTAGTAACACATAATTTACTTTGAATGGCTTGACTGCCAATGACAGCCTAGAACATACTGTATGTCAGGCCACGGTAAGGTTAGACCCCATGTAATTAAGTTTTGGGGTTTGTGAGTGAAAAATGTGCAAAATTAAAAAGATGGAGCTCCAAAGGTTTCTGTTTATAGCAAATATATATATATCCAGTAACTAAAAATAAGTTGATAGTATGTTGGGCTTTGTTTTGTTTTTATAATACTCCTCCTGGAGGCACGTTTGTAAGGTGATAGTTGTTTAACTGGTCATTTGTTTGCATTTTTACATCTTAGACTTCATTGACATAATAAAGCACTGCATTACTGTGTGTAATGGTGGGCTGTGTTAAGACAGCTTATTCATTTGAATGGGCTGGAATTGCACCTCAAGGCATGTGTTATTTTTTGAATGCAGTGCCCCACAATAAATGGATGTTCTATCCATTGAAGTGCACTACAATGCAAGTAAACTGTGTTGTATTGTCTAGGTACACTGCACGCTGTGTTACATTTTACCTTGAGTAACTTCTATGCGGTAATGTAAATTGGCCGTTAAATAAGTTAAGTTCAAAAAAAAAAATCTTGTCCTGATTTACAGGTTGTGAAGTACTTTCACCAACTGCATTTTAAATAAAAAGCAAAAAAGAAAAGAAAACCCCTACAAGTAGAATAAAATATTTTTCTAAAACTTATTGGAGAAAAATATGTTGTTTTTTGAAGTACGGTTTTTCTTTAAATTGATAAATTGATAGTTTTTCTTTATAAATAATCACCTGGATGTTAATGTTCTGATATTTTTTCCATATGCTGTCTGGCTTTTTCTTTGGTTATATATTTAATAATGTACATTATATAACACCTAGGCAAGCTGTGTTTCACTAGACGACTCTTGTCCATGCCTGGATTATTGAATAAATAGCTCATTAATGGCAGTAGACGGCAATTACCTCTTTGCTCCCATAGGACTGTTGAGCATTATGAATGGTTAATGTGCAAAGAGATTCTCAGCTCCCATAATGAAAATGGTAAACTCATTATATTTACTCCGTGTTTCACGTCTAGAGAGAAAATTGAATTATAGAATAAGTGAGGGAGTACCCGGGGAGATAGGGTAGCAATGATGTAAAGGGTATGTGTAGTATATAATTATTTCCTTACAGTCGCCTTTCTGAGAACACGGATAACCCAACGCTGAAACACAATTAGAACAAAACACTTAATGTATCAGTATTGCTTAGTGTTTCAAAGGCTAACAAAGTGAGATTCTAAGAATACATCCATGTTACAAAGCGTGTTGCAGCTACTAGACACGTATTGGCTTATTTAAAGGAAACCTGTGCTGATAAATTAGTAGACTGCTATTGCTGATCTCTACTTTTGGAAATGCTAATTGCCTGACTGTTATATTGATCCAAGGGCTTTATTACTTTCAAATCATTAACCTGGAAAAAAACATGCAGATCAGGAGTTCTGGCCTTCCTCTGACTTTACTAGCTACATGCTTGTTCCCAGTCAATGACTCAAAATATTATTTCAGGCTGATATGAAGGACTCAATTTAATACAGTTCTGTATATATTAAAGCGGAAGAAAAACCTAAGTCTAACGTTTCTTAAAATGTTCCCTCTCTGTCTCCTTCTACCTGTCCTGCATAACCTGTTTAACCATTTGTCTACTGACCACTTTTATCCCCTTCCTGCCCAGACCAATTTTCAGCTTTCAGTGCTGTCACATTTTGAATGACAATTACTCATTCATGCAACACTGTACCTATATGATTTTTTTGTCATTTATTTCACACAAATAGAGCTTTCTTTTGGTAGTATTTAATCAGCACTGTTTTTTTGGGGGGGTTTTGTGTTTTAAATCAAAAATTTGGGGGGGGGAGATGCATCTTTCTTTGTTTCTGTTATAAAATGTTGCACATAAGTAATTTCTCTTCATAAATTTTGGCCAAATTTTATACTGCAACATTGCTTTGGTAAAAATAACCCAAACAATGTATATTATTTGGTCTGTGTTAAAGTTATAGAGTCTACAAGCTATGGTGCCAATCATTGAAAATTGATCACACCTGATCACACCTGATGTACTGATGACCTATCTCATTTCTTTAGACCCTAAGGCTCGGTTCACACAGGGGCGACTTGTCCAGGCGACTTAGCCGCCTGACAAGTCACGCTCCGTTCTGTACTATGGAACCGTTCTAATAGGAGCGACTCAAGTCGCTCCGACTTAGAAAAAAGGTTCCTGTACTATTTTTGGGGGCGACTTCAGGCGACTTGCATTGACTTCTATACAGAAGTCGTTTTGCAAGTCGCCGCTGAAGTCGTGTGCAGGTCGCGTATGCAAGTCGTGCCGCCCCTGTGTGAACCGAGCCTTACATGTCAGAACAGTACAAATACCCCCCAAATTACCCCTCTTTGCAAAGTAGACATTCCAAAGTATTTAGTAAGAGGCATTGTGAGTTTTTTGAAGTTGTATTTTTTTCCCACAATTCTTTGGGAAAAATATGTTTTTTCACACAATTGTCATATTTACAAGTTATTTCTCTCACACAGCATAGGCATACTTACAACTCCACCCCAAAACACATGCTGCTACTCCTCCTGAGAATGTGGATACCACATGTGTGAGACTTTTTTTCACAACCTAGCCTCATAGAGAGGCCCAACATGCAAGGAGCACCTTCAGGTGTTCTTGGGACATAAACTACACATCTAATTTCTTGACTACCTATTACAGTTTTAAATGCCCTGGAGCACCAAGATAATGGAATTCCCCACATAATGACCCCATTTTAGAAAGCAAACACCCCATTGTATATTTTAGGAGGCATAATGAGTCTTTTGAATATGTCTTTTTTTCCACAAGTTTTTAGAAAATGTGGAAAGAAAACGAAGATGTATTTTTTATTAACAACTCAAAATACGTTCTGCTAATCCTCCGGAGTATGAGAATACCACATGTGTGAGAATTTTCCACAGCCTGGCCACATACAGAGGTCCAACATCTACATAACACCTCCAGGCATTCTAGGGACATAAATTGCATATCTAATTTCCTGACTACCTATCACATTGTTGAATGCCCTGGTGCACCAGGACAGTGGAAACTACTACATTTTGGAAAGCAAACACCCCAACATATATTCTAAAATTCATAATGAGTCTTCTGAACATCTAATTTTTTTGACACAAGTTTTTAGAAAATGTGGAAAGAAAATGAAAATGTATTTGTTTTAACACAAAGTTGTCAATCTATAAGATATTTCTAACGAACGGCAAGGACATACCAAGAATAACACCCCACACATACATTCTGCTATTCTTCATGGTTTTAGGGATACCAAATGTGCAAAACCTTTTCAATGTCTGAACAGATCATGTACCCAACATTGCAACCTGTGTAACACAAAAATCAATAAACACTGTATAGAAAACAATGTAAACCAAAGATTACCTGTGGTTTGAGGAGAGCATTGTTCCAGGAAGCAGGCAGAGATGTGGTCAGTAACAGCCATAGAATCGTCCAGGCAGCATGTAGGAATATGCTCCATAAACATGCCAGGGTCAGTACAGGCAGCAGGCTGAAATCCAGGCAGCAGACAGGATCATGGTCCGTAAAACATCCTGAATCAGTAAAGGCAGCAGGCAGAGATATGGTAAGCACAATCAAAGTATTGGTCCAGGCAGCAGGCAGGAACATGGTCCATAAAAAGTCTTGGGTCATTACAGGCAGCAGGCAGAGATATAGTCAGCACAGCACAGGCAGTAGACAGAGATATGGTCAGCACAGCCAAAGTATTTGTCCTGACAGCAGGCAAGAACATCAGACTTGGGGCTTCGGTCAGGTAAGACCTGGGCACAGGTGTAGAGGCTTCTTCCCATCCAATATCTTTGAAGCCCCTGGACTCAAGAGCCTGATTCAGAAATTACAAAACCTTGTGAAAACCAAAAACTGGAATCAGAGAAAGAGTCCTCTCCTGTGATAATGGAGGTGAGCAGTAATTCTAGGCTTCTTTTAGCATTGTCCTTAGCAATGTTATTCAACTTTGGTCAAAGCTTCACAGATCATTTTTATCTACAGACGACCCTTTTCTGTATAGGCAGTTTTTTATATTTTTATTTTTTTAGTAAAGGTGAGCTATGCCTTTATATAAAATAGGCTCATTGCACATTTGGATTTTTGGGGTAAAACTGTGGTTTAGCAAGTTAGAGTATTATAACTGATTAAATATGACATTTGGTGCACAAAAGAAGAAAGAAGGGGGAGGAGGAAGCAGTGTGGAGCAGAGAGAAATTGTGCCCGGCCCAGCCAAACCAAGGAGCCTGAAGGAACAAAGAATTCATTTCTGCCTGATATGCTGTTTATGACTACCTGTAATGGGCGTCATGTACATTTGGTGAGTAGTATGTTTGCCTAGGGGTTGGTGGAAGAAAGCGCTTTTATTGTGATATTAATTTGATGGACTTATAAAGAAGTTTTCACCTTCACTTGTTTGGAGACTTCTGGTGGCGTTACACATATATTTATTTATTCATTATTGTCTCTGTGTATTTATTTTTTGTATGTTTATTTGACATTTTGAGTGCGGTATGAAAATCACTATTGTTTTTCACCTTTCACTGTTTCAGGCCATTTGCGCCTTATTAGGAGCGGCTCTATACATTTAATTTAATACACTTTATTATACAGTGAGTTGATCCAGGGTGTGTAGGTTCAAGGTTCACATTCCTTTTTTTTCTCACAGGTTTTTTTTTTTGTTTTTTTTGTTTTTAGTAAAGGCATGCCTTTAAGTAAAATAGGCTCATTTCATATTTGGATTTTTGGGGTAAAACTGTGGTTTAGCAAGTTAGAGTATTACAACTGATTAAATATGAAGGTGTGAGCTGTTAATTTTGTCTGTTCAGTCTTCATTTAGCTCCTTTTCATTTTAACAGTAACCTGTGAGGTACTAGGTAGTGTGTTTGAATATGCCTCAGTTAGGGGTCTTTATATATTGTTCATTAATTACCCAGTTGTATTTACCAAAGTCTTTGTTTCACTACTGTCACTGTGCTGTCAATAACACAGAAACTTACATGAGACTGTGAAAAATCTATATTGTCAGTTGGTAATTTTATGTTACTTAATTATTGCAGGGACTAGAAAACATTTTCTGGGCATAATGCCACAAAACATTCTTTTATGTGCTTCCAGGGCATTAATTAATTATTTAAAGGACACCTGTACTAAAAGTAACAACTGAAAATCTCTTTCTGAAAGTTTTATTTACCTGTCTATCTCTAGCTTAAAGTGATTGTAAAGTATTTTTTTAATTAAAATAGGGTTTATAGGTTTATACTTATAGGTTTATACTTACCTGCTCTGTGCAATGCTATTGCACACAGCGTTCCAAAACCTCCTCTTCTGGGGTCTCCCCCTTATGCTCTGGGCTCCTCCTTTTCTGTGTCTGCCCTCAAAGTAAGCTGCTTGCTATTGGGCAGACGTGCAAGCTCGCTCCTGAGCCGGACTGTGTGCATCCATATACATACACAGCATGGCTCAGCCCCGCCCCCTGCTCCATCCTAACTGGATTTGAGTGACAGCAGCAAGAGCAAATGGCTATTAGAAAAACCTGTGAGACTTGGAAGAGGGGAGACAAACTTGCAACTGGGCACAGCGTTGGTTCAAAAAAGGATCTGTCAGTTACTGATAGCTCGGATTCCCCCATGTATTTACTGGGAGAAGGAGAAGAAAGTGGTCACTTGACTACTAGAGAAGACATCAAAATAAAGTATATTACTTTGAGCTTGACAAATGTCTTAATGAAATGGATTGCATTGCATTGGAAGCCTATATATATCCTCGGTAAAGCTTTTCTTTAACCATTTAAGCCATATTTTACTATTTAAAGAAACATAATGATGCATTTTTGCAAGACTAGTTATGTGAAAGGTATTTTCAGGATATAACAAATAACAGATTACAGATTTCCACCCCAAATTCCCCCCCCCCCCCCCGCTCCCATACCTATTTCTTCCAGATCTACCGTTATATTCTGGCTCTGTTATTGCTATTTGTACAGAGAAACAGATTAGTGTGATATATAGCTATTTTTTCAAATATGTGAGTGGCAAGAACAATGATATTTTGAAAAATGCAGTAAATCATAACAATAGCGGTTTATGGAGATCACCAAAAGATTAATTTTAATTGGTCAACTTATTTTGATGGCTTTGCCCATTTTGAATTGTTGGCATATTTATGGGCTTATAAATGAATAACGATTGCTCACACTGGCTGGATACCGAGAGAAAATTGTTTATGAATTACAGGGAAGGAAAAATTAAAGTATAATATAAACACCAGGGAAAGTTTAAAGGGGTACTAAATCTAGACATTCACTTTAACCACTTCAGCCATGGAAGATTTTAACCCCTTAATGACCAGAGCATTTTTTGCGATTCGGCACTGAGTTGCTTTAACTGACAATTGCGTGGTCATGGGACGTTGTACCCAAACAAAATTGATGTCCTTTTTTTCCCACAAGTAGAACTCACCTTGATCACCTCTGCGGTTTTAATTTTTTGCGCTATAAACAAAAAAAGAGCAACAATTTTGAAAAAAAAACAACAAGATCTTTTACTTTGCTATAATAAAATTGAGCTTTCTTTTGGTGGTATTTGATCACCTCTGCGTTTTTTATTTTTTGCACTATAAACAAAAAAGACTGACAGTTTAAAAAAAATTCACTTTTTTTGCTATAATATCCCCCCAAAAAATATTGAAAAAAAAAATAGTTTCTCAGTTTAGGCCAATAAGTATTATTCTACATATTTTTGGTAAAAAAAAAATCGCAGTAAGTTTATATTGATTGGTTAGCACAAAAGTTATAATGTTTACAAAATAGGGGATAGCGTTTTTATTATCAATTTTTTTTATTAGTAATGATCTGCGATTTTTATTGAATTGCGACATTGCGATGGACAGATTGGACACTTTTGACACTAATTTGGGACCATTGACATTTATACAGCGATCAGAGCTAAAAAAAAAAAAACCCAGTGATTACTGTGTAAATGTCACTGGCAGGGAAGAGGTTAAACACTAGGGAGCGATCAAGGGGTTAAGTGTATCCCCTGGGCGTTTTCTAACTGTAGGAGGGATGGGCTACCTAGGACATGACAGAGATCACTGCTCCCAATGACAGGGAGCAGTAGATCCCTGTCATGTCGCTAGGCAGAACAGGGAAATGCCTTATTTACATGGCATTTCCCTGTTCTGCCTCTCTTAGGTGCGAGTGCGGTCCACCGGAAGACATCGAGTCTGCGGGACCCATGGGCACGCACACTGCCGGCGGAGTGCAAGTGCCCGCTATCCTGGGATTACAAAGGGATGTACGGGCACAGCCTTTTGTGCACCTGTGCCATTCTGCCAACGTACATCAGTGTGCGGTGGTCGGGAAGTGGTTAAAGTATCTATGAATAATACACAATTCTAAATTTGCTGGCCAATTACACATTACATTACAATATGGAAAGTAAGGCAAAATATATTGATTGATATTGAAAAAATAGAACTCCTACAGAGTACTCAGTAGGAGTCAGACATTACAAACCCCAGGAATGATTTGGGGGTGTATACTGCACTGCACATGCTCTTCAGCTAGTCTACAAAAAAGAAAAACTGCTAGGAACAAGATGAATTTTGCCTGGCAGTAGTGACTTTGCATGCTTCTTCTGTGAAAAAACTCTAGCACATTTTTTTTGGTTTCTTTTGAAATCCCTTGCTGAAGCTTGTCTTCTACCCTCACTGTAATGTAAGTTGGCAAAATTTGAATTACCGTAAATAACTACTAAGCATGAAATGGATTAATCCACAGTTCATTTCAGTTACCGTTTAATATTATCTCTTTATATTTTTTTTAATTTAGAGGCTGTATTAACCTCCCTTTTTCCTGGAGTTATTGTGTTCATGTATATTTTCACTATATTGGACAAATACACATAGCAAAATTAAAATGGACTAGGGACCATCCAAATTAGGTTATGTGGTTTTCGCTATCTATCTAAGCATTCAGAAATTGAAAGTCTAAGAAGCATTAAATGTTAAACACATAGTTAGCTATGTTACAATAATATATGTGTATCAAGTTTAACCCTTCACAAACTCCTTCAGATTAGTTGAAAGGAATATTATCCACCCCCACCCCTAAATAAAGACAAATAAAGATAACAAAATTAAAATGGACTAGGGACCATCCAAATTAGGGTATATGGTTTTCTCTATCTAAGCGTTCAACAATTGAACGTCTAAGAAGCATTAGTTGGCTATGTTACAAAAATCTATGTCTATAAAGATTAACCCTTCACAAACTGCTTCTGATTGGGTGAGAGGAATATTATCCCCCCCACCCCAAAGACAGATGTGGTCAATTTTTCTTTACAGGAGAAAAAAAGTCCTTCTTGACATCAATGCCCATTATCAGTTCTTTAACATATGATATGTTAGTAATTATAGCTGTGATTACCATTAGTTGTAAGAAAATGATACAGTTCGTTTGTAAAATTATTGATTTTACCATTAGTTCTTGCAGTTGGACATGCTGTAGTTTAACTACTCTTACTAAAAACCCTTTACATTGATTGTCTTCCATCCATATGCAGCTAAACCCCCTTGTTCTTTGTGCAGTCCTTGGGAGATATTAATTTGCCAAAATGTAAAATTGACATGTCATGTGGTATATCTAAACATAGTTTTACTTTTACAACACTAAACAAGCACATTTTCACTTTCGCCCTCCATGAAATGCATGCCAAGCCGTGGCAAACCTGGAAGAGCCTCGTCATTCCATATGCCCATTTTTATTACAATTTTGTAAGTGGATTATTTTTATTGCACTATTAAAGGCCTTTGATAGTACTTCACTATTACTACCCTTTCTTTCCATTTAAGCATGGTGGATATTACAGTAATTTAAGAGCAGTTGTGGAGATCTTAACAGGAAGCCTGTGAGTCATGCTATGACCTACACCATATTCATGCCTGTTTCACCCCCAGACTGAAAAGCTGTGGGTCCATTTCTTCTGGTGAGTGGGGATACAAGAGGTGGCTGTGACACACTGCACAGCATGTTTCTTGAAGCACTTCAGCATTTTTTTGAAGAGTTTGGAGCACAGAGCACTTTTAAATAAAAAAATCTGATATTAATTTTCACTGAATCACAATTACATTTTTCAATATTAAGCACTGTATTTTTCCAGTATCTATTCACAAAATGTAAATACAAAACAAGAATATCCTATCTATGAGATAAGGTCCATGAGATCTATGAGGTCCGATCTTTCCGGTTTTGGCCACTAATGCAGGCACTCCTACTATCAGCCTGAATCCACTTTGAAAGAATGAAAGAAGCATTATAATGTGACTCCAGACAAACCCTTACCAATGTAAGGTGGGACTACACCACTGACCATTAATGTAAGTGAGCAGTGCACTATACGTACTGCTAATGTAATAGAACACTATTCTGACACCAGCGGAAGTGGGAATCTCACCACAGACCACCAATGTAAGGGGACACTTTGCCACCGGGCACCAATGTAAGGGGCACAACACTGACCATCAAGATAAATGACCATTAAGGTGATTCACTGATTACCAATGTAAGGGGTACTTCTACATTAACCAACAATGTAGAGATTACTTCTACACTGACAACCAATGTAAGGGGACCCTTTGCCACTAGGCACCAATGTAAGTTAGCACAACACTGGCCATTAAGGTAAGTAACCATTAAGGCAATTCACTAATCACCAATGTAAAGGGACATTCTACATTGTACTACCTAAGAATATAAAACATACTAGTCATGGACTCAACCAGACATGGAAAGGGTATGCATATATACAACAATCCTGATGGCCTTTGGCCATCAGAATTGTTGTACATATACAGTTCTGCTCATAAGTTTACAGACCCTGGCAGAATTTAAGATTTATTGGCCATTTTTCGGAGAATTTGAATGATAACACAAAAACGTTTCTTTCACTCATGGTTAGTGTTTGTCTGAAGCCATTTATTATCAATCAACTGTGTTTACTCTTTTTAAATCATAATGACAACAGAAACTACCCAAATGACCCTGATCAAAAGTTTACATACCCTAGTTCCTAATAACGTATATTTCCCCCTTGATCATCAATGACAGCTTGAAGTCTTTTGTGGTATTTGTGGATGAGGCTCTTTATCTTCTTAGATGGTAAAGCTGCCCATTCCTCTTTGCAAAAAACCTTCAGTTCCTGTAAATTCTTGCATGAACTGCACATTTGAGATCTGCCCAGAGTGGCTTCATTATTTTGAGGCCAGGAGACTAAGATGGCCACTCCAGAACCTTCACTTTATTCTGCTGTAGCCAATTACAGGTCGACTTGGCCTTGTGTTATGGATCATTGTCATGTTGGAATGTCCAAGTACGACACATGCGCAGCTTCCTGGCTGATGAATGCAAATGTTCCTCCAGTACTTTTTGATAACATACTGCATTCATCTTGCCAACAATTTTGACCAAATTTCCTGAGCCTTTGTAGCTCACACATCCCCAAAACACCATGTTTCACAGAAGGAATGGTGTACCTTTCCTCATAGGCCTTGTTGACTCCTCTCCAAATGTAACATTTATGGTTTTAGCCAAAAACTTAATTTTAGTCTCATCACTCCAAATAACTTTGTGCCAGAAGGTTTGGGGCTTGTCTCTGTGCTGTTTGGTGTATTGTAAGCAGGATACTTTGTGGCATTTGCATAGTAATGGCTTTCTTCTGGTGACTCGACCATGCAGCCCACCTTTCTTCAAGTGCCTTCTTATTGTGCATCTTGAAAAAGCCACACCACATCTTTTCAGAGGGACCTGTATTTCACTTGAAGTTATTTGTGGGCTTTTCTTTGCACCCCGAACAATTTTGCTGGCAGTTCTGGCTGAAATGTTAGTTGGTCTACCTGACTGTGGTTTGGTTTCAACAGAACCCCTCATTTTCCACTTCTTGATTAGAGTTTGCTGATTGGCATTCTCAATTCCTTTGATATCTTTTTATATCCCTTTCCTGTTTCATACAGTTCAACAACCTTTTCCCGCAGATCTTTTGACAATTCTTTTGCTTCCCCCATGACTTTGCTATTCGGCACTGCGTCGGTTTAACTGACAATTGCGTGGTCGTGTGATGTGGCTCACAAACAAAATTGACGTCCTTTTTTTCCCACAAATAGAGCTTTCTTTTGGTGGTATTTGATCACCCCTGCGGTTTATATTTTTTGCTCTATAAACAAAAAAAGAGCGACAGTTTTGAAAAAAACACATTCCTGTGATTCCTGTGTAACTGACACTGGCAGTGAAGGGGTTTACCAGGGGGTGGCAGTGTAAGGGTTAAGTGTGTCCTAGGGGCGTGTTACTAACTGTGGGGGTCATGGCTGTGTGTTAGTGAACACTGATCTCTGTTCCAATCAAAGGGAGTAAAGATCAGTGTCACTTATTGCTAGGCAGAACGGGGAGATGCTGCTTACTTCCGCATCTCCCCGTTCAGCCTCCCCTTGAGACAATCGCGGGTATCCCCACGGCGATTGAGTCCGCAGGACCCAAGACCGGACTCACGGGGGTCTCAACCGGCATGTGCGCTCGTGCCACCGGCGCGCATGTGATGGCACGGTGGCAATTTTAAATGGACGTACCTGTACACCAATTTGCTTGTCTGTGCCATTCTGCCAACGTACATCGTCGTGCACCGGTCCAATTCCTCCGCCTGCTATTGGCTCCGACACAGGACTTCCGGAGCCAATAGCAGGTGGAGGAATTGGCGTGAGGAGTGAGGAGCTGGGATGAGTGGACGGAGAGTGATTATGACGTGCTCGCGGCTGCTGAAGTAGAGGAAGTGATGTGTGCTGTGTAGTAACCGGCACTGAGGTGGGGAGAGATTGCTGTACACCTGTGGAGTGAACAACCTCTACCGAGGAATCTCATATCTTATATACACCTATGTGATCTCTGGATCTGTTAAGCAGCCACCTGATTATATCCTTCAATGTTTTTGGGCTAACATTTGCTGAAACAAGTGTGGTGCTTTCATTGCTACTATTTGGCTACGTTTTGTTATATTATTGAAGCAGGATAAAAAACTCTCTTCATTGTATCAATTCACTCTCACCTTTATTGATAGTGACTTGTTCGTATCACGGACGCTTGTGGACAATATTGTGCAATAGATTAATTTAGATTATTTAGATTATTTATTTTGCACACGTAGGGGTATATTTATATATTTATTTTGGTGTAGCACATTTAATTATTTATTTGTTCACGTATTGAAGGTTAAAGCAAGACTGCTTAGTGATTTAATCTTGGTTGCGCAATTGAAGTTTTTTACATTTATATTTAAGCTTTATATTCAGGTTTTTTAGTTGCAGCACCTCTGTTTTTGTTTTTGATTGTCTTTGATTGCAATTAAAGACAATCACGTATAATCACGTATCACATATATACTCACGTATAATTAGCACACACACATGCTTGATTAATGGTTGTTGGTTAGCGCGGATATTCCCCTTGTACACACATTTATACAGTAATCAGTGCATTTTTATAGCACTGATCCCTGTATAATTTTCAATGGTCCCAAAAAATGTGTAAAAAGTGTCCAATTTGCCCAGTGTAATATTGCAGTCCCGATAAAAATTGCAGATCGCCACCATTACTAGTAAAAAAAATAATAATAATAAAAATGCCATAAATCTATCCCCTATTTTGTAGACGCTATAACTTTTGCGCAAACCAATCAATATACACTTACTGCGATTCTTATTACCAAAAATGTTTTAGAGCAAAAAGTACAAAATATTGTGTTTTTTTCTAAATTGTCGCTCTTCTTTTGTTTATAGCGCAAAAAATAAAAACCGCAGAGATTATTAAATACCACCAAAAGAAAGCTCTATTTGTGGGAAAGAAAGAACGTCAAATTTGTTTGGATACAACGCACGATCGCGGAATTGTCAGTTAAAGCATTGCAGTGCCGTATCGCAAAAAATTACCTGATCATTGAGCAGGGGCTGAAGTGGTTAAAAAGAGTAAACACAGTTGATTGATAATAACTGATTATCGATTATTATTGATAATAATAATTTTTCTGTTATCATTTATATTCTCTGAAAAATGGCCAAGAAATCATAAATTCTAACAGGGTATGTAAATTTATGAGCACAGCTGTACATACCCTTTTCATGTCTGGTTGAGTCCATAATTAGTATTTTCCATATTCTTAGGTAATTCATGTTTTTATTACTAGGGACTCCCAGATCACTGCTTTTTGGAGACTTGGAGGCTATCTTTTCTTGTGTTTCACAGTTGACCAGCAATGTAGAGGTCACTACACAGACCATCAAAGTGAAGACACAATTCCTCTGGTCACCAATATGGGTTGGCACTTACCACTCTGCACAGTGCATTCCCCAGACGTACTCTTGACTTGTACTTTGTAAACTGTGCTTATTCTCTCAAAAGTTGCTGTTTGGTTAGTATTTTTCAACTATTTTAACAAAGTTGTCCTTACACAAAGGGTTTATATCTATATCCTACATTCAGAAAAGCATTTGTAATGAACGAGTTTCTCTGAAACTCTTTCTTGTAAAATAGTAGTTCAAGTGTAATTTTTTTTTCTCTCCAAGGACTGCAGTATATGCATGCAATGTTTTTCCCAAATAAGAAATGTCCACTTCTCAATGTGATGTTGCCAAGTTCACCATTTGCCACATTGTAGCTCTTCACTCTTCACAAGTCCCAATCCTATTAACACCCCTGTGCCATAGTGTTAAAACCTGTAGATAATGCAAGTACAAGAGAGAAAAAAATGAAGCAAGTTTTCCAAATATATGTTTGTTGTGTTGTTATTTTATTCAACAGGCATAAGAACCATGTTCTTGGTGCCCCTTTTGATGTTTGAATGTATGTATGGAACTTTAACATAACCTCAACAGTTTTCTAATTAACATACTTACAAAGTTCATAAATTAACAATAAAGTAGATGACATGTGCATCCTGAATAGCGCTTAACCAACTTAATGACCATTGATGGCAATATTTAGCTAAACATAACTTTTAATTAAAAAATTGTTTGGGATACTTTTTTTTTTTTACATTTTGCTTGCAGTCACATGATTACAACTGGAACCTCATCAGTGCTTTTTGTTGTCTGGGCCCTGGGTACTAAAGGTGCTCCTTTATCACCATGTCACCACCACCCCTGAATGCCAATGTGAGGATGGGGGAACTATAAGTGCTGTAGGCATTGTAGACTTCGGCTGACAACATCTTTACAATTGTAGAAGCATCAACATGCTATATAATCGCCATGTACAGCAATGGAAAGAGAGACAAAGCTGACAATACTGCTCCAAATGCATAGAATTATAGCTTTATCAGCCCTCCACAGAAAAAAAAGGCTGCCAAGATAAGTTAAAAGATTTAGTAAAGCAGGTAGCTTTATTAACCACTTCAATACCGTGCACTTCTTGCCCAGGCCATTTTTCAGCTTTCAGCACTGTCACACTTTGAATGACAATTGCGCGGTCCTGCTACACTATAACCATGTGAAATTGTTATCATTTTCTTCACATAGAGCTTTTTTTTGGTGGTATTTAATCACTCCTGTGTTTTTTATTTTTCCAAAAAAAAAAGACCAAAGAGTTTGTAAAAAAAAAAGTTTTTCTTAGTTTCTGTCAGTAAATTTTGTAAATGAGTAATTTTTCTCCTTCACTGATGTGCACTGATGAGGCTGCACTGATGAGGTGGCACTTATGGGCACTGATGAGGCGGCACTTATGGGCACTGATTAGGTGGCACTGATAAGGAGGCACAAATATGCCGCACTTATGGGCACTGATATGTGGCACTGATGAGCACTGGTAGGTGGCACTGTTGGGCACTGAGCACAGATAGGCGGCACTGGTGATCACAGATAGGCAGCACTGATGGGCACAGATAGGCAGCACTGGTGGGTACAGATAGGCAGCACATATAGGTGGCACTGATGGGTGGCACTGATGGTCATTGATGGGCAGCAGTGATGAGCATTGATGGGCAGCAGTGATGTGCATTGATGGGCGGCACTGATAGCCAGCATTGAATGGCGTCAATAATACCCACTGATTGCTGCCACTTGCGGGCACTGATTGCAGGCACTTGTGGGCACAGATTGGTGGCAATTGTGGGCACTGGTTGGCACTGATTGCTGGCAATGGTGAACAATCATTGCTGGCACTGGTGGGCACTTAATTGTAATCAGAGTACTGATGATCAGTGCCCTAATTACATATCTAACTGTGTCCTGTGAGGATATGCTGCTGATCAGCTCTCCTCTTCACACTCTGTCAGCATGAGGCGAGGAGCGCCGATTACCGGCATCTCAGTGTTTACACGTCCACGGCTCTTTACACAGATCGAGGTTGTGCCGTGTCCTAGCAACACGGTACGGCCGCGATCGCCATGCTGCCCGCCTCCGGGGACTCGCGGGAACGGTCGTTTTGAAAGGCCGTCATATTACGTCCACCCAGAACGAGAGCCTCCCCGCCCAGCCGTCATTTGATTATATTTATTATTTTTCCTCCTATTTTTCATATTAATATTTTCTATATGATTACATTTATTTTTTCAAATCACCTTTACCTCCATATTCAAGCTCTTCTTAAATCTTCTATATTGTCTATTCAGCTCTCAAAGTCTGTTCATGACCAATTTAATGTTTATTACCTTCCCCACTGTATTTCAACTCATTATGAACATACAGATATTCTTTGCCCCACAAAGCACTAAACCTGCCGTCTAACAATCATCGGTTCTCTGCTGGAACCTGCAGTCTGCTTAGCACCGCCCCCCCGCCCTTTCCCCTCTCTCACTCTCCATATAAACTGTATTGAGGACGGCCGTTCTCTATGCCTGATGAAGGACTATGCATGCTCCGAACGCAGGCACTATAGCCACGCCTATCTACTCTCAGCGTCTGATGTGCTCTGTGGAAGTTGTCTGTTGACGAGCCTGCCATGACACCCTCCAGCCTCTGAGCTACGGACACTACTGCAGCGTCCGGGGACTGAAGCATTACTGATGCCCAGCTTGCAAAAACAGAAGGACTACACAGCACAGCTGAAGAAACTCCCTCACCACACGACAATCCTACGCCTGACTTTCACTGACATAATCTGATTGTATTGTAAAGCAAATTAAAAGCTGTTGTTAACTAAGTTAATACACTTAGAGCGGCGCTGCTCTCTCTCTCTCTCTTTTTGTCATTTGACGGTGGGCGGGCAGCAAGTGGTTAACCAAGAAAGAGTAAAGTAAATAAATAAAAGTCAGCAGTAAAGATGTAAAATTTCCGGGAATTTTTAAGCCATGAGAAAAAAAAAATTCCAGAAAAAATAAAAAATTTCTGAAAAATTTTAAAGAAATCAGTGTAGAGTAATTTTACAAATTGAAAGTAATTTCGTTACACTGTCAACGTGAAATGCACTGTATATAAAAGTGTTATGTGTGGAATAAAAGTACAGCTTATTCAGTCAATAAACTTAGCCCCTGTACACACGGTCGGAGATTTCGACAACCAAATCCGTCGGATTTTGTCCGTCGGATTTTGTTCGTCGGATCTTGTCCGAAACTGTTGCATACACACGGTCGGACAAAGTTGTCGAAAAATGCGATCTTTCAGAACGTGATGACGTAATTTCGTTACGATGGGACTACATTCAGGCTAGTAGCCAATAGCTTTGATGTAGGAATTTGATCTGAGCATGCGTGGCACTTGGTCCGATCAAAATTCTCTACACATGATCGGAGTATGTCCGACTGGCCCAGTTGGTCGGGAAATATTTCCAACAAGTTGGAAAATTTGGTCCGACGGATATTCCGACGGAATAAGTCCGATGCATACCACACACAGTCGGATTATCCGACAACACGGTCCGATAGGATTCTCCAACCGTGTGTACAAGGGCTTAGAGTAATTGTAAACCTTTGTGTTTTATTTGTTTTAAATAACAAACATACTTACCTCCACTGTGCATTTTGCACAGAGTGGCCCTGATCATTCTCTTCTGGAGTCCCTCAGCGGCCCTCACGCCTTCTCCTCCCATCAGATAACCCCTTCGAAGAAGTGCTCTCCCAGGGGGGGACCGTTCAGCATTTGTGTCCATAGACCCCCGGGTCATTAGATTTGATTGACAGCAGCGGGAGCCAATGGCTGCACTGCTATCAATCAAGAGCCAGGACCCCATGCAGAGAGGTAAAGCGTGTGTCCGCCGATGAAATTATGGGGCTCAGGTAAGTAAGGGTGGGCTAGGGGGCCGGTCACTGCCAGAAGTTTTTTCACCTTAATGCATAGGATGCATTAAGGTGAAAAAACATAAGGGTTTACAACCCATTTAACTTGCTTTTTAAGATGTTATTTTTGGTTACAAATGGAATAACAAAGACTGTATATATTAAGAACATTTTAACTATACATGAGAAGAGGTAATCACTCCCCCTTCCCTCATAATAATGTAAAAACTCCCTGCCAATATGCATTGTCAGTTATTGACATTACTGATCCAGAAGCATACTGTATATTGCTCTTGCTAGCTTGATCAAAGTTCTCCTGATTTTCAGGTGTAATTTTCACAGCGAAAGGGGGGGAGGGGGGGGGGGAGGGTAGTCAGTAGAACTGCTTTTAGTAAGTGAAGTTCTCCTTTAAGCAATACATAAAATCCACAATTCCCTTCCCATACTGTTCATTTTCTATGAAGAAATGTAAAAACTGCATCGCTGCTTAACCACCTTCAGACCAGCCGCTGCAGTTATACTGCGGCAGGTTGGCTCGCCTGCCTGAGCTGTCCTAGCTGTACGTTGGCTCTTTAAGATGCCTCTGGCGCCCACGAGGGATGACCGGCGGGCACCAGCGATTGCTCGTTACAGAACGAAAACGGGGATGTGTGTGTGTAACACCCAAATCCTGATTCTTTCAGGGGAGTAGAGACATATAGTATGTTCATAATAAGTATGAACACCGATCTCTCTCTTCCCCTAGTCAGTCCCACCCCCCCCCCCCCTTATGCCCCGTACACACGACCAGACTTTTCAACATCAAAAGTCTGACGGAATGATTCCGGCAGACTATTCGAACGTGTGTGGGTTGCAGCGGACTTTTGATTTGCAAAAGTCTGACAGACTTTAGAAATGGAACATGTTTCAAATTTTTCCGACAGAACTCTGCCGGACCCAGAAATCCGCTCGTGTGTGTGCTAGTCTGACGGACTAAAACCAACGCTAGGGCAGCTATTGGCTACTGGCTATGAACTTCCTTATTCTAGTCCAGTCATACGTCATCATGTTCGAAACTGTTGGACTTTGGTGTGATTGTGTGTGGCCAAGACCGTTCATTCGGAAAGTCCGTCAGAACTCTGTCAGAACTCCGTCAGAACTCCGTCGAAAGTCTGCCGGACTTAAGTCCTGTCGTGTGTACGCGGCATTACAGTTAGAACAAACCTAGGGAACACAGTTAACCCCTTGATCACCCCCTAGTGTTGACCCCTTCCCTGCCAGTGTCATTTATACAGTAATCAGTGCATTTTTATAGCACTGATCGCTGTATAAATGTCACTGGTGCCAAAAATGTGTCAAAAGTGTCCAAACTGTCCACCACAATATCTCAGTGCCAATAAAAATTGCTGATCATCGCCATTACTAGTAAAAAAAATAATAATAATAATAACAATAATAAAAAATGCCATAACTCTAATCAATCAATATACGTTTATTGCTTTTTCTTTTTACCAAAATATGTAGAAGAATACATATTGGCCTAAACTAAGGAAAAATGTTTTTGTTTTTTTTAAATTTGGGATATTTATTATAGCAAAAAGTAAAATATATTAGGGGTTATTTACTAAAGGAAACTCCACTTTGCACTGCAAGTGCACTGGGAAGTGCAGCCGCTGTAGATCCGAGGGGGACATGCAAGGAAAATAAAATTTTCGTAAAATAACCCCCACAGTGTTTTTTTTTTTAAATTGTAACTATTCTTTTGTTTATAGTGCAAAAAATATAAACTGCAGAGGTGATCAAATACCACCAAATGAAAGCTTTATTTGTGGGAAAAAGGACATTGATTTTGTTTGGGTACAGTGTCGCACGACCACGCAATTGTCAGTTAAAGCGACGCAGTGCCGTATCACAAAAAAATGGCCTGGTCATTGGGCAGCCAATTCTTCCGGGGCTGAAGTGGTTAATTATACCTGTTCAATTGCTTGGTAATACAAATTGCCAATCAACCAATCACATAGTAGCAGCAGCTCAATGTATTTAGGCATCTAGAAATAGAAAAGACGGCTTGCTGAAGTACAAACCAAGCATCAGAATAGGGAAGAAAGGGTATTTCAGTGACTTTGAACGTGGCATGGTTGTCACCAGTCAAATCTTCTGGAGCTGAAGTGGTTAAAAAAAATTTAAGAAATGCTTCTATTCTTTTAGGATCCCGCAGACAAATATGTGCTAAATGTTTAATTATTTAGATTTTTTTTTTCTTATTTTATTTTTTGATTTATTTAATTTAATTATGTATTTACTTAATTCTTACTTCAAAGAGTGAATAGATCCTACCACCCCTTTTGGCTAGTACTATTCAGCCTAGCTAGGTGAACACTGGCCTGAATCTGTTGCTTATATATAACCCTCCCAGCATCTGCTCCCATTTCTCACGTTTCTGACCACGCTGTGAGATCTTCATACTTGGAAAGGTAGCTTTTGTCAGCACCATTGTCCATTTCATTATTGTTCCACCCAACTTTTTCCCACAGTGCAGAACAAGTATTCTTTTGTGACAAATCTATTCCAAATAATTGGCAGATCAACTTTTACTACAAGACATCATTAACTGTTTTTTATCAGTATATAATGAAAATAAACTGATCTGAGGAAGCACGTACATATTTATAAGTATATGCTGTTTACAGAATTTTATCGTCTCTGCTCTTTGTTCTGCCCATTCTCTGTTTATTAAATGATATGTATTTAGGTGCCGAGTTACAGCAATATGGAGAAGGAGACATTGCCATTTATTCCTTCCTCTCTCTACTGAGATACTGATGTGATGCCGCCCCATTCTCCTCCAGCCAGCAGGGGGAGTAGTAAAGTCAAGCAAGCCCATTGACTTCTATGCAAAGTGCTGAGAATCCTGGGAGTTGTAGTTTGAGACAGCTGCCATATAATGGGGCCAATTGACTCCTTACACTACAGATCCCCAAATACCCAAAGACTCTGAGCAGTAGGAGGAGTGAGTAAGGATTTTTATTAAACTGCCAGGAAAATGTCTTTCTCTTGGCAGAGAGGGAGTTAGAGAGAGAGAGAGAGCACATCTGTCTGAATATTCACATACCAGTGGGAGACCATACCAGCAGAGATTTCAGCCTGAGATTAGGAGTGGGAACACCCGGTCTCAGTGCAGTACCACCCACATCACAGTATTTGCACTGCACCTGCAGGGAGACTTGGCATTCCACTCACCCTTTGCATTCCACCGCTAATCACCGGAGGCCTTTGGGAAAAGGCAGAGGGGGCCACCCCTTTGAAAGCGAGAGGTCACCTCATACCAGCATACCAGTGACTGGTGAGAGGGCTAGTGACCCATTGCTGATACTGCTAGCACTGAGCCACTGAGAGCAGGACACCAAGGGGGTTATTTACGAAAGGCAAATCCACTTTGTACTGCAAGTGCACTTGAAAGTGCACTAAAAATGCACTTGGAAGTGCAGTCACTCTAAATCTAAGGTGTATATCTGAAATGAGTGGAAGCTCTGCTGATTTTATCATCCAATCATGTGCAAGCTAAAATGCTGTTTTATTTTTTTTGCATGTCCTCCTCGGATCTACAACGACTGCACTTCCAAGTGCACTTTCAGTGCAAAGTGGATTTTCCTTTAGTAAATAACCCCCCAAGTGTACACAATGCATACTGCACCCATACTGCACTCTATACTGCTTTTCTTCCAAACCTAGACTGCACCTATACCAAACCTTTACAGCATCTGAACCAGATCTACCTTGCACTTTTGCCAAGACTATACCATACCAATACTGCCTGCAGGTTAACTGAAACTGTCATTACGTGCACCAACACTCTCAAAGGGCCCCCCAATGATAGCTGGCAGAAGACCACTTCAAAGAACTGAGGTGTCCCTGCTACCATTTATGCTGTTCTGGATACTAAATGTAATTTTATGCCTAGTCTCTACTGGTAATAATTTTATATGCTAAATTATGTTATTATCATTATTAATCCATTTTAAGCTTTCTTAGTTGCCAACCATATTGGGTGACAATATATTTGCAAGTATAAGTTTGCCTTTAATACCTGTTTTGGTGCCTGTTTTCTTTGATATAATGCTACTACTGAGTACTAAGTATTATTGTAGGTTTAGTGATTATATGCTTGTACACTTAACTAGGTGTATTAATGGGGCTAAGGATCCATTCTAATCAGTGGCTCCTATGGGGGTAGTGCTACAGATATCTACCAGTGAACAATAACTACCAGTTGATTGGGCATGGTGGTATTTTTATCTGTGAACTTTAAACTCCCTCTGCTAGTAAAATACATGGGCAAAGCTTTCCAAAGTCTTTGCAAGCTGTCGAGCTGCCTCGTCCTTCTGTCAGCCAGTTAGCATTTTGAGTTTCTCTGCTGTCCTGGGAAACTTTGGAACAAATCAGATTCAAAGCAGCATAGGCATTGTCTCTTGAGGACTGTATTTAACTCACAACAATGTCCTACGTGTCAGCCTATAGCAGCCCCCAGCAGACAGAGCCAGCATAAAACACAACAGATGCTGTTAGGCAAGCGTGTTTACAGTCCTGTGAAGTTATGGCCCCTGTGGACCTATTGAACATAACCTATACAGTGCTGCGTGGACGTAAGAATTGTATTTTGTAGAGAAAATGCTACCCATGAACATAAATGTAATCACTAAAGGTTTTTAAATCGCCATCTGTTCTGCGTTAGGCAATATGTATTTTGAAGTCAATTAACCTACCCTAATTCACTCCATTTACCCAATATAGTAAACAGTGGTTACTAATTGTTATAGGCCAACTCCATACAAAACTTTTTTTAGGTTTGTAAAGAGTGGGAAAGGTTTAAAACCTTGGTTTTAAGGTGCGTGTATAGCCAAAACTTGTCTTTTTAATCTTAGATAGAATAGGGAGAATTAGAAACCCCGTTAAGTTTTTATTTTCACCTATGTTACTGCTGGAGAGGTTCACCCACTCTGTTTGTCCTGGTGAGCATTTCATTCCAAAATTATACAACTGTTACAAAAACAAGAGGTTAGGGAAAATCTGCCATTGGGGACACCTGTTTTATTGACAACTATCTAAGCCCTTGTACACACGGTCGGACATTCTGACAACAAAATCCGTCGGATTTTGTCCGACGGATTTTGTCCGAAACTTGTGTTGCATACACTCAGTTGGACAAACTTGTCGGAAAATCCGATCGTACGTAACGTGACAACGTTATTTCGTTATGACGGGACTATGTTCAGGCTAGTATCCAATAGCTTTGGTCTAGGAATTTGATCTGAGCATGCGTGGCACTTTGTCCGATCGGAATTCTCAGATCCTGTTGTCGGAAAGTTTTATAGCCCAGCTCTAAAACTTTGTCCGTCAGATATTCCGACGGAAACAGTCCGATGGAGCCCACACACAGTCGGATTATCTGACAACACGGTCCGATCGGACATTTTCCGTCGGAATGTCCGACCGTGTGTACAAGGGCTAAGTGGGGAATGTCTCTTGCTTTATAGCTCTAATTTCCTCTTGCATCTCCAGAGCATGCTTTGATCACCCCTATTGAACACTAACAGCATAAAACATACTGATGTGTTTTAACCCTACCCTACTCTATCCATATACATTCACTTTAAATATTATCTGTGTCTTCAATGAAGAGATTTATCTGTCAGCTTTTAAATTCTGTATGGTCTCCCAGTGAAAACATTTCCTCTTATTTCCCGTGTCAAAGACAGCAATTAAAGCAAAACACAGACAAAAAATAACAAGATAAAAATCTCACTAAAAGATAAAATAACAAAATAAGATTGTGCTGCACTATTCTCCATTAATTTGTCATATGAATACAGGGATTTTCCCTGCTGTCATTTTTTTTCTGTTATTGGAAGTCTTCAGTGTGATTAGTCATTCAACCCACTTCTTCTAAGCCCAGGTCATCCTGGATCCACCCCAACCTGTGACTGGACAGTGAAAGTAGAAGCAGAACAGTGATGAGTTCATTCTGCTTTCTCTTCCTATGAGCAGCAGTACATGGACTGATGGCATGTTTCTTCTGCTTTTTTCTCTCACATTCCACCACTTCTGTACATGGACTACAAAAGATACCAGGTGACATTTAGTTATTCATAATTAATAATGTAATGATATATACATTCAGGCAGCTCTTTTATGTCTGCCTGGAATTGAGCTTTAAGTTTTGACAGAGGTTCTACACCATCCTTACTAGAAAATTCGTTTTTATTGCTAACCCTTTGGGTAGGTGTCCAAACACTTTAGGTTCTACTCAAAAAGTAATTTAGATAATAAGAAAAGAAACATCTCCTATATTGGGACATTGATACAGACAGGGATAACATTTTAACAGGGTTTCTAAGCTTCCACACTCTCTTGAAAACTAAAAATTAAGTTTGGTGTGGAAATAAGCTCTAATCAGATGTCAATGCCACCCATAAAAAACAGGCGCAAAAGCACAACAAATTGTTATTATTTTTTTTAATCTGAATATTCCTTAAACCAATTATGGGTTACTGTTGTGGTCAGAGGAACTTCTACCCATTCTGCTACCAACGGCAAAATATAAAAACATGGCGTTGCATTTAAAGACTATAAACACCAAATAAGAGTAAATAAAAAAAGTGAATAAAACTTATTGTGATAATAGGACACTTTGTGACCTTCTGCTGAGGTTGACAACAGCTAGGAGTCCAAGTAATCTCATTATTCTTCCTTTCATCAATAATATATAATTACTCTACTCCCAGCACATCTCTTTCACTCCTCCTTCCAACAGTCATACATCTTACCATCCCACCTGTCACAACCACATCAGCTTCCTTCTAGCTAAAGCAACCCCTCTGAAGACTCATCTCCCCTCCTCCACCTTCTATACATCATGCCCCCTTCCTTCAGTATCTCCTCAGCCCATCTGCCTAGTCCCTACTACTAACATCAACCACATCAGCCCACACAGCATAGTAATCTACCCTCTCTGACCAGCCACACCAACCAACTGCATCATGATTTGCCCCTAACTTCAGCTGCATGATGCAGCAAGTAAATGAGAACTCTTAACTTGCATATATGTTCAAGGTCAGTGAAAGACATTTTTGAAGTCTGAGGACCAACATGAAGGTCAAGCAACTTTCATTTTATTTTTATTGCTATACGTATTTCCACTGGGGAGATTCACCTTCTCAATTTGTTCTGGTAATGAAAACATTGGTGGGGGGAAATCTTCCAGTGGAGACCCCTGTTCTGGTGACAGCTGTCTGTTGCTTTGGGGATTTTTCCTCTCACATCCTGTTGTGTCTCTTGTACAGGAAGTGAAGGAAAATCTCACCAATGAGACACAGAAGACACAGAAAGCACTAAATACCCATCAGGAATTTGAACCAATCTTTACTCTGTCCATAAATAAAAAGAAAGTTTTTGTTTTAGATTTATTTAGGTTTCTTATAGAATATAGCTAGTATTATTTATGGTCTCATGTGTTACCTTTTAACCAAAAATAAATTATATGCACTGATATGTAACAAAATATTTGCTACATTGTAGGAAAGCTGCAAAAAGATTTAATAACTGATATTAGCAATATTATTTTGTTTGAATATGACAGAATGTGAGATGCAAACCCCTGAAACAAGTGCTTCAGAATAATTAAGTTAGAAGCATGAGAGGTTTAAGGGTTAGCTCACTTTTAAATTAAAATTGCCCATGCATTCTAGCATCCCCGATACATTAAAAAACATTGCTTAGGTTTGGCAGAAGAAGCTTCTTTTCAATGTCAAAGTCTGTTTAAATAATTCCTAGGAAGGCAATCTTTCCCCACTGCCCATCCTGCCTAGATGGAAGGTATGCTTAAAGTTTGGACTTTACCTTGGCTGTTTAGGTTTTCACATGAAAGCCTTAACATTTACCAGTTTAGCTGGAGCCAAATGTCATGTCGAATATACGAATAATGAATATAATATATGCATAATGTATAAACATGCATTACAACAGGGATAGTTTTTTTTTAAAAAAGGCATGGGGTTTTCCCCCAAAGTTCATACAAGGCCCTTCAGGTCTCGTATAAATATTAAGGGGGACCACATGTACAAAAAATGGTATGAGGTCCCCCTCCAAATCTATACCAGAACCTTTTACTCTGGTATGGATTTTATCCCCTTCCTGCCCTGCTCCACTGTCCCTTTAAAAAGTTCTGAACACCCAGGAGGTGTAGAAAGGATCATTTGACAACTGTGACTGGCTGTCACAATGGTTACATGATTGAAAGCTGGTCCCAATGGCTACGGATAGTCTGGACTCAGACCTTTTTTTTGACAGCTCAGTCTCTGTGCTATGGGCATGCAGTGGGCACACTCTCAGCACAGCAACAATGGCTACCGCTACAAATATGTGTTGTGCAACAGGTTAAGGGGGAACCCCATGCAAAAAAGTGTGAAGCCCCCCCCCCAAACAAAAATCCACACCAGAGCCTTATCCAACCATGCATTCAATTCTTTTTCTCCCCAAACTATACCAGGCCACGTGCCCTCAACATAGGAGGCAAAGCATTTTGTCCCCATGTTGTTGAGAAAAAAGGTCTCTTGTTAGTTATGGGGACTTTGGGACACCCCAATACCACCCCCCCATTTGAATGAGTAAGGGGTGTCATACTTCCTTTACTCAAGAAACATTCTCTTCATCATTTGCTACTCCCATAATGTCATTTCTCTTCTCTCAAATGCACTCAAACTGATTGTCTTTAACAAACTATCCCTATTTATATCTATCTTACTTTCAGGTCCTCTTCAACCCTTACTCTACTCTAGAAACCGTTTTTGCCATCTGTGTCTCATAAGGAGATATCCCTACTTATTCTGTCATGTAGACTCAACAAGTGAGAAGATCCAATTTAAAGGAAATCCCCTCTTAGACAGTTGTTACGGGAACATGTGTCCCCACAAGCAAATTTCCCCTGGGAACGCAGACAGTTTAAAAAAAAACTGACAGTGGTTCTAGCCTCTCACTGTTCTAAACCAAAAAAAGATTAACAACTTCACTTTCAATGAAGTTATCTTTTAAGTAACCCTTCCATACCCTGAGTGTAGCTCGCCTGGTAGAATACGTACCTTCTTCTCTTTTCCATTTTCCAGCAATCTTTGCTGTGCGGCCAAGCCCACACACACTATAGGAATGAAAGGGGCTGTTGCAGATATAGTAAGTGTGATTTTGCCGATTTGTGAATAGATATCCCCAAACAGAGCAAATATTTTTTTCTCATGAAACTACAATAGGAGTCTAGTAAACAAATTTTACTATAAAACCAGGCTCCAAGAGTACAGTAATTGAGCAGTGGGTGCAGCAGTGCCTAACCGAAGAAAGTGGACATGTTCCGGCCCACATAGAGTTTAAACTTAAGGGAGGATCTAAGTTAAGGTCTACAGTAAGACACATGGGGGTTGATTTACTACAACTGGACAGTGCAAAATCTGGTGCAGCTCTGCATTTTAGCCAATCAACTTCTAACTTCAGCTTGTTCAATTAAGCTTTGACACAAAAATCTGAAGGCTGATTGGTTTCTATGCAGGGCTGCACCAGATTTTTGCACTCTCCAGTTTTAATAAATGAACCCCAAAGTAAGATGGAAATATTGTAATTGGGAAAAGTGGACTTTGTAGGCATGTATAAAAATAATAACACATTTTTAATAGTTATAAAAAGAGTATACAACAAATGATCAATTCTTTTAATCTATAAGGACTTTGGGAACACTCAAGAGGAGTACATACATCTCAGTGTGGGCATTTTCTTGACACGTCTAGCGTTGCCCCACAGGAAGTATTATATTTAGTATTTCCTCCAGGAAAAACAACTGCATCCCATATTTTGTTTTACAAATCATGTGTTGCATATGTATGTATTTTATGTGAACTATTAAAAATGTGTTATTATTTTTATACGTGCCTACAAAGTCAATTTTTCCCAAGAACTATATTTCCAAATTATGTAGGCTGTGGCACATTTATATTTAGGGTGTTTGATTGCCACCTTAGGGCATTGCAATCAACTGCATTTCCCCATAGTAAAATATCTATAGAGGAATTGGGATTGGGTAAGGAGCCTAGAGAAAATGGAAGGAGGGATGTTAGTGAAGGATAGGGGAAGGTGCTCCCAGCAGGAGTGTGCAGGTGGCAACTGGCAAGAGGGAAATGAATGCTCAGCAGTCACAATGATGTTGTTGCAGAGGAGGCCCACAGTCCTATACAATTCACCCATCACATCACCATAAGATAAACAGAGGAAGGGTATTAACATTTGTTTGAATTAGTGCACATAAATTCCATCCAGTAAAACCATGTATTTCTGAATTTGGGGTGTGCGTTCTTTAATGAACAAGTAAGACTCTTCATCTCCCTGATATCCTTAACCTGTTTGATTCATTGCTGGACAGGCGACTGTTGAGTAGATTTCCATAGTGCCAGTATGCAGGAGCATGCTGCATTGACCAGGCAGTAAAGTATACATTTTTTAGCAATTGAGTTATGATGTTGGAGGAAAAAATCAGGTGTTTTGGGAAGTGCCTGGTCTGTGAATTGTTGGGAGATCTCATAGACGTGTGTACAGCAATTGTCATGAGAGGGGCAGGACCAGAACACATGTAGCATATCTCTCCGCCCATATCCACATCTCCAGCAGGTATTGGTACGGTGGGATATATAGAATGTAGCAGGGCAGGGGTATGATACCATCATGTAACTATTTTGTACCCTGATCCCTGGTCTAATGGAGGATCCAAAGCCAATTTTTAGCCTGCAAAAATTAAATTGGGTAGCTCATCTCACAGTACTGCTAGGGGGATAACAATTTCAACTAACATTCTATCTCCGAATAAATATTTCTAAAGTTTTCCCAAACCTTTCTTTTTAGGTGCAATCAGTTTGAAATATCTGGGGACACAGGGACTAAAGTATGTTCATAAGCACTAGGCACCCAGTTAGTAATGATTAGTGATGATCTCTGATTATATAGTAGATTTTTGGAAATTGTGAACCAGAATTAGTTATTTTAATGTATGCCTGTGATAAAAGAAATACAGACTGCTGTTACTGATCTTATGAAAATGTTAGTTTGTGTTTTTTTTGCCAACTTACTGATTTGAAAACCCTGACTGGATGCAGGTCAGGAAATTCAGAGAAAAGTCTTAAGTACCCATTCACTTGTTTGAAGAACAGTAACTCTATGTATTGAAGAAAGAAAGAATTTTCAGAAGACAGGACAGCAATGAGGGCCCCTGTGCAGAGTAGGGCTAGCACAGGGGAAACTGAGCCAGTCACCTCGGGTGCTGTGGTGGGAGCTTCTCCTGGCTTTACATCAGCCCAGTTGTCTCCTACACTGTGCAGGACTGTGCTGTCAAATGACAATCCAGCCCTGCTGGTTACACTGCAGATCCTCACTTGAAGTTTAATCAGTGGGCCATGCTGTCAATTTTTAGTGTCTTTACAACAGGGAAAATTGTAGAATAAAATGTCAATTTTTAATGAGTTATAAACTCTTAATTCCTAAATTGTATACATTTTATTTATCATTAGCTATGATTCTAAAGCTTAATTTTTTGTTTTTATTGTTTAAATAACAAACATGTTATACTTACAAAGCCATTGCACAGAGCAGCCCCAATCCTCTACTTCTTGGATCCCCTGCCGCCGCTCCTGGCTACTCCCCCCTGACCAGTGCCCTCATAGCAAGCCACTTGCTATAGGGGCACTGGTGCCTGCTCACTCCTGAACCCTGCTCTATGCATCCATGTGACACATAGAGCTGCGGCTCGGCCCAGCCCCCCACTCTCTCCTCATTGGCTCACTGGATTTGACTGACAGCAGTGAGAGCCAATGGCTCCCACTGCTTTGTCTCAGCCAATGAGGAGAGAGAGTAGGGTCTAGTCTAGGCTGCAGGGGGGGCAGCACCCAGAAAGTTTTTTTACCTTTATGCATGGAATCATGGTCATTATGACTTAATCCAACTAGTTTAACCATGTTGTATTAGTTTGTTATGCCTCCATTTTTTCATGGACCAAAAGGTGATAACTATATGGCCAGAGCTAGTGGCTATCAGATTTTATAGCACTAGTTAAGTGTGAAATGCGTCACCTTTTCTGTGTCCTTTGTCTTGGTGGCAGTTATGTTGACATGGATTAATCAATAAATCAACATTGGATCGATGGTGGTATGAAGCCGTATCTTTCTTTTTCCTTACTTTGGTGGCGAGCTGGGGCTTGCACCCAGCCCATTCTGATCCATCGGATCGCAATCACCTGGAGCAGCATTACCTTTCTCTGGATATCATTTCTGCCCCCCATTCCAGCTTGGACATGCTAGCTCCATTGTTCCATTGCTCCATTCTTCTCATCTGGGGTGACTGAGGGAAGCCTCACTAGAATCTTAGCCTTGGGTGCTCAAGGAACTTGTCCAGCACAATCGACAATTTTCACCTGACAGGTTTCTAATAAGACATTTTTAGTTACTGTGGTCAGTTTCTTGTGATTGTTTATATAATTTGTGCTGAAAGAAAATTGGTGAAAATTCCATGTGCACAACATACCCAATCTAAAAAAACAATAAAAAAATATACAAACTAACTAGCTAATTGTTTTACTTATGGCTTTCAAAGATTACCACTTTGGAAAATGTTGTTGAATCTAACTGTAGACCTAGAAATATTTGCCAAATTAAATCAGTGTTTATGTTGTGCCTTATACTGTGAACGTAAAACAGCGAAAGACACCTATAGTTGAGATCCCTGTAGACTGGAAAAATGTCACTGAAAGGGACAGAATTATAGACAGAGTGAGTTAAGTGCTGTGTAAATTTAGAACATATGGTCTTCATTAATTGCGTCCTTGGCCTCATGCCATCATAGTAACTTGCACTATGTCACTTCTTTGCATCTTAAATTTTGTTCCATCACTTACCCTTTATTAGCTGCCTCCTCCCCCTTTATCCTTGTTTCAAGGAGACTGGGAACTAATAATTTTTTTTTTTGGGAGGGGGGGGTTGTTTATTGTTTTTCATTCCAGTTACTGAGTGTGACATTGTGTGTGGGTTTTCTTTTTCTTTCCCAGGCCATTCCATTTTCTTTCCTTTTTGACCAATAACAACTTAAACAAGATCAAGACCAATCAAAACAGCTCCACAAAGGTCACATAAGAGAGGACAGGAGCCCATCCTTTGTGCCGTATGGCAGGTGACCACTTTAAACAAAAGCTGGGTCAGGCCTGAAGACAATCCCTTTTTCTCAGGCCCCTTGTACTGCACTCCTCACAATCTGTCCAAATTCTACTGGCCATTGAGGTGCTAAGATGAAGAAAACTGCTTTATGCTCACTAACCCAAGCAGAAACTTTGTTAAAACACAGACAGCACCTCAAAAGCATGATAACTCCAAGACATTCATAAATAATTAAATCATTTGCCTTTACTATAGTATATATGTATATATATATATATATATATATATATATAACATTTTGACTTAGCAATAGGTATAAAGACAAAATTTATAACCATCTTAAACAATCTTCAAGCTGTTAACAACAGCTCCAGTCTTTGTCTTGTCATGCTAATTCAGATTAAGGAGTAAAATCTATCCCTTTGGTTCAGAGCAAGTCAATTGATTTCAGCTGAGTCTTTCTATCTGTACTGTAGAATGCCTAAATGGCCCCTGCATTAAAAAGTAAAATAGGATGTATTTGTGAGCTTGGTCTTTTAACCCCATTGCACACCCATAAAAGAGATGTATTCCCAGTTCTCCGAATGGGTGTTGAGAGAACAGAGGAGATTCACAGGATGTTGCCTATCCTTGAAATCACTGTGACAAGTATAAAAAGGTATCAACAGACAGATGTATAACATCAGAGACCCATAAAAACATAGACTAATAAGAAATCACTTACGATATCGCAAGCATGACCACGTCTTTGTGAAATTTGTATAAGTAAAAGTCGCAGTAGGCATATTTTTGCATTTGTTACGTTGTTAAGTGCTTAAGTTCAAAAATAGTGCCATAGGCTTATTTAGTAATGGATCGCAAAGAGCAATAATTTGCAAAAATGCTTTATGTGTACGACAACGAGAATTCAACTTTTATCAATTTATGTGCATTTTATTTCATTTTATAAAAGACAAGTAAAGGAGAAAAAAGAAACACTCAGGACATTATACATGCAACAAGCCAAGGATGTATATGAAGATGTTCATAGGAAGCTATCATAAAGTCACAGTTGTTTTATTTATTTATATATATATAAATATATATATAAATATATTTATTTATAAAATATTTATATATATATATATATATATATATATATATATATATATATATAAATAAAACAACTGTGACTTTATGATATGTATGTATGCATATATATATATATCATCCAAAAACATTACATTTAAACAATACCATTGTGCAGTATTTTACTGCAAGTAGTTACAAATTTATTAGCTATTAGATCTGAAGTTAAAGGGAGACAGGAGGATGTGGAAATGATAGAGGGGGTTATTTACTAAAGGAAAATCCACTTTGCACTGCAAGTGCACTTGGAAGTAAAGTTGCTGTAGATCTGAGGGGGACATGCAAGGAAAATAAAAAACAGAATTTTAGCTTGCACATGATTGGATGATAAAATCAGCAGAGCTTCCACTCATTTCAGATCTACCCCTTAGTTTTAGAGCAACTGCACTTCCAAGTGCACTTACAGTGCAAAGTAGATTTGCCTTTCGTAAATAACCCCCAGATTGTAGTACTATATCTAGAAGGGTGAGGAGGGTATAGGAATAGTGTGGGAGAAGGAGGGGAAAAGATGAAAACAACGGGAAGGGGGAATGAATATTTATGTTATGCTTCAAATTCATTCCTTGGCAATGCCTGGAAAGGACTTACAATGCTTCCAGTGAGGCCAAATCCTTTGATATTGGTTGCATTTGTCTTTCTTCCTAGAGCAACATCCTGTCAAGTTGATCAATTGAGTTAATTTCACAAACCCACTCTGCCACTGAAATGGGGGTTCACATGATCTCTAGTGTCTAAGCCCTTGTACACACGGTCGGACATTCTGACGTAAAATGTCCGATCGGACCATGTTGTCGGATAATCCGACTGTGTGTGGGCTCCATCGGACTATTTCCGTCGGAATATCCGACCGACAAAGTTTTAGAGCTGGGCTATAAAATTTTCCGACAACATGATCCGATCGGACATTGTCCGATCGTTTGTAGAGAATTCCAATCGGACGAAGTGCCACGCATGCTCAGATCAAATTCCTAGACCAAAGCTATTGGCTACTAGCCTGAACGTAGTCCCGTCGTAATGAAATAACGTCATCACGTTCTGAATGATCAGATTTTCCGACAACTTTGTCCGACCGTGTGTATGCAACACCAGTTTCGGACAAAATCCGACGGATTTGGTTGTCGGAATGTCCAACCATGTGTACAAGGGCTAAGAGATGATGGTATGGGCTGCAGCCAATAAATGGCATAATGGACTAATATGCATATATTTAAATTATTCAGGTATAGATAGTTTATCTCCGCATTTCAGCATGTGCTTTTCATTTATAAATAGGAATATCTGTATTCCAGAAAGGTTGGAAAAGTGGGTCGTCTGCTGGATATATAATGTTTGTGTGAGAAAGCAAAGGCTTTGTCCCAGTTTGCAAGGATTATAGTAATGTGGGGTTCCTTTCATAGGTTCATAATATAGGCTGGCTTGTCAGGAATATTGAATAAAGGAAGGGTGACCCCTGGAAGTTGCACAAGGAGACAAGGGGGGGGGGCGGGTTTCATCTAGTGCAGTGATGGCGAACCTTGGCACCCCAGATGTTTTAGAACTACATTTCCCATGATGCTCATGCACTCTGCAGTGTAGCTGAGCATCATGGGAAATGTAGTTCCAAAACATCTGGGGTGCCAAGGTTCGCCATCACTGTTCTAGTGTGTCAAAAATCCTTGCACCAGCCCTGGCTCCATCATCTAGGGTGGGGCAGTCTAATGCAGGAAGCGTGTTACTGACCAAATCACCAAGTGAAAACAGAGGGGAAAATCCTAAAATGAGAACTAATGCAGCTACCAGACCCAAGGATTGGTTAGCTGGAATATATTACATTTTTGGTTTTGAGTTTATTATTGCTTTAACTAAATGATGAAACCTTGCTCATATTAACTTTTTAATTATCTGTATGGTGACTTATACAAGGTATGCTCCTCTATTTTACTGCATGTTACAGCAATGCGCGTTAACACACTGAAGTTTTCTATTGTGTGTTTTGGTGGGATTCAATGCAATGGCACCCAACACACACAACTGCAGAAGTGTGAAATGCACCCACATGCCATGTGTTGTAGTGCATTTCATTACAAAGAGGGTTTTTGTAGGTGTGTTTTAGGTAAGTTGGCAGCACATTCAGAAATGAATGGGTGACCTTAAAGCGGGAGTTCCGTCGTTTTTTTTTTTAAAAGCCAGCAGCTACAAATACTGCAGCTTTTTAAATAAGGACACTTACCTGCCCAGCGCGCCCGCAATGTCGGCACCCGAAGCCGATCTCTCGATCATCTCTCGGGTGCTGCCGCCGCCATCTTGGGTATGGGAATCAGGAAGTGGAACCTTGCGGCTTCATTTCCCAGTTCCCTACTGTGCATGCACGAGTCGCGCTGCGCAATAAGGATGGTCCCCGCTGTCTCTGGGATCCGTGTGTTTCCCAGCAGACAGCGGGGGACCCGCAGGAAGTGGCGTAAATATCCGCAGATTCTGCGGATATCTATGCCGGAACAGTACAGGTATCTGCACCCCCCTCCCCCCTGAAAGGTGCCAATTGTGGCGCCAGGGGTGGGAGGGTTCCAATGAGCGGAAGTTCCACTTTAGGGTAGAGCTCCGCTTTAATTAATGCAACACACATTTATGTGTCAAATACATTATATTAAGGCACATACAGTCTGAAGGGTGACAAAAGGAATCAGCAAGTCAATACTGTACATACAATTCTATGCATTCTATATCAAACAAAATAAATACAATAAATAATCCTAAGTAAAGAACCTTTTCTTTATAATTAGGTAAGAAAACACTCTTTGAAAATTCTCTTTGGAATAGTTCTAGTAGGGACAAGGGAATATAAGCAATCAACAACCTGAACTCTTTCCAAAGTTTTGAATATCATAAACACCGAAGTATAATACAAGAGACGCCACATAAGATATAAAAGCTTCCAAGTTGTATCAAATAACAATCCCTGTGGCATCAATACAAGAACTTACTTACTGTAGTAAACGTCCAATATTATATTTAATAAATAATTGAGTTTCATCATTGCCATTGTATATCTTATTTAAAGTGGTAGCAAAGTCATATTAACAAAGACCACTGACAGGCAGGGTTTTTTTTTTATAACAGAAGAGATCCTAGTTGTCTCTTCCGTCATAAATGTCCCTCCTGTCTGTCAGTGGTAATGTGATCTCAGCCATGCATGCACAGCTCTAACCACATTTACGGCCCCCACTGTGTTCCATAGAGATGTGAATCCCATATGCATGCGCTGTAGTGACATTACCTTGGCACAAGATACAGAACCCGGAACGAAGATTGAAGAGCCAGGAAGTAGGAGGAACTAGGTACCCAGACTTCAAAAAATATATTTAAAGCTTAGGGCAGCCATTTTCAACCAGGGTGCTGTAGAACCCAAGGGTTCCTTCAGAAATTGCTATGGCTGTTACTGATAGATGCCTGGTGCCTGCATAGTTCTGGTACCAACGCCAATTGCCAAAGCCAGCAGCATGACACCAGTTATTGTTTTAGCTGTATTTAAGGGTGCCATTCTGAACGCCACTGTAAATATTGCATTCTTTCTCATGACCACCAATGTAAAGGTCATTTTCCCCATCCTTGATGAATTGGTTTTACTAAGGTAAAGTATGTAAGCAGAGACCAGTATCAACATCTACATGAGTTATGGCACCAACATCCCGTATATATAAGTGTAAACATTTGAAATATGTGCGACCGCCGCACACAGATGTACATCGGCACAATTGCACAGGCAGGAAATTTGGGCGTAGAGGTACATCAATTTGCATGCCCGCTACAAGCCAAGGGAGCGTGCCCATGTGTTCTGGGAACTCGATATTCTACGACGGCCCCCGATTGTGGTGTGGAGAGGTGGAACTGGGAAGTGCCATAAACAAGGCATTTCCCTGTTCTGCCTTGTGTCATGGCAGAGATGCTCTGCTCCTTGTAATTGGGAGCAGTGATCGCTGTCGTGTCTTATGTAGCCCCTCCCCCCACAGTTAGAATCACTCTCTAGGACACACTTAACCCCTTCATCACCCCTTATTGGTTAACCCTTTCCCAGCCAGTGTCATTTACACAGTAATCGGCGCATTTTTATAGCACTGATCGCTGTAGAAATGAAAAATGGTCCCAAAATAGTGTCAAAGGTGTCCGATGTGTCCGCCGTAATGTCGCAGTCATGATAAAAATTGCAGATCGCCGAGATTACTAATAAAAAAAATTATAATAAAAATGCCATAAAACTATCCCCTATTTTGTAGATACTATAACTTTTGTGCAAACAAATCAATATACGCTTATTGCTAATTTTTTTTAACAAAAATATGTATAAGAATATGTATCGACCTAAACTGAGGAAAAAAAATGTTTTTTATATATTTTTGGGGGATATTTATTATAGAAAAAAAGTAAAAAAAATTAGTTTTTTTCAAAATTGTCGCTCTTTTTTTGTTTATAGTGCAAAAAATAAAAACTGCAGAGATGATCAAATATCACCGTAAAAAAAACTCTATTTGTGGGGAAAAAAGGACATCAATTTTGTTTGGGTACAACGTCACACGACAGTGCAATGGTCAGTTAAAGCGACGCAGTGCCAAATCGCAAAAAGTGCTCTGGTCAGGAAGGGGGTAAAATCTTCCAGGGCTGAAGTGGTTAAAGGTGCAAAGCCACAAAGTATGAATCAACAATATATAAAAATATATATATATATATATATATACAATTTTTATTAAATGAACATTTAATAAAAATTGTATATATATTTTTTTTTATATATTGTTGATTCATACTTTGTAGCTTTGCACCTTTAACCACTTGCTTACTGGGCACCCCCCTCCTGCCCAGACCAATTTTCAGCTTTCGGCGCTGACACACTTTGAATGACAATTGCGCAGTCATACAACACTGTACCCAAATTAAATTGATATCATTTTTTTCCCACAAATAGAGCTTTCTTTTGGTGGTATTTAATCACAGCTGTTTTTTTTTTTTTTTTGCTAAGCAAACAAAATAAGATGGAAAATTTAGAAAAAAAAAAATCATGTTTGTTCGTTTGTTATAAAATTTTGCAAACAGGTAATTTTTCTGCTTCATTGATATGCGCTGATGAGGTGGCACTGGTGGGCACTGATAGGCTGCACTGGTGGGCACTGATAGGCTGCACTGGTGGGCACTGATAGGCTGCACTGATGGGCACTAATAGGCACAGTTAAGGTGGCACTGATAGGCACAGATAAGGTGGCACTGATGGGGACAAACAAGTCAGTACTGATGGGCACAGATAAGGCAGCACTGATGGACACTGATAAGATGGCACTGATGGGCCCTGATGGGTGGCACGGAATAAATAATTATATTTAAAAACAAAAAGACAACTTTGCATTGCATATAAACTGTGACGAGCGCATCAAGCACAACAATTATACAAAACAATTGCATGTGAGTGAAGGGCACTCAGTCAGGCTCACTCTACTAGCTGAAGTCTAATATGGGGTAAATATAAGCTTCTGTGCCCATCACTTTTTGTTTTTTAGTTGAAAAGGTGGAAATGACAGAGAAGGAGAAAAAGGGAAGGAGAGAGAGAGATGGATGAGAGAGAGAGAGAGAAAATAAAGGGGGGACACACAAGGGAGGGGTGGCTGGATCACCCCCAGGGAGCCAAGATCGACAGCATTAAACCAGCAATGGAGATCCTAAACATGGTGGAACTCGTCAGAGAAGCAAAAGAGACCCCAATAGAACCATATGGACCTATGTTCCTCTGACTTATCTCACAAAGCAGAGGTCAGATCTTCCATTGGCTCAATGTCCTTCACTCTTGCGATCCGTTGGGCTACCATTGGTGCTGACTGTTGCTTCCAAAGAGGTGGGATGCTTGCCTGTGGAGCATTTAGGAGATGCTTGAGAAGGGATTTATGATAATGTTTCCTTGAAAGGGGGTAAGGTTAAGGAGGACCGCAGCTGGGTTATCATGTAGGGAGATGTCTGTGAGTTTCTGCATGAGCTTAGGTGCTCAAAACAGTTTGGAGCACAGGGCAATAAGGGGTATTCTCTAAATGTTAGCAGGAATATCTCCTTTCTTAAAGAGATGTCTGTAGAATATTATTAAGGTAAGTATTTGCAAAAAGTATTTCTTTTGAAGAAATCACAGATATCTATCATGCTGAAAAGCAACACATCCTCCAAGATCCATCCGATGCCTCTTGGAGTAGGGTGGGTATTGCATGACATAACAGCATGTCGGTCCTGAATGAAGCAGAGCACTAAGAAGATATCCACAGCAACAGTTGTATAAATATAACAGAGCATGAAAAGCTTATTGCATTTCAGTTGAGGTCACTGGGTGATCAACATGACAATGTGCAGTCATGCTTGATAAATCCATGTGGAGCATGTGGAGCTTGGGCACACCGTTCCATATTGTAAATGTACCTGACTTCTAATTGGTTTTGTACTATTGAGAGCTATCAATCTTCTCACTAATCTCAAATGACATTTGATAGTGGAGGAACACATTTATATCAAGATTAGAATCAGACATCAAAAAACGCATGTTCAATTAATTCTACAAAACACCATAAATGCACTGGACAATGGATCATAGCAATTTCAAGCATATTACATGATAGACAAAGCACATCATTACACCTTTTAGAAGTGCGTAGTCATTTGCTTTTAGGTTGTTTTTTGGGTTACAAAGACAGGTACATATTTACAAAGGTTCCACTTAGACCACCAAGCTTGATCCAAAGGTTGTGTGAACCTGGGCCTCTAGAGGTGATGAGTGCATTAACCCACTGTATCTATGGATAAAGCTTTTTAGAAGGACTAAAAAGAGCCTTTCATTTAAAATAATTTTCTTCATTGAAGCCCAGCATGGGGCTGACTGCAGGGAGTTTTTGTGCGAGTGCCTGTCAGCTTACATCTCGAAGACAGTGAAATTCAACTAATTGTGAGCGTGCATTGTTCTCATCTAGGACGCACACTGCCATGCACACTTCTGGCTTGCCTGAAACAAAAAGGCTCATCATTTATTTTGTTGACTACTTTCTCCAAAATAGTATGGAGCATAGTCTTTGCAAAATGAATTGAATATTGTTTTCCAAAAAGATCTCTAAATTTATTTCAGTTCATGCTAGTCTCAACAAGAATGCACATAGACATTTTTTGCAAAACAGAGTACTAAAACCAGCCAGAGATGGATCAAAATGCAACCAGTTCAGCAGGGACCAGACAAATGTTGAACCAACGTTGGCCCCATATTAGATTTTCTGCAGATTTTTGTCTTCAGATTTACCAAAACCATCTAGTGCAAGGGCCTGCCTGATTGCATACAAATTGAAACTCTTATGCCCTCTACACACGTTCGGAAATTTCTGACGGAAAAGGTCCGATTGGATTAAATTGTCGGAAAATCCGATTGTGTGTGGGCTCTATCGGACTTTTTCTGTAAGAAAAAATTTGAGACCACTAAATCTGATCGTTTGTAGAGATTTCCGATCTGACCAAGTGCCACGCATGCTCAGATCAAATTACGAGACCAAAGCTATTGGCTACTAGCCGCAATGTAGTCCCGGCGCAACGAACGAATGTCATCACTTTCCGCACGATCAGATTTTCAGACAACTTTGTCCGTTTGTATGCAACATCAGTTTCGAACAAAATCCGTCGGGAAAAAATCAGACGGATTTTGTTGTCGGAATGTCCGACTGTGTGTATGGGGGCTAAAGGTTTGACCTCCATATTATATGGTTTTGGTAAATCTGAAGACAAAAATCTGCAGAAAATCTAATAGTGTGTACGGGGTCTTATGGGTAAGCTGGTTGTACAGAAGGCCATCTCTGTACAACCAGCTTGTTGCTGTTTTTTTTTTTTGCCCAATCAGTGCCACTGTCTCTAGCTGGAAACACTGATCATTGTATTCTGCCAGCTGGGAATACAATGGCACAGTGGGAAGAGTTCCCCCATCTACATCAAATGTGCGAATCGGGGAATCTGCACATTTTTTTGTTGATGTTTGTTCAACCTACTGGTTGAACAAAAAAATGCATAATGTATGGCCTGCCTCAGGATTAGAATTCCTGTATGAAGGCTACAATCGTATACTGGTATTAGTGGTCATAAATAAGTAATACAGTTCTGAGAACACCCAAGACAGATTCTTTGATTTTAAAACGTAACATCCTTCTTAATTTACACATGAAAATAAACTGAACTATTATAATGTACTAGAACCCACGATAATGTTGATACAAGTATTAGGTTTATGTAAACCTAAATTTTAAAACTTTGGGATTTTTCCAATATAAGTAGAAGCCATATTAAATACCTAGCAACTCTGCTGGTCTCCTTCTTAATGATGTGCTTTCTCTTGGCTTCTGACCTGACCACAACACGATAGAACACCTTTGGGATGAATTAGAGCAGAGACTGAGAGCCAGGCTTTCTCGTCCAACATCAGTGCCTGACCTCACAAATGTGCTTCTGGAATAATGGTCAAACATTCCAATAGACACACTCCTAAACCTTGTGGACAGCCTTCCCAGAAGAGTTGAATCTGTTATAGCTGCAAAGGGTGGGCCAACACAATATTGAACCCTATGAACTAAGACTGGGATGCTATTAAAGTTCATGTGCGTGTAAAGGCAGGTGTACCAATTCTTTTGACAATATAATGGATCTTATTTTAATTTTCCTCCCCATTCCTCTCATGGTGGCCATTTTCACTAAGGGCAGATGAATCCATCTCCCTTTACTTCCTGGAACTCTGCATAGAACACTAGGCCTGCCTCCTGGAACATGTGATGGATACTTTCCAGGATGAAGCCATAAGGCCATAGTGCCCTCACCAGAAGAACCAAGAAACAAGTACTTGTATATAAAAGTAAAAAATTTTAGTTTAACCACTTAGCGCAAATCACCATCATTGTACGTCGGTACTTTGACGCTAAATACCGTTGTTATGGCAGCAGCTAGCCCAGTATTTTCAACAATGGTGAGCGGCTGGCTTTCAGATAAAAGTGGTCTCTGCGGCGTATTCGCCTCAAGATCACATTTATCATGGGAGGCCCCCCCCCTCCCATCGCGTTACGGTCATCTCTGCCGTTTTCTAGAGCCATCAATAGCGGCGGTGACGATCGTGTCCTTCCGCCTCTGAAACATGGAGCCGAGTGAGGGAAAGATTTTTTTTTTATTGCATTTTAGTGTAAATGTTAGATCTGAGGTCTTTTTGACCCCAGATTTCACATTTAAGAAGTCATGTCATGCTTTTTTTTCCATTACAAGGGGTGTTTACATGCCTTATAATAGGAATAAAAGTGAACCAATTTTTTTTTAAAAGCACAGTGTAAAAATAAAAAATAAAAAGTAAAATAAATAAGAAAAAAAATTAAAAATTTAAAGCGCCAGTCCTGCTAAACGTAATTCGCACCCGCATATGAAAACGGTGTTCAAATTACACATGTGAGGTATCGCCACGATCGTTAGAGTGAGAGCAATAATTCTACCACACCTCCTCTGTAACTCAAAACATGTAACCTGTAGAAAATTTTAAACATTGCCTATGGAGATTTTTAAGGGTAAAGATTTGTCGCTATTCCACAAGTGGGCGCAATTTTGACAATATAATAATAATAATATTTGGTAATGCTGACATGACATGACTTGTTAATTAGTCAAAAGTGTAAATTCTAACGACAGGTCTATATTAAAATTCAAATTAATTCACAATATTAAAGTATATATTAACCTTTTCTGTTTTAAAAAGTTATTAAAGTGACAGTAAATATGCAACGGTCAGTGGTCAGGCTCGGGGGGCAGTAGCTATAGCAATAGAGATGCTCCCAATGACCAGCTGGATAAGTGAACAAGCAGGTCATCCTGGAGGATGATGCAGGCTCACCCGCGGTGCGAGGTCTAAGCACTATCCAATGTTTACTAGAGCTCCTGATGGTGGAGATATTCCAGATCACGGTCTTCGCAAGCCAGGGTCCAGTAGCAAATTAGCAGGTAGGGATAAAGCAGAAGCATAGTCAGTAAACAAGCCAAAGTTTGGGAACAAGTGGTTGCAGGTTGGGATCCAGCAGAAGCATAGTTGAGGAACAAGTCAAAGATCAGTAACAAGTGGTAATGTAGATACAGATGGGAGCAGTGACAATTATTAGCATGACATGTTGGGTATCAATTTACTCGGCTTAACATTATCTTTCACAATATGAAAAAAATGGGCTAACTTTACTGTTGTCTAATTTTTTAAGTCAAAGTGTATTTTTCCCCAAAAAATTTGTTTGTAAGGCCGCTGCGCAAATACGGTGTGACATAAAGTATTGCAATGACCGCCATTTTATTCTCTAGGGTGTCTGAAAAAAATATATATAATATTTGGAGGTTCTAATTTTTTTTTGGTAATTTTCTAGCAAAAAGAACTGATTTCAACTTGTAAACAACAAGTGTAAAAAGAAGCTTGATCCTTAAGTGGTTAACTAATGAATATAAGATGATTTCATATCAGCTTACAGAGCTGTATGTTGCTGTCATTTTTAGTGATAGGGGAAAAGATCCACTTTAAATAGTGAATGTGTATGGATTATTTTGGAGAATAAGGATATCATTTTGTCAGGGCCTGGACCTAGGACCTGTGCTGTGTCTGGCAGTAACTCTTCTCACTCAGCCATCTAAGATGCTGGACAGCTCCTTGCGTGATTGCTTGGACATCCTTGCCTTATGCCTTGCTTTTTGTGAACTCTTCTGCTCCTTCCATGAACCTCCTGATTTAAACCATGTCTCTGCATTGCCTGTGAGCCAGATTATTGTGCTCTCTCCGCCAGTATCTCGCTCTTGTTACTCCTGTTGCCATCTGTATCTTCATTACCACTCGTTACCGATATTTGACTTGTTCCTCAACTACGCTTCTGCTGGATCCCAACCTGCAACCACTTGTTCCCGATCTTTGGCTTGTTTACTGACTATGCTTCTGCTTTATCCCTACCTGCTATATTTGCTACTGGACCCTGGCTTGCGAAGACCGTGATCTGGAATATCTCCACCATCAGCAGCTCTAGTAAACATTGGATAGTGCTTAGACCTCGCACCGCGGGTGAGCCCGCATCATCCTCCAGGGTGACCTGCTTGTTCATTTATCCAGCTGGTCATTGGGGGCATCTCTATTGCTATAGCTACTGGCCCCTGAGCCTGACCACTGACCGTGGCATATTTACTGTCACTTTAATAACTTTTTTAAAACAGAAAAGGTTAATATATACTTTAATATTGTGAATTAATTTGAATTTTAATATAGACCTGTCGTTAGAATTTACACTTTTGACTAATTAACAAGGCTATGTCAGCATTACCAAATATTATTATTATTATTATTATTATTATTATTACTACTACAAAAAATAGAGTACCACTTTGGCAAAAAATCAAAAATTGTTTTGTTATGTGATCTAAAGCCTAGAGAGCTTCAGCAGCCCAAATTATTTTATATTGATGTAAAGTGCTATATTGTCAAATCAAATCCAATTCATAGAGCTCACTGTCTCTGGTTAGGCTGCTCTTATTACCCAGTGAACCTTCTTCCGAGTGGCCATCTCCAGTGGTTGGCACAGGATGACATCACTCCAGCACATGCACAGGAGTGCAGTCTTCCCGGCACACAGGCTCTGTGCCAGCATGTAAACTGTGTTGCACTTGCGCAGCTCAGTGTACATTCCAAATTAGACTATGAGCAGGCAGGTAGGTAGGTTTCCTATATTGCAGAAGAGACATTGCATCTCTGTTTTTGGAATGAGCCTGTAGTTTACTTTAAAGTTTTTGTAAATGCAGAAAGTTTTTTTAACTTAAAGTGGTTGTAAAGTCTCGTTTTTTTAAAAATAACAAACATGTTATACTTACCTCCTCTTTGCAGTTGGTTTTGCACAGAGCAGCCCCAATCCTCTTCTCGAGTCCCCCTTTGCTGCTCCTGGCCCCTCCCTCGTATAGAGGGGGAGGCCAGCAGATTCCTATGGGGACACCCAAGCCAAGTCATAGCTCGGTGTATCCATTCAGACACGAAGCCCCGGCCAGGCCCCGTCCCCTCTCTCCCCCAATTGGCTGACTGAATTTGATTGACAACCACAGGAGCCAATGGCGCGGCTGCTGTGTCTCAGGAAGTCAGGAGGAGTGTCCCGGAAGGCTTAGGCTTCGGTGCCCCCATAGCAAGCTGCTTTCTGTAGGATCACTCAACAGGAGGGAGGGGCCAGGAGTGCCGAAGAGGCACCGAGAAGAGGAGGATTGGGGCTGCTCTGTGCAAAAAACAAGACTTTAGTATAACTTTAAAGTGTTACTAAACCTAAAAACATTTTTAACTTAATGCATTGTTTGCATTAAGGTAAAAAAAACTTGTTCAGTCTACCTGAAGAAGAGGAGGATCGGGGTCACGTATAACAGGTTTATTATTTTAATTTAAAAAAAATGACTTTAGTAACACTTTAATTTTGCTCAAAGTGTTTAGGTGAATTTACTTGTAAAAAAAAAATAAAAATAAAAAATTACAGTGCTCAGCCTTTTTCATTTTTTATTTAGAGTGCATGGTTTTTAGGTGTTGCATTTAGGGTATCTCGTTCCATTAAAAGAAAAAAATATGTAAAGAGGGCTAATTCTTGGCACAAGAACAGATGCAGTATAACCGAAATAAGTTTCTAGTAACCTCAGGCACCGTGTTTAGTTCTTTGCTTCCTAAAAATCCACCAGACACCACCTTCATTTCACCTTACCTGTTGGGTCTTTTGTATTTTGATAAAATAGAGAAATTTTACTGAAACCTCCTGATCTTCACCAAGATTTTGCGGAGATAAAAAACACTAATGCAGCGTACACACGAGCGGAATGTCCGACAGAAAAAGTCCAACGCAAGATTTTCATCGCATATTCCGATCGTATGTATGCCTCATCGAACTTTTTTTTACGGAAATTCTGACGGACCTAGAAATAGTACATGTTCTAAATATTTCCGACGGAACCAATTCCTATTAGGAAAACCGCTTGTCTGTGTGCTGTTCCAACGGACTAAAAACGATGCATGCTTTGAAGCAAGTACGAGACGGAAGCTATTGGCTACTGGCTATTGAACGTCCTTTTTCTAGTAACATTTGTACGTGCTGTACATCACCACGTTCTTAACGATCAGACTTTGGTGTGATCGTGTGTACGCAAGACAGTTTCAGCGGAACTCCGTCGGAAAAAATCTCTGCAGTTTATTCCAACAGGAAAACCGGTGTGTGTACGCGGCATTAAATTTGCACATCCCTTAATTGAACCTTACAAGCAGCGGTCCCACTTTGGCAGTGCGTAATAGTTCAATAAGGCTGTATACTCCGCACTTCCTTTGTACTCGACATAACTGACAACCTGATGTAGAAAGGACCCAGACATTCTTATTCAGCTGACTTCCCCTGCCCTCATTTTCACACAGTGTCATGTTAACTGGTTTCACATTACAATACTTCCCATATACTGACAGGGAACACCCTCTTATATAATTCAATCTTCTCTCATAATGACAGGGACTTTTTCTCACAGACTGATCAGGTGTTCTCCTACTCTCGGTCTCTGACATTGCATCTGCTTGAAGGATACCTGTTGTGTTTTTTAAATCCAACAACAAACTTTCTTACTTAACCACTTGCTTACTGGGAATGTAAACCCCCTTCCTGCCCAGACCAATTTTCAGCTTTTAGCGCTCTCGCACTTTGAATGACAATTGCGCGGTCATACAACACTGTACTCAAATGACATTTTTATAATTTTTTTTCACACAAATAGAGCTTTCTTTTGGTGGTATTTAATCACCATTTGGGTTTTTATTTTTTGCTAAGCAAACAAAAAAAATACATTTTATATGTATATATATATATATATATATATATATATATATATATGTTTCATAGTTGTAAAATTTTGCAAACGGGTAATTTTTCTCCTTCATTGATATTCGCTGCTGAGGCTGTATTGATGGGCACTGATGGGCTGCACTGATGGGTATAGATAAGGTGACAAGATGGCACTGATGGGCACAGATAAGATGGCACTGATGGGCCCTGATGGGTGGCACTGAGGGGTGACACTGACAGATGGCACTGATGAGCAATGATAGGTGGCACTGATGGGCACTGGTGGGTGGCACTGAAGGGCACTGGTAGGTGGCACTGGTAGTTGCTATTGATAAGCAGCACTGGTAATGACGCACTCATCAATTTATAGGCGGCACTGTGGGCACTGAAAGGTGGCACTGTGGGCACTGATTGGTGGCACTGTGAGGTGACATTGTGGGCACTGATGGGTGGTACTGTGTGCAGTGGTAGGTGGCACTGGTGGGCACTGGTGGGCAATGGTAGGTACCTTCACGATTGGGACCTACGTCCCTTTCACAGCCGCCGTTGATTGGCTATCAGCGTGAGGAGGAAAAATAGCCGATTGCCAGCTCTGTTTACATCACATGATCAGCTGTCATTAGCTGACAGCTGATCACGTGGTAAGGGGTCGGGATCGACCCCTTACTCCGATCTCTGATCAGGCGAGTCTCATAGATTCACAGAGTGCGCCACGTGCGCCCTGCAGGGGGCACGCAGGCCTCTAGAGCATGGGAGGAAGTCCAGGGATGCCCTCCCGACAAATGAAGTCTGCGCTGTAGCCGTCTTTCGGCTATAGCGTGGACGGCAAGTAGTTAAAGAGGACCTTCAGTCGGACCGTCTTCCTTTGGATGATATATGCCAACCCCTCCTCTGCATTTATACCCCAATTTCCCTCATGGGAAAATATGTTTGATTACACTATATCCTACCTATTTCACCCTCCTTATCCCTACAACTTGTATTCCCCCTTCTAGTCCCTCTATGCCCCCCTCCTTTTTACACTTGGAGGCACTCCAGTGCTGACCTCCCCTCCCTCACCTTTGATTATATTTCATCTAATATATACAATGAGATTTCTCTAATGACCCGGATCGAGTCTCCTCTCATATTGCACCACAAAGTTGATGCCTCTCAACCATCCACAGTGTGATCCCATATGGGGTGGATGGCAGCACGGGAGATTTGTTGGGATCCAAAACTATTGCATTGTTCTTTGCTCAGATATCCCTGTTCAATATATTTGTTCTCAATATTTGTTGATCTATAGTGGCCTTCTCCACTCAAATTGTTCCCTTGATTGCTTTTTTACCATTCAATTGATGTACATTGAAATGTATGTTCTTGTGATCTTCTATCATTACTGTTGTACTTTGGTACTCGTACGTACACACTATGCTTGTATTCTATGCTTTTCAATAAACCGTTTTTTTTGAGAAAAAAAAAAAGAGGACCTTCAGTCATTTTTGCAACTTTTCATCTATTAAATCTTCTGCTCTTGTTGTTTTAACTTCAGATAGTAAAATGTTTTTTTTCTGCCAGTAAATACCTTATAAAGCCCACAGCTCTCTCTCTCTCTCTCTTTCTCACTCTCGTAAGAGTTTGCCAGGAAGGGAGGGGGGATGAGTTATGAGAGGGCCAATGTGAGCTGCAGAGCTGGAGGTGTGCCTCTGTGTGTCTGTGTAAATCCAGGAAAGTGAACAGGAAGCAGCTTCAGCTGCCCACAGTTAAAATGGTTGCAGCCAGACTTAGTAGAGGGAGATTTCTGCAGTATATTTGGCAAGTACAGAACTACAGTATATATAAAATAATATGCAAAGTGGTTGGAGGGAAGTTTCAGAATGGCAAAGATGTTTTTATTACAAATTATGTAAGCAGACTACAGCTCCTCTTTAATAGCAAAAGCCACAATGATCCTGCAATTACCTTTATTTTAAAGTGTACGTAAAGTCGAATGTATTTTCTTTTTGTTTTAGATAGTTGCTGTTTATGTCTGGAGAGATTCTATATATCCTGGTGAGCACTGACACTGGCATAGAAAATGGTGGGAAATCCAAAACTTTGGTTGTCATTGGAGCAGAAGTCAATAACAGTTATATAGAAGAAGTCAGTAACAGTTATATAGGAGAAGCCAATAACAGTTATATAGGAGAAATCAATAACAGTTATATAGGAGAAGTCAATAACAGTTATATAGGAGAAGCCAATAACAGTTATATAGGAGAAACCAATAACAGTTATATAGGAGAAGCCAATAACAGTTATATATATAGATGAAGCCAATAACAGTTATATAGGAGAAGTCAATAACAGTTATATAGATGAAGCCAATAACAGTTATATAGGAGAAGTCAATAACAGTTATATAGGAGAAGCCAATAACAGTTATATAGGAGAAGCCAATAACAGTTATATAGGCGAAGCCAATAACAGTTATATAGGAGAAGCCAATAACAGTAATATAGGAGAAGCCAATAACAGTTATATAGGAGAAGCCAATAACAGTTATATAGGAGAAGTCAATAACAGTTATATAGGAGAAGCCAATAACAGTTATATAGGAGAAGTCAATAACAGTTATATAGGAGAAGACTTCCCCTACCTGTGGAGATTTCCTGTTTTGTCTCTAGGATGGAAAGTGAGAGGGAATTTCAGAAAACAAAAAAAAGCATTGACAGAAGTCCTAGGCCCCTTTTACACAGACGCCATAATGCGCATCCGTGTGCTCAGCAGGAGATTTCTACACTGATCCCCGCTGAGCAGGCACATGACAGGTCTGTGTCCGTTCTGCTATGTCAAGTGGACACAGACACAGTCCTGCTGTTCTCTATGTAGCAGTCGGATGGAAACGGGCCTCCTGTCCGATTCCATCCGAATATCATCCAATCTGATCCACCAGACGGATGGGGAATCCATCTGTTTTTGATGGACAGGATTGGATCGGATGCCGGCGGGTGTCAGCGGGTGTCAGCGGACACTCCGTAGAGAACAATGGCTGGCCCGATCGAGCCAGCCTAAGAAACTGACAGGCGGACCTGATCAGACCACCCATGTGAAACAAACCTTAAAGCCCAACTATCAACCAAATACAAAAAAAACCTTGCAATGGGGGCCCCACACTGCAAGCATTACATTCTCATTAGTCTAGGGCAGGGATCTCCAAACTACAACCCTCCAGCTGTTGCGGAAATACACATCCCATGAGGCATTGTAAAACTCTGACATTCACAGACATGACTAGGCATGATGGGAATCGTAGTTCATTATCAACCGGTGGGCCATAGTTTAGAGTCCCCTGATCTACTGATTGCAGAAGAGGCTGTATTACTTACCTAATTCCCTGAGGCTCCATCCATCTTTGAGACTGATCACCCACAGCCTTTCCTGTAAGCTGCTCCCGGCCATGGTTGCTAGCTTGCTCAACCACATACCGTACAGGGTTAATAGAGATGCATTGTATGTGATGACACCCAGACTCCATCCACACATCGGAGCTTTAGGGAGAGGAGGAGAGCGCTAGAGCCTGCTGGAGTGGGTACTCAGGTAAGTAATTTGACCTTTCTGCAACTTCCTAAACCTAATGAACATTTAACCATTGCAGTGTTGGGGGAGGGGGCACTGCAGGGGTTTTTATATGCTGTGCCCCAAGTTAGGCTTTAAAGCAGAGTTCCACCCAAAATTAGAATTTCCGCTCATTTGTCTCCTCCCCCCTCCGGTGCTACATTTTGCACCTTTCTGAGGGGTGGGGGAGCGGATACCCATCTTTGACAGGTATCCTGTCCCCACTTCCAGGAGCCATGGCCATTGATGTCACCGGTCGACTCCCTCCTCCTTCCCCAGCACTGGGCCAGTAAGAGAAAGGCCTCGCGCATGTGCAGTTGGGTTCCCGGTGTGAAGCTGTAAGGCTACACTGCCGGGTTCCCTTACCCACATTGGTGGCGGCAGAACCCGACAGCTGATGGAAACATTGGCTGCAATGCCAACATCGCTGGACTCCAGGACAGGTAAGTGTCCTATTATTAAAAGCCAGCAGCTGCAGTATGTGTAGCTGCTGGCTTTTAATTTTTGCAGCGGTGGGCGGACCTCTGCTTAAACTATTCATTACTCTATTCCAAAAAAAAAGTTGCAGCTTTACATACACTTTAATAATATCCTCTTTCAAGTAAATTTAGCTCCAACTCTAAGCTATGATCTACAACCTGGCAGTGTTATTGGGCTTCTTATGCCTCGTATGCATTATTGGATGCATACCATAGTACATACAATACCATCTGTGTGATGGCATGCTAAGTTATCCCATTATTGTAGGGAATACCTGTTTTTTTTTACATGCAAGCAGTGTAAGCAGAATTTGATATTAGCTTTGTGAAATCCCCCATAGAGCAGAGCTTAGACTGGCAGAGGGAGAAGCAGCCGGTTAGTTGGTCCGTCGTACTTGTGCTAACAAGGAGTATGCTGATAGGGGAAGGGAGCAGAATGATGAACACATCAGTCTACTGATTCTTTTCCATTGTCCAATCACAGGCTGGGGAGAGACAAGACCTGTAATGCCGCGTACACACAACCGGACTTTCCGGCAGACTAGGTCCGAAGGGATTAGTCCATCGGACAATCCAATCGTGTGTGGGCTAGTCCGATTGTTTAAAAAAAAAAAAAAATCAGATGGACCTACAAATAGAACATGTTTCAAATCTATCTGATGGACTCAATTCTGACGGACTAAAATCGGGAAAATCGTTTGCCTGTGTGCTGGTCCGACGGACCAAATACGACGCAAGGAAAGCTATTGGCTACTGGCTATTGAACTTCCTTGTTTAGTCCCGTCTTACGTCATCACATTCAAAATGAATAGAATTTCCAACTGACTTAGCCCGTTCGCGTGTGGCCAAGTCCATTAGCTCGGAAAGTCCATCGGAACTCCGCCAAAAGTCAGTTGGGAAGACTGTGGGACCTAGTCTGCCGGAAAGTCCAGTGGTGTGCACGAGACATAAGGGTTACTAAGCTTCAAAAGTCTTTGCCCTGTCAGAGGGGCTTTTTTGTGTTGCTGTAAATTTCAGAACTGGATGAACAAAAATACTAATTCTTTGCCACTCATGTTTTTATGGTTATTTAGGTTTGTTGTTAGCTGATGTGTATTTATATGCTAATATTTGAGATATTCTTGTGTATTGACAAGGTATGTGAGAGAACCATTTTCATAGAGTTACAGAGAACTGAAAGTGATATTATACATTCAGGTTTTTTCAGGTACTTTCAGAAGTTGATTTAATCACTCGCTAAGTATGCAGCTTCTTTATCTTTTAACCCATGGCTACGTTCCAGTTTAGTCCTCTTGAACGCGGGGCTGTCTAGGAGCAGTGCATCCCTTCCAGTATTTTAGTGCGTCGGAGAGGGACGGGTGCAGTGCCCAGCCTTGTTGCATGCAGCCTGTCAAAGTCTATGGCAGGCAGCAGTTGGATGGGGCTGGATGCTTTATTGAGTGATATCAGCATTTAAGACTCTGCACCTGCAAGGGACACAATGGTCCTTGAAAGCCACATGTGCACAGGGCCTTAATGTGTTACTAAACCCAGGACCCTGCATTCACTATATCTGGTCTCCCACAGTACACAGAACATGGAAATGCAATTATTTTAGTAATTATTTTAGTAATTATAGACTGCTAAATACCTTTTCTTATCACCAGTTTATAGCAGTCTTGTGACGTCTATCAGTGTCTGGTTAAAGCATGTAGGAGGAGTTTTCATTCTACTCTGACCATCCTATGCGGCTGTAGAACCCCTGACCCTCTGTCTGGACAGTGCTGATTGGCTCTGTGCTGATCATGCACCCTCCCAAGAAAATAAAAACTCACTAGCAATACACACCAAAGTGAGCATGTAACCAGTGACTCCAAAGACTCTGTCTTATCAGGAGATGGGTTGGGGAAGTGGAAGAAGGGGAGGATCAGAGAAGACAAGCTCAAACAGCCTTTTTACACAATGCACAGGATTAACCATTAGGTTCCACAGTGAGTATAACAAGCATGCGTTACTGCATATACACACTGGTTTTACTGTTGTGGGTTTAGTAACACTTTAAGCCCTAACTGCTTCAATACAGGGTACTTTCACCCCCTCCCTGCCCAGGCCAATTGCATGGTCATGCAATGCTGTACCCAAATTAAATTTTTATATTTTTCTTCACACAAAGAGAGCTTTCTTTTGGTGGTATTTAATCACTGCTGTTTTTTAAATTTTTCCCAAAAACTTTTGGGGAAAAATTTTTTTTCTTAGTTTCTGTCAGTAAATTTTGTAAATAAGTATTTTTTCTCGTTTACTGATGTGCGCTGATAGGCTGCACTGATGGGCACTGATGACCCGGCACTTATGGGCACAGATCAGGTGGCACTGAAGGGCACTGATAGGTGGCACTGATGGGCAGCACCAATTAACAGGCACTGAAGTGCACTGATTGGCATCACTGATGTGCATTGAATTGTGTCACTGATGGGCACTGATTGGTGTCACTGATGACCACTGATTGGTGTCACTGATGAGCACTGATTGGTGTCACTGATGAGCACTGATTGGTGTCACTGATGTGCATTGATTTGTGTCACTGATAGGCACTGATTGGTGTCACTAATGGGCACTGATTGGTGTCACTGATGGGCACTGCTGGGGCTACATTTCTAATTAGGGTACTGATGACCTGATTACCTGTACAGTCTCTGCTGCGAAGAGATGCCACTGATCGGCTTTCCTCACCTCACACTCTGTCAGTGTATGGCGAGGAGAGCCGACAAACTCCACTTTTGTGTTTATATGTGATCTCCTGTGATTGGACACAACCGATCACATGGTTAAAGAGCCACATCATCGGCTCTATACCCAGATTGGGATTGCACTGTGTCCTAGGAACACTGCACAACCGTGATCACCGCACTGTGCGCCCCCGGTGGCGCTCTAGAGCTGTGACACTGGGGCAACATCGTATGACACTGCCCCAGAATGAGAGAGACTCCTGCCCACCATCATTTTACAATACAGCAGGTGGGAGGTAGTTAAGCTGGTGCCATGACCATGAGCATTGCAGCAGATTTCCTGTTTCAAAATGGCTCTTTTCTCTCACAGAATTCTATAGAGCCACCCTTACATGCAGGGACTAGAGCTGTGTGCCTTTACACTGTGTACATCAAAGAAACACATAACCGCGTAGCCTCCACTATAACCTTACTCCTCCACCCCTATCCTTCTCCAAGCTAACAGACTGTCTGGAGACTGCACTGTCCACTGTTAACCCAATCCGGTGAAGAGCAGAAGTTCAGGGAAGCAGCACTGAGAAAGCAAGAGCAAACAGCATTAAAACTTGCAAGCTGCAAGTGCTTGGGTAAGAATTTTAACAAATAGTTTACTGGGGAATATTTATTTTATTGTGCTCAATGTATTAAGCTAATAAAAAAATGCTGAGGGTTTAATACTACTTTAAATTGCTGTATTTATCGGTGTATAACATGCACTTTTCCCCCCTGAAAATAGAGTGCAAATAATGTGTGTGTGTTATACGCCGATATATATACATTTTTTAAAGCCAATTGGGGGATGGCAACAGTCAGGGCCGATCCTGGTTGGGATCACAGGATGCACCACGCCCAGGCACCACGAGCTGGGGTGGGGGGGCGCCCAGGGCCTGGCCGAGTGGAAGGGAGGCGAGTGCCACCAGATTAAGCAGATCAGGGATCTTCCGCTAACCGGCCGCTGTCATACGAAGTCCTGCCTCCTGGACCAGCTCCTATGATAGACAGCACACTGGTCCAATGCCAGGATGTGTGACGTCTATCATAGGAGCCGGTTCAGGAGGCGGGACTTCGTATGACAGCGACCAGTAATCTGGAGATCTCTACTCTGTGTAATCCGGCGGTTCTCCTCTCTCAAATCCCCACGCTGATGGGCACTGATCATGCTGTATTCATGGACACTGGTGGGGCTGCATTCATGGACACTGTTGATGCTGTACTGATGGGCACTTGTGAGGCTGCATTCATGGGCACTGGTGAGGCTGAGCTGATGGACACTGGTGAGGCTGCATTCATGGGCACTGGTGAGGCTGCCTTCATGGGCACAGGTGAAGCTACATTCCTGGGCGGGACTTCGTATGACAGCGACCAGTAATCTGGAGATCTCCACTCTGTGTAATCCGGCGGTTCTCCTCTCTCAAATCCCCGCACTGATGGGCACTGATCGTGCTGCATTCATGGATACTGGTGGGGCTGCATTCCTGGGCACTGGTGAGGCTGTGCTGATGGGCACTGGTGAGGCTGCATTGATGGCCACTGGTGAGGCTGGATTGATGGCCACTGGTGAGGCTGCATTGATGGCCACTGGTGAGGCTGCACTGATGGGCACTCGTGAGGCTGCATTGATGGGCACTGGTGAGGTTGCAATGGTGGCCACTGCTGAGTCTGCGCTGATGGGCACTTGTGATGCTGCATTGATGGGCACTGGTGAGGCTGCATTGATGGCCACTGGTGAGATTGCGCTGATGGGCACTCATGAGGCTGCATTGCTGAGCTACCCTTATTTTGATTCAACTTTCCTTATTTAAAATTGAAGTTTTTTTCCCTGAAACTTGTTTCTTATAAAAACGTGCGTGTTTTATACGCCGATAAATACGGTATGTTACTTTTATTTTTTATTTTTTTTCGGGGGAAACAATATTTACTAGTATGTTGCATTTAAATATATTTTTAAAGATATAAACACATAATTAGATTGTAAGCTCTTGGGAGCAGGGCCCTCCTAACCCCCTTGTATTGACCTGTATTGTAACAGTTTTTTCTCTTTATATTGTAAAGTGTTGTGCAATTTTTTGGTGCTATATAAATCCTGAATAATAATAATAATAATACATGTATTCAACAAAACCTCTTGTCAGAATTAAACCGGAAGTCCACCCTGGTCCTGCTTGGTTGTAAATAATCCAGTACACAGTTCATCTACAGGATAATACGGCTCTTCCTTACATCAGTGCACATTGCTCATGTTACCCACATAAAGGCTGGCTGCAGTGGCAGCCGGACAAAGTGTGATGTCATGTAACAGTCCCAAACAGTATAAAAAGAGGATCAGGAACTGCTGAGGAAACAGGCAGACAACACTAAAGCATGGGGATTATACACAGACATAGCTGAATGGACAAAAAAATGAATGTAATGTAAATGTCCAGAAAATAACCCAGCCGGGACAAAACATGCAGAAAGTTCATTTTTGCATAATGAAGAAATGTAACAGCTGGATCAATAGAGCTGTCCCAAGACAATACCCTGAGACCACGCAGGGATATACCATTAATCCTTCTCAAGTGAGGACTCACGGGATATGTATGACATTGTCAGAAGAGATGCATCTACTTGTGATATAGCCCTAGGCACGGTGAATTACATGACTAGTTGTAGACATGTAACACCACGGGTATTGTTAACTACTGCATTGACTTGCAACACCTGACCATAGGTGTATCACTGGACAGGAAATGACTTTACAATGCCCCTACTACTATGTCACAGCCAGTAAGATGAGAACATCACAGCTCTTTTTATATCAGAGAAATCTGGTGCATATAAGGTTATTTTTTTCTCTAAACAAAGGTTCTATCAAATATTCTAATACTTTTTCATTTCCGTTTAGTTCATGTACAGCAGCAACAGTAGAACTTAGAATGTAGTTTATATTTAGGATAGTTTATAATATAACTTAGTTTGCTTTTTAACTTACTTTATTACTAGTCACACTAGAATTATTACTAGTCACAGTTGTATGGTATGGATTGAAGGTGCAAATACTGGAATATGAAATTCATGTTTAAAAACATTAATACAAATCATGTAGTCCAAGGTATGTGCTGTTTATGTTTCTTCTTTGGAGGTGTGATCCGTTTGCAGGTACAAGCACGTAGAGTTCCAGTAGAGGCTTAGAAGATGCCTGCTTGGCGTCAGCCCGTGGAAACTCTGGGCTCACGAAACTCAGAGGCTCTCCTCTTTGAAGTGATCATGCTACCAGACCATTCATTTCAGCAACAATCTTGCCATAAGATTACATTTGATGTATTTTATGCATGTTATTTATCTGTATAAATCTAGCTTGTGTAGACATCCAAAACACCTGAGACTGTTCCTGGGCACCACCAACTCGGATCTAATCTCAGCCTCTCCAGCAGCCTCACAGCTATCATTCAATTGACACTCTATAGCAGCATTTCTGTGAAACCCTATAGGGTTCCTCCAGAGGTTAATAGGGGTTCCTTGGGCTGTGTCCTACTTCTGCCTCTCAGATGAGTATCTACTGACATCAGTGCTAGCTATCTGTATGCCCTTGTACACACGGTCGGACATTCTGACTGAAAATGTCCGATAGGACCGTGTTGTCGGATAATTCGACCGTGTGTGGGCTCCATCGGACTGTTTCCGTCGGAATATCCGACCGACAAAGTTTTAGAGCAGGGCTATAAAATTGTTTGTAGAGAATTCCAATTGGAAAAGTGCCACGCATGCTCAGATCAAATTCCTAGACCAAAGCTATTGGCTACTAGCCTGAACGTAGTCCCCGTTGTAATGAAATAACGTCATCACGTTAAGAACGATTGGATTTTCCGACAACTTTGTCCGACCGTGTGTATGCAACACCAGTTTCGGACAAAATCCGACGGATTTTGTTTGTCGGAATGTCCGACCATGTGTACAAGGGCTAAGAGGGGATTTTTCCCAGTGACCACAGATGAGAGGCGCATTTTTCCCAATGACTATTACCAATGTACTCTAAGCTGTAGATATAATATTTTTTATCAGGGGTTCCCTGAACCCAGAACATTGTTTTAAAGTGATTTTAAAGGGTTTTTATTTATTTATTTTTTTTAAATAACAAACATGTTATACTAATGTAGCACCCTCTACCATAGGTAGGTGCTACAGTGAGGATTTTGTAAGGGAAACTGTCAGTGCAGGTAAATTCAGGCAGGCCCATGCTTCAGGCTAGGCCTGTTTGTTTTGGGGGCAGGGAGTGGTTAGTGCAGCAGTGGATGTGACCACCTGTGCTTTAGTTCTGAGACACCTTCCCTGCTTCCAGGAAGAATGATCTGGAAGAGGGGCAGGGTCTAGGACTGGAGTGGCGGGCAGCTCAAGTGAGGAGCTCTGGCCAATCCCCAACTGGAATTGGCAGGGGGCAAGCCTCCCATATAAGCTGGGGTAACAGCTCACTGGGGGGAGAGTTGTCAGCAGGAGATGTGGAGAATGGAGTACTAGGCAGCAGCAGGGGTCCCATCCCCACATGGGGGGGTGCGAGGCCTATCGGAGGAGCCCGGGAGAGCTGGGAGGGAGCTTCATCTTTACATGGTCATGGACAGGCATGTACTGGCCATCGGGACTACCAAGAGTTTCCCGGTGGGCCGATGGCTCAGTGGGCCACTCTGATGTAAGGGGGCTGGTGATGGGACACTCTGATGTAAGGGGGCTGGTGATGGGACACTCTGATGTAAGGGGGCTGGTGATGGGACACTCTGATGTAAGGGGGTGCTGATGGGACACTCTGATGTAAGGGGGTGCTGATGGGACACTCTGTTGTAAGGGGGCTGGTGATGGGACACTCTGATGTAAGGGGGCTGGTAATGGGACACTCTGATGTTAGGTGGTGCTGATGAGACACTCTGTTGTAAGGGGGCTGGTGATGGGACACTCTGATGTAAGGGGGCTGGTGATGGGACACTCTGATGTTAGGTGGTGCTGATGGGACACTCTGTTGTAAGGGGGCTGGTGATGGGACACTCTGATGTAAGGGGGCTGGTGATGGGACACTCTGATGTTAGGTGGTGCTGATGGGACACTCTGTTGTAAGGGGGCTGGTGATGGGACACTCTGATGTAAGGGGGCTGGTGATGGGACACTCTGATGTAAGGGGGTGCTGATGGGACACTCTGATGTAAGGGGGTGCTGATTGGACACTCTGTTGTAAGGGGACTGGTGATGGGACACTCTGATGTAAGGGGACTGGTAATGGGACACTCTGATGTTAGGTGGTGCTGATGGGACACTCTGTTGTAAGGGGGCTGGTGATGGGACACTCTGATGTAAGGGGGCTGGTGATGGGACACTCTGATGTTAGGTGGTGCTGATGGGACACTCTGTTGTAAGGGGGCTGGTGATGGGACACTCTGATGTAAGGGAGTGCTGATGGAACACTCAAAATGTAAGTGGGCCGGTCTGGATGAAGTCCAGGGCCAAATTTCTGTCCCAGTCCAGCCCTGGTCATGGATGAAGTGGTCTTGAACAGAGGGGCTGCCGGAACATATGTCCGGTTAAAGTTCTCCATCATGGACTCAGGGCAGGAGAAGGTCAGTGAGTGGACCACAGTGGAGTTCTGGATGAGGCATGCCAGAGGAGCTGGGTGTGAGGCCAGAGGAGAGATTGTGGGGAAAGTGTCAAATCGCTGCGGCCTGAGAGTGCAGGATTTGCAGGCTCGACTAGCTTGGAGCAGTAGTCCACCAATCAGCACGTTACTAAATAACTAGGCCGCCAGGGAGAGGTACTGCAGACCTCTGGCCTAGTAACAGTGCAACCAATTCTAGCCAGCAACTGAGACTGCTCAGAGTGATCTCTTTTTTCAAAAGAGGATGATGTGACAGGAAGAATAATGATCTACAATGGAAGTTTGTGCAGGAGGGTGGAAGTCCTGAGAGCAACAGTCTGCAGGAGATACGCAGAGGAAGAGAAATAGTCTGCATGGTGTTATGCAGGAGACGTGCCTGTAGATATTATGTGTACATCTGTATTTCACGGGTTAACCTTTTGATATAATTTCCAAATATGATGGCAAAGCAATTGTTGTATGGGCATCCCATATTTCTTTTCCCCCAACCAAGTTATATTCCCCAATAAACAAAACAAAAACAATGCAAAATGACTGTTCATTGTCTCAGAAGTGATAAATGGAGGTCTGGCAGCAGGGTGACATGGTGGATGTTAGTTACTAGTAGAAACCAAGCGCTACACTTACCTGGTCTGTGCAGTGGTTTTGCACAGAGGAGCCCCAATCCTCTTCATTTCTTGTCCCGTTTCTGTGCTTCTGGCCCCTCCCACCGGCAGAGTGCTCCAGAGCAAGAAGCTTGCAATTGGGGAACCCAAGCAGGCTCACTCTCAAGCCGCTGTTCTGTGTTTCCATTCACACACAGAGCCGTGGCTCGGCCCTGCTCCCTCTCTCTTCTCATTGGCTCCCTCTCTCTTCTCATTGGCTCACTAGCTGTGATTGACAGCAGTGGAAACCTATGGCTCCCACTGCTGTCTCAGCCAATGAGGAGGGAGAGTCCATGGAGAGCTGAGGCTCTCGTGCACATTGCTTGATCACAATGGGGTACAGGTAAGTATTAGGGGGGCTGCTTCTAAAATCCATGAAGGTAAAAAATCTTGAGCTTTTAGAACCACTTTAAGGGTCCCTCAGTGTTAAAAAGGTTCATACCCAGCGGCCACATATCAGGTTATGTAGGGAAGTGAGGAAATGGGAGCTAGGCTTCTTTAAGCTTACATGGATATGCTGTGTGGAAGAAAAATTGCTTAAAGCGTTTATATAGCCCAATTTTTTTTTAATAGACTAGAGAATTGTTAAAACTCTTTTCAAGTGATTTTTTTGTCATCTGTATCCGTCTGTATCCAGCTGGATAGATTTCCTGTGCTGGAGATACAACAGGAAATAAAAGAAAATCTTTCCAAAGGGACTTCCAAAAATGATACATAAGCCCTCATTTAAATCCTTAAGTCTTCTCTAAATCCTTAAGGTTTTTTGTTTGTTGCTCATCAACTCGCAGTTTCAGCCCCCTCCATACATTTTCTATAGGATTAAGGTCTGGAGACTGGCTAGGCCACTCCATGACCTTAATGTGCTTCTTCTTGAGCCACTCCTTTGTTGATTTGGCAGTATGTTTTGGGTCATTTTCATGCTGGAAGACCCATCTACAACCCATCTTCAGTGTTCTGGCTGAGAGAAGAAGGTTCTCATCCAAGTTTTTATAATACATGGCTCCGTCCATTGGCCCCTCAATGTGGCAAAGTCGGCCTGTACCTTTAGCAGGGAAACAGCCCAAAGCATGTTTCCACCTCCATGCTTGACTGTATAGATGGTGTTCTTGTGGTCATAGTCAGCATTTTTTTTCCCTCCAAACACGAGTCGATTTAATGCCAAAGACTTACATTTTGGTCTCATCTAACCATAGGGCTTTCTCCCAATCCTTCTCTGAATCATTTGGATGTTCTTTGGCAAACTTCAGATGGGCCTGTACATGTGCCTTCTTGAGGAAGAGGACCTTGCATGCGCTGCCGGATTTCAATCTACGGCGGCGTATTTACCAATGGTTTGTTTGGTGACTGTGGTCCCAACTGCCTTGAGATCATTCACAAGCTCATCCCGTGTAGTTCTGGGCTGATCCCTCACTTTTCTCATGATCATCCTTACCCCATGAGGTGAAATTCTGCATGGAGCTCCAGACCGAAGGCGATTGATGGTTATTTTGTATTTCTTCACCAGGCCAAGCGTTCCTTGCCATGGTGAAGCAAACATGGGCAGGGACAGCAATGCAAACTAGGTACTACATTTACAAAAATGGAAGTCCTAGGCCTATACATCACCTTCTCCCTAGGACATGCAGGAATGCAACAGATTATAGATGCAGTTTGGATTGTGACATCAGCTGTCATAGACTGGAGGTTGTGTTTTGTTTGTAGATGGTATATACAACTATTTTTACACATTTTATTATTCACATATTTGCATTTGGATGCTTGGAAGGCAGGCAGCAGCAAACTGAGGGGGGAAGGAAGTTATATGAACAGGAGGAAGGGCAGGCAGTAAAAAATAGGGCAGCGGTAAAATTCAGAGGCTACCTACCCTTCCTCAAATCTTCCTTCAACAGTTAAAAAAAATTGAAGTTTAACATGTATCCTCACAGGGTGACACTGTGGATGCGCTAGTAACAATGTGCCAATGTCACAATATTAATTGGCAAAAACAACCTAAGAAAATGCAAAGATGGACTTTGTAGTCATACACATAAGATACAAGATATTGAATTTTTTCAATTGGATAAAGTTAAAAAGGTAATATACATAAACATAAAAAAACACACATCATACTATGATAATATAGAAAATATGACCCCAAAGACTCAAGTAACACCTCCAATTATTGTAATCTAATCCAATGGGATAGATATGAATAATAAATAATAATAAAACCAGTAACAATATCCAATAGGAATGGGGTGCCTGGAGCATGATTGGTACTGTGGAAAACTCTGTAAAATGTTTCATAAAAATTATAATATATATCTATCTATCTATACACACACACACATATATATATATATATATATATATATATATATATAAAGTATGCGCTGGAGTTAAGCTTCAATTTGTTAGCTTATTTAAATCTGCTAGTCCATCTAATACTACCACCCCATGCTAACAATGCTGCTGTCCAAATGTGCCCTTTGTGCTCCTTCATCAAGGGTGGGGACACTCTAATACAGGAGGTATGTTACTGGCCAGATCACCAGGTGAAAACAGAAGGTAAAAAGACAAAAAAAAAACTTATGCAGCCACCACTCTAATGATTGTAAAGCTGCAATATATTACATGTTTTGGTTTGGGATTTAATAATGCTTTAATCGAGCAATGAGAGGGTAAGCGCTAGCTCAGAAGAAAGAAGATACTGCAGAGAATACAACAGTTAAAACAGACCAGCAGCAGGACAGTTTTAATCAGGGATAATAGGACTAACCCGTGTATGCCTACATTTTATTTTATCTATGGGAATTGGGGGGGGGGGGTGCAGTGAAGGGGATTGATGTAGTGTGTGGTGGCTTAGCTGCACACTGTTCTTTTTAAAATAATAAAAAAGGAGGAAAAGACCCAAATTAACTGAAAAAGTAGCTAAGGTGTTGACAATTGAAGAGCTAGCTATTAATAAAATATTAGGACACTGGTCCCTAAAAGGATTTTTGGATATTCAGATCTGTGCACACAGGCCCTTAAGAAAAAGTATGCCAACACTGCAATTCATAGTACTTAAGCACAGTTTGTTAATCTAATGATGGAGCATTTCTTTACGGGGATACAAATAAGTAAAAATAGGGTCACAGATAGAATTTAGATTGAAGAACTACCTACTCTATGTAGGGCTAAAAATAAAGTATTAGCTTTACATACACTTTCAAGTAGGAAATAGGCCCCCTTGCCAAGTCTCTAAACCTAAAGTTAAAAGGACAGAACTGAATTGAGTATTAGGCACATTAGGTCTGTAGCTAAAAGTGGCAGAGGCAAAAAGACAGTTTTCCCTGTATAGTTCAGGAAAGGTTATACCATTTGTGTAGACTGTGCAGCTGCAAAAGAGCCTTTAAGAGATCACGGAGTCCATGTATATTTGACGGGTGTTGGGCAGATGCTGGGACTACTCCAGCTGTCACTGAAACCTAAAGAATGTTTACTTCTATGGTACTTTTGAGAAGCGGATACCCTTCATGGCCTAACCAGGCTCCTCATTTGTGTAGCACCCAACCTGACCCCTGGAGACATGGTGGCACATTCAAACGCAGGGGTGTGACAGCATTTCATCCCAGGGTTGAGTCCATGACTAAGATTAGTGGACTCAAAGAACATTGGGCACCAGTCACTTTCATTTTTTTTTAGGAGTTGTATTGGACAACACACACAAGAAGGTGAGGGATAGGAGTCATAGATACCCAAGCAGATCACTTACAGACTCTTCCAGATCTATCTCCAGTTTCACAGTGTAAGCCAGCCTAGCAACACTGTAGGCAGCATCCTTGATAGTTCACAAACGTATCCATTTTCTAGGCTCCGTACAGCCTCCCTAAGCCCCATTAGGCCCTTCTAAGAAACCAGCTTTCATCCTGATTTTCTCCAGCAAGGTCTGATGTTTGTACCCCTCTTTGACTGACAGGACAGTTCCAGGACCACTTTAGGCCTATCTCCACATCCAGAGAACATGTCAGGCCCCACTCAGACCATGGGCCTAATAGCATATCTTAACCCAGCAGCACCTCCCCAGGCCTCAGCCTGGGATAAGAAAACAATCACAAGCCCTGCCCTAAATATTTATTCCCTCCTAGCATGCACCAGTGGCTTGAACCTCTTACTGGGATGGCTGAAAGAAGTATAAATATTCATAACTAAGTCCCCAATCACACTAAATCTGACTTTGACTTCACTTCACTTGAAGTTTTAAAGCCGCAGGTCAGTGCGCCTTCAGGTGTGACTTGGCTGACATCTGTGCACCTTCATGCACAGGTGTCTATGCAAGTCGCAACTGAAATCGCAAAAAATACTGCAGGAACTTTTTTTTCAAATCAGTGCAGCACCGCAAAGTCGGAGTAGCACCAATTGGAACAATTTCTACAATAGGGTGAGATTTGTCATGCGATTTGGACCTGTCAAATTGCATGACAAGTTTCCCCGGTGTGAAGTCTTGTTATAAAATCTCATACTATTGTCAGTGGTACCAGTAACACAAGCTGGCATCAGTGAGAAATCACAACCCTACTGAGCTTAGGGAAAGAGCAAGTGAAAAACTATACAAATAAGGCTGGACAGACTACTACCCAGCCAAAAACTAAATGTGGGTAGTTGTTCCTGTTTAAGACAGGGTGATACATTTGTAATATGCAAATGGTCCCAGGCTGAGAGCACTTTTGCTTGATAGGCACTAAACAATGCAGAATACTTCTCTCATTTCCTCCTGGCACAATTTGGACTGGAAGTGAAGGAAATAGTGACAGTCTGGTTCTAGTTGCACATTGAGAGAGTCCAGGATACCACAAAGGCTACTCTTTATATCTATCTATCTATCTATCTATCTATCTATCTATCTATCTATCTATCTATCTATCTATCTACAGGGATTTAGAGCCTTGACCTTGGCAGTATCTGAATTCCCATCATCAGAAGAATTACAACCATATCATGAAAGTTTATTTACACATATTCATAATACTGTAAGCCATGTTAGGACTGGGAAAACAAAAAAAAATGTTCTGTGTGAAAGCCATGAACCTAGCAGAGTGGTGCTTTGCAGGTTGTGTGCCTAGAGGCTCCAGTTATAGAAATCTGACCCTGGCAAAGGATAACCCACCCTAGATCAATGAATAGTGAATGCTTCATTCTACACATAAAAAAATTGAAAAAATATTCTCACTTCTAATCAACCATTTTTTCTGTATTCTTTCTGTACAGGATTATGTTTTGCTTGAATGCTGTTTATTTAAGTAATTGTCAGCGCTTTTCCTGTCCTTCCGTAACCTCAGGAAGTAACTTTATTTAAATACGTTTCCATTCTGGGACAGCGCTTATCATCTCAATCTCCCTGCATGCACTTCCTTAGAAAGACCCGAAAGGGAGTGTACAAGACAAATCCAAAGGTTCTACATATTTGTGGACTGATTCGTACTCATATTTTATCTTAAACTGTTTATAGCTTATTGTGCAGATTGCAAGCTCTCTACAGAACAATAACCAGTGATACAAGCAAGGGAAATGAGCAAGAAATTACATTGTTAAAACTGAAGGTCCTGCATCTATTAAAAGATAAGTTCTCCAAAAATTGAATTTTCAAATTTACTTAAAGTTAATGTATTATTAAATCACAACTTATTTCTTTAAAAGTCCTAATAATAAGTCTTGTGCTGTCCTGTCTGCCACTACTACTATTCTAAGTTCTATTTCAAAAATTAATCCTTGCAGCTCCAGATTCTTATTACAATATAAGGTACATTAGGCAAAATCAGCTTACTATTTTGTGTGATATCATTGATGGATCCTAGGTATCACTCTAGTGATTATTTCTCGCCTTGACTACTGCAACTCCCTCCTCATTGGCTTACCTTTAAATAGGCTATCCCCTATTCAGTCTATCATGAATGCTGCTGCCAGACTCATCCACCTTACAAACTACTCAGTGTCTGCTACCCCTCTCTGCCAATCCCTACTCAACTCACACAGGCAATTCAATTCTAAATACTAACAATAACTTACAAAGCCATCCGCAACTTGGCCCCTAGCTACATCACTAACCTAGTCTCAAGATACCAACCAAATTGTTCTCTTTGTTTCTACCAAGACCTCCTGCTCTCTAATTCCCTTGTCACCTCCTCCCATGTTAGCCTCTAACTTTTCCCGAGCCTCTCCCATCCTTTGGAATTCCCTGCCCCTTTTTATCTGATTATCTCCAATTCTATCAATTTTTAGGCAATCCCTAAAAACTTTTCTCTTCAGAGAAGCCTATCCTGCCTCCACCTAACAACGGTACTTTTATTTTCTCTGTAGCAGGGAGCTGGCTATCTTACCTGCAATATCAGAAGACACTCTGCAACAATGTTGCAGTGAGACTGTTTCCCTCTAGTGCCAGCTGAGACTCTGTGTCATTACATCCTGTCAGCAGTGATTACCACCAGGGAGAAAAGTATACAGGGAATTGTAGTCCCAGGACTCAAGTTTCACACTAAGATTAACCTGTATGGAACTACAAGAGCCAGCATGCTCTGGAGAAAGAGGAACTAGAGACTCCATCTTGCTGATCTGAGGAGATTTCTCAGACTACACGAGGCAGAAAAGGAGATTAGACCTAGGGAGAGAGGCTGCCTCCCAGGTCAGTCCACTGCATGATTTCAGGCATCCACAGCCAGTTGGGATATCCAGCCTAAGAGAGGGGTACATATCCAGATGCACCTGCACCAACGGTGTGAAGTATTTCAGTGTGAGGCCCCTAAGGCCCCTTTCACACTGAGGCACTTCTATACTTCCAGTAAAACATTTGAGCGCTTTTGAAGAGTTTTTCCGGAGCTTTTCAGGCACTTTTGAAGAGCTTTCCATTAATTTCAATGGAGAGGTGAGTTTTTTCCCTGCCCTGCCAGCCCACTGCCCCAGTGTGAAAGCATTCATTGATTTTAATAGAAATAGGTTTTCTTGAGCTTTTCTGGCTTTTTTTTTTTTTAGTGTGAAAGCACTTGAGCAGCACCTCAGTGTGAAAGGAGTCTAAAAGAGCCTGCCTGATCCAGTACGTTAGCTTGGGTTTTTTTTTTTTTTTTAATCTTTATTTAAATTTTTTCCATACAAAAAGTATAAAACATAGTATACATATACATATGCATCCTACTACCCCCCCCCCCCCCCCCTATAGCCCTACTACCTCTTCATATTTCTTCGTTGATTTAAACAGTTTCCATAGCTTCCATTTCTTTCGAAATTTCTTTTCCCCGCTCTCCTCATCCTCTTCCCATCCCTCCATTCTATACATGTCCTCTACTTTTCCTATCCATTCCCTCAATTTTGGGGCTTCCACCTGTCTCCAGTTTTTTGGTATCAAGCTCTTTGTTACGTTTATTAGGTTTCCTATGAGGCCTTCTTTGTACTTTTGAGTTGGGGTGTCTGTACCATGGAAAAGACATGTCCATGGGTTTTCTAGTACCTGAGTTCCTGTTATTATTTTTATTAAAGTTAATGTTTCTCTCCAGTAATTTCTAATTTTTGGGCATTCCCACCAGATATGTGCCGCACTCCCTTGCTGTCCACACCCTCTCCAGCACATCCCGAGTTGCTCTTCCTGGTATCTCCTCATCTTGTCTGGTGTCCTATACCATCTAGCGAGGCTTTTATAATTCATTTCTATTGTATTAAGATTTTTCGATGTCCCGTGTGTTAAGTGTAAGATTTTTTCTATATTCTGTTTCTCCCCTCGTGGCCCTATTTCTTCTTCCCATTTTTTTATGTATATAGTTAGCTTGGGTTTTGACCGCAGGATTGGGTGAGAGGGCTTTTGCCCATTTGCAGGAAACACTGACACTGCACACAGATAGAGTTGTATGGACACTGTATAGAGACATCATTGCTCTTAGTCACCTTGGAGTTTAAGTGCGCTAACGAGAGTGGCTAGCTAAAGATACAAAGCCTCATCTTTCTTCAAAGGGACTGAAGCTACTAGTGCCATATGGGCACAGTTTATCTGGGACGCTAATCCATTTAATGTTGATTTGAATACAGTGTTTGTAGTTGGGCCTGTGGTGTCAGGAAACAGAAGAGAGGCCTGACATTACGAAGGTCAGTCTTCTTCTTTACTCTTTCCTGAACTCATAGAGCCACATTTGAGTAGAGGTAAACAATCCAATATAAAGTGTCATATTGTGATTTATTTGCCATTTAAGTGTGCCTCTGCTCTTGGGGTAATTATAAGTTTGGAATTCCCTGAAAGCAGCCTGAATATAGTATTGAGCTATATTGCTCTTAATCACAGTTATTGCTCTTCAATTGCTTACTTGAATATATACTGTTACTGTCTGGTACTCTTCCACATAAATATTGCAGTAAAGACAATTGCTGTATTTTATCATAACGTTTGTGTTTCTCATTGGTCATTGCACTTACACTATTACCAGATGTGCCAAGAGGGGCAGAGGCTGTTATTGAGGTTGAGAGGCAGAGTACGCAACAAACATACTTACGTGGCTCCTGCAGGGGTAGCGCTACATCTCCATCAGCTCATCCCTCGCCTTTTATTACCTTTTGTATAACTTGATCCTCCCTTTAAGATTGTAAGCTTTAATGAGCAGGGTCCTCTGATTCCTCCTATATTGAATTGTATTGTAACTGTACTGTCTGCCCGTATGTTGTAAAGAGCTGCCCAAACTTGCGGTGCTATGTAAATCCTTTATAATAAAATAATAGTGATTGATGTGTTCATTCTAATATCTGATTCCATAAAATGATAACATTTCAGTTATACTTAAAATTACAATGTATTATTCTGAATCCACTATTTAGCCAGGTACACTATAAGCCTAAAATTATAAGGCCACCCTTCGAAATGATAAAGTTCAGGTGCAAAAATCCAATCCAAGTTCATAAAGACTAGGGATAAGCCGAACCCGCCCCACCTTCGTTCAGTTCGCCCCAGAACTTGTGAACATGCAAAAAAATTGTGCAACAATGCGAACACCATTAAAATCTATGGGACACGGACATGAAAAATTGAAAGTGCTAATTTTAAATGTTTATATGCAAGTTATTACCATAAAAAGTGTTTGGGGATAGCCCCCCCCCCAAGTCCATTACCAGGCCCTTTGGGTCTGGTATGAATATTAAGGGGGGACCCCGCACCAAAATGTTAAAAAAAATGGTGTGGGGGACCCCCTCATAATCCATACCAGACCCTTATCCAAGCACACGACCTGGCAGGTGATAAGAGAGCAGCTCCCCTCCTGAACCATACCAGGCCACATGCCCTCAACATGGAGAGGGTGTTTTTTGGTTCCCCCCAAAACACCTTGTCCTCATGTTGATGGGGACAATGGCCTCTTCCCCGCAACCCTTGTCCGGTGGTTGTGGGGGTCTGCAGGCAGGGGGCTTATCGGAATCTGGAAGTCCCTTTAACAAGGGGACCCCCAGATCCTGTCCCCCCATGTGAATGGGTATTGGGTAAACATTCACCAAAAAAAGTGTCAAAAAAGTCAAAATGACAGCAGGCAGTTTTTGACAATTCCTTTATTAAAAAAAAAAAAAAAAAGGCCGGCAATGTAAAAAGTCCCTTCAATCACAGCACTGGTGACCCAAGAAAAAAAAAACGGAAAAGCTCTGCTTCAATGTCCCATAATGTCAGAGGAGGCTGGGTCACACCTTTACATCACCGGGTGGCCCGCCCTCAGCTATATAACAGCTGTCACCGCAAAAAGCCTGCAGACCTGGGAACGCCTCTCATCGACACAGAGTTTCTTTCATTTTCTTTTTTTTTATCGGTCTGTCGGCGCTTTGACCAAAGATGAATGGGCATCGTGGGCCATTTTTAAAAAAATGCCCGTTTATATGGGGGGCTCGGATCTGGGGGTCCCCTTATTAAAGGGGGCTTCCAGATTCCGATAAGTCCCCTGCCCGCAGACCCCCACAACCACCGGGCAAGGGTTGTGGGGTTGAGGTCCTTGTCTCCATCAACAAAAACAAGGTATTTTGGGGGACCCCAAAACACCTTCCCCATCCTGGGGGCATGTGGCCTGATATGGCTCAGGAGGGGGGGCGGTCTCTTGTCCCCCCTTTTTCCTGTGGCCTGCCAAAGGGCCTGGTAATGCACTGGGGGGTTACACATGACGTTTTGTTCAATGATTTTTATCTATATTGTCCGAATCCGGCAATACATTACAGCCGTGAACAGTTTTAAATTAAATTTTTTCCTTTACAAATGTCATTTTATTGCTCTCATTCATAAAACTATGTTCAGCTGCCGTGTAAGCAGCATTGCAAAGTGTGAGGCATGGACTTAGCCCCCTGAGCAGCAGAGCATGCTGTGATTGGCCAAAGCATTTGGGTCAGATGCGATCTCGCAGTGCATTGACAGTCTCATCGTTCATTATGGAGCTTTCCACAGGCGCTCAAATTACCAACGAACGCCCCATAATGTTCTAAATTCGGCACCCGTTTGAGTTGAACTTCCGTTCAACTCAAGCATTGGGCTCATCCCTAATAAAGACACAGTTTGATAGGTTGGGTGTAGAGGAACTCAAGAAGCCTGTGCAGAGCCATGAATTCTACCCTATTGTCTTTGGGATAAATTGGAACACTAGTTGCAAGCCACATCTTCTCATTCAACATCAGTACCTGTCTTCACAAATGCTCTTTTGACTGAATGTGCACAAATTCCCACAAATACACTCCAAAATCTTGCGGAAATCCTTCCCTGAAGAGTGAAAGCTGTTTTAGCTGCAAAGGGGGACCAACATCATACAACATATTATTGCCGATGTTTTTGAAATGGGTTTGTATATAGGCGTGATGGTCAGCTATCCACAATCTTTTGGGCTATAATGTATATGTGGAAGGGAACCTAAATATAGATATATAAATATGCTACAGAGCAGTTTGCAGATTGTTCATACAGATGAGTAGAGATACAGATGTAAGATGTAGTAGGAACTAACCTCCAATACAGGAGTGGGTTAGGTTAAGGGAAACGTATATGCTTGTTCTCCCTCTTACTTTTACGTTGTACTAGGTCCCTATTTTACCCACTATATCATAAAATGCTTCTATGCTCACGTGTGAGAATTATTTATTAAAATATTTTTATTATTATAATTATTTATTATATTATTTAGAATAATTTACATTTCATTACTCCATTTTATTTCTTAATCACTTGTAGACGCTGGTTTATATTCCTGAAATTACTACCTTGAAGGCCTTAGATTAAAGCCTAGTACACACTACTATTTTTTTTTTATTCAACCCAGCAGGGCTGAACAAAAAAAAAGTGACAGCTCAGGGGGAGCCGCTGTATTAACTATGCAATGTTAGTACAACAATCTCCCTCGCTGTGCTATTGTGTTCTGATGGGGGAGACACCCCCCCGCCAGAACACTCCAGGCAGTGCCCATTCGTTGAGAAAGCTGATTTGAAGCCAATCAGCAGACCATTTTTGGTCATGCCTCTTCTGAAGTACACACTGGCCGAATGTCGGCCGGTTTCTATTGAACCATCGCCCGACATTCGGGCTGTGCGTATTAGGCTTAAGGTTGCTTTCACACTGAAAGTGTCGGCCACTTTAGCACTGTTTAAGCGGTGCTTTTTCGCAACTTTTCACCAGCTAGCGGGGAGCTTTTTACCCAAAAGAAGGGTCAAAGGTTCAGTTTTGCAGTGCTTTCAAAGTGCTTTTAAGGTGCTTTAAAAGCGCTGCCCATTAATTCCAGGGCATTTTGGGAGCACTAAATACAACCCTCCCAACCAGCCCCAAAGATGCTACTTGCAGGACTTTTCAGGACATCCCGCAAGTGCACCGCCCCACTGTGTAAAGACACACTGTAATGAATGAGAGACGGTTTTCAGCAGAGGCTATTTCCAGCACTAAAGTGCCTGAAAACCTCCCCAGTGTGAAGCTGGTTTTAAGGTTATCTCTACATTTCCTCAATATTATATACAATTATAATAAATACAAAACTAAAGTTTACTAACTAGTGTTTGGTGAGCAGCTAGGGTTTCTGGTGGAGGAGATCACAATGTGGACACACAGATCGGAGTAACATGATCACTGTTTCTTGGATAAACTTTGCTTGCACAGGGATTTTGTTGTACGTGCTTTCTGCCCTCGCCCCACATCAGCTGGTAAAATGCAAGAGCACCAGAATAGTCAGATCCATAGAAATAAAATCAAAGGAGCTCATGTATTAGTACTTATTATTATTAATAGTAGTATCACAATAGTTTTTTATAATGATAAACTTTATACGTTTTCCCTTGTACGTCTTTTTAATTAGTTTTTAGCCAATATGCTGGTCTAGCAAATTACTGTTGATTTTATATAGAATAGGAAATGAACTAAAAAAAGAAATGTTGGCCAGGGTGCTTTATTTTCAGGATTAGCAGTTAGCACAACACTGTTTGGTTAAGATACTATTTTAATCCAATGGGATTTTATTCAGTTCACTGGTAGGGTTTGGAGACATCAGTTAGGGATAGAAAAGGCTAATATAAATCAAAAAAGAGGCAAACCAAACCTTGATGATTAGGTACTGACTGATGAAATGCTGTTGCACAGGATGAAGAGACAAAAGAAAGGGTATTGGGACTGTCTCCTGGTATTATTCAACTCAGCAAAATAGCCATTGTCTGACCCGAAAACAAAGTTAAGTTAAAGTTGACAGCTTAGTGTTTGAAAGCAACCACTCAACCATTGTTTAACACGGCCTCCTATGTAATGTCATTTTACCCTCTTTTTCTACACAAGTTCAACTTACTTCTTTTTTTTTTCAAAGGTCAAACGAAATAATGAAGCCCCTACATTTGCACTTGATATATTTGATATTAAAGTTTTGTTTCTTGTTTTAATTTTTATCCTAGAAAATACAAACAGGTTTGCTACATTGGTGATTTTTGAATTAGAGAGGTTTAAAAAGTGTATTAGTGATTATTGATGGATTTGAAAATGGTAATGACAGGGGGGGTGCAGACCAATGGTTGTGAGATTTTCTTTATTAAAGGTTTTATTAAACTTGAATGATCAGTTAAAGTACAGTCAAGAGAGAAAACTCACCTTGTACCTACATAACAGTTTCAGTGTGATGTGTTAGCATGTTTGACAGATTGTGCTGCCACATTCACAAAGTCATATAATTAGGGCTTTAGCCTTCACATATTGATATGACTGCAGTGGCAGAAAGACAATTATGGAAGACTTCCTGATGTGTTATGAACTTTGGAAAATAAAGTTAAATATCACAGGGTCTATATTATTTGACACAAGTTCTGTAAAAGATTAATGAAATGTCTAATAATGTTTAATTTTTATATATATGTGTAATAACTTTGTACTCCCCCTTTAGATCAAAGACACAGGCTGTTCACTATGCAAGAGGACTTTCTCTCATCCAATCATGTGCAAGTAAAAATTGTGGGGTTTTTTTCCTTACAAGTGGCACATTCTTTGCAAAGTGAATTTTTACCCCATTTATCAAATTTTGCAAAGTGAACAGGCAGCTTATTTGTTTTTAGTAAATTAACACCACTCAGCTGCAGGTCAAACTTCCAACTGAATATCAAATCCAAAAAAACTGCACTTTCCATTTAATGGCCATCATCAGGGGTACACACTCACTACGTATAACCACTCACAGGTTAGTCATATAGCACTTATGTAAGACTCCTTAACCTGCTTCTCAACCTTGCATACCACCACTTTGGTTTTACTGTTGCTCTCCTCTGAAAGGTCACCTTGTGCTGCCTTTTAGAGATGTCAGTTTTAGGCTCTCTTTTACCTGTCTGTGGCCAGAAGCTGGCTAATATTGCCTGTATCTTCAGGAGACACTCTGCAATATTGCTACAGTGTGGCTGTTTTTTTCCTAGGGCCCAGCCTGGACACTATGTCATCATATGCTGCAGTCAGTGGGAATAAGAACTAAGAATAGAGCAATGCATCTTGGGATGTGTAGTTCAAAGATCCAAGTTCTATATTGTTATGGACTACAAATCCCAGATGGCTGGGGAAGTAGAACAGAATGCTGGGAGAGGAAATAAAAAGCCTTTGGGGGGTTAGAATCATTCTCTTGGGACCACAGCCTGGATCTGCAAGCAGTAACTTAGTGTAAGACAGTGCTGCGGCCGAGTTGCAGCTTCTACAACTGGGAGAAGGACAGTAATCACAGGCGGGTGCGGGAGCATACGCTGCCATCCACTTATGGTTGTTCAGCAGCAGCTAAAAGGCCACTCTCATCACATTCACGCCAGATTCAGCTGGGCTACAGCACCAGGCAACATGAGGTCAAACTCCATCCTCGAACCAGCCTCTACAGAGGCCTACTGTTGAAACCCTCATGCCACTCTTCATTAATGAAGGTCACTGGGATTGGTGAGCGGGCACTTGCCCAACCTCCTATAACAAAGGACACTGCTTGCAGACACTATTGTCTTGTTTCCCTGACTAATCTGTAGAACTTTGTACTACACTTAATCTTTGCTGAGCAGCGACAGGGTTCTTGCCAGAACTACGCAAGCATACTTTGCATCACCCTGTTTGCCAGGGCACCATAAACATACTTTATTCCACCCTGCTTGTCAGAACACCTCAAGTGCACCACCAAAGAGCTAGCTGAAGATGCAAGATCTTCCTTTCTTCTGAGAGACTACATCCTATCCCCCCCACATGGGATTAAATCCATTGGTGTCATAAGGGCCCATACTTTCACCCAGCAATCTATTTACTAAACAAGCGGGTCTAAAGATTTAAAGGTTAAATTGTTTGAACTAAACTAAATACAGTGCTGTTACAGTTCTTTGGGACTGTGGTTTTGGGGATTATAAGGGAGTGGTTTGACGCAAATTTGGTCATTCCTCTGCCCTCCTCCTGCCTAAACCCATAGAGCTCAATCCAAGCAGAGTTTGTTGGTTCAATATACTGGCATGTGCTTGTTTTACATTTCTTTCAACTGTTATTCTTTGACTTTTTCTGCTGTCAGGGTTATTTGTCAGAGGTGTTGGAGGACTTGCAAGGTCAGGGCAACCATTGGAGTACAGATCTTTCAAGTGGCCCTCATGAGGGTAGCACTACATTTCGATGGGTCCTTTTCGTGGAATCTTCTTCTGTCCAACTACGCAACGGGGTACATACATGGAGCATTTAACACGTAAAATAAATAAATGTGTAAAATCTTTTGTTAACGCAACACCATCAAAGTAAAAAAAGTTCAAATAAAGGTGCCGTGCTACCATGTGTCTTATCTTCCTGCGCAGCATACAAGGCCTTGTAGCATGACCAACCTGTGCCAACCCATGTGTGGTTATAAGAAGTAAGTTAGTACCCTGTATGGGTGTTTGGTGCTGATCACTGAACATGGAGCGTTCGTATTTCAGATTTTTTACATATGTCCTTGTTTTGGTCCATGCTTTTAGTTCCATGACTTTTAACTTAAGAATACTTTTTGACCACGAATCTGATGTCATGTTTTCACATTCTTTTTCACATTCTTTTTCACCTATTAGCAACACTATATGGAAATTACACTAGTCCTGTTACATAGGAAGAACTGGAAGAACTTTGTAACACAACCAGAGAAAAGATAACTAAATCCTATTAAAAGTATTCCACAGAATTTCATAAACCCATCAATATCAGATGCCGCAGTTAAAGCTAAACATTTGACATTGCCCTTCCTTTGTCTTAATGTCTGAGTACATGTAGGCCAAAGAACAACTTCTTTATGAAAAAAGAGCTGTACCCACCTGACACATCTGATGTGCTAAAATGTAAAAGGTGAAGTGTTCTGTATAAAGGTAAAAAAAAATATTTGCATTGGAACACTTCTTAACCCCCGGAAGAATTTCCCCCCTTCCTGACCAGAGAACTTTTTGTGATACGGCACTGTGTCGTTTAACTGACAACTGCGCAGTCATGCAACGTTGTACCCAAACAAAATTGACGTCTTTTTTTCCCCACAAATAGAGCTTTCTTTTGGTAGTATTTGATCACCTCTGCGTTTTTTATTTGTTGTGCTATAAACGAAAAAAGAGCGACAATTTTGAAAACTATAATAAATATCCCCAAAAAATATATAAAAAAAATGTCTTTCTTAGTTTAGGCCGATATGTATTCTTCTACATATTTTTGATTAAAAAAAAAACACAATAAGCGTATATTGATTGAGCATATCCAAAATAGGGGACAGATTAATGGCATTTTAATTATTCATTTTTTTATTAGTAATGGCGGCGATCTGCGGTTTTTATCATGACTGAGACATTGCGGCCGACACATCGGACACTTTTGGCACTATTTTGGGACCAGTGACATTTATACAGCGATCAGTGCTATAAAAATGCACTAACTGTGTAAATGACACTGGCAGGGAAGGGGTTAAATACTAGGGGGGATCAAGGGGTTAAGTGTGTCCTGGGGAGTGATTCTAACTGTGGGGGGATGGGCTCACTACAACATGACAGAGACCACTGCTCCCGATGACAGGGAGCAGTAGATCCCTGTATCGTTGTTTGGCAGAACAGGGAAAGGCCTTGTTTACATAAGCATCTCCCTGTTCTGCTGCTCCATGTCACGATCGTGGACCCCTGGCAGACATCCAGTCTGTTGGGCCTGCGGGCACACTCACAGAGTACGCGGTGGGCATGCACGCGCCCACTAAGCCACGTCTTAAAGGGGACATACAGGTACCCCCATTTGCCCAACCGTGCCATTGTGCCGACGTACATCGCCATGCGCTGGTTGGCAACCAGTGAATTTTGCCATGAAAAGTAATTCTCATGCAAAAAAAATGTGAAAATGAGTAATACTGCAAGCTAACTTTTTTATTTTATTTTATGGGCAAACCATATGAAAATGAACACTAATGATGTGTACACACGGCCGGAATTTCTGATGGAAACAGTCCGATGGGAGCTTTTCTTCAGATTTTCATTGGGTATGCCCATCGGTCTTTTTCTGTCGGCATTTCCGACGGTCTTTAGATTGAGAGCTTGTTCTTAATTTTTCCGACGGAAAACCTTTCTTTCTGATTATTCAATCGTGTGTATGCAATTCCGACACGCAAAATTCCAACGCATGTTTGGAAACAATTCGACGCATGCTCGGAAGCATTAAACTTCCCTTTTATAGTGCCATCAAACGTGTTGTATGTCACGGTGTGTTATTGACCGTCGGAATTTGGTGTGACTGTGTGTAGGCAAGACAGTTTGAGCAAAATTCAGCCGGAATTCCAATAGGAAAACCATCAGAGCTTTTTCCAACGAGAATGCCGATCGTGTGTACGATGAGAGGGTTATGCTCTGTCTGTAGTGTTCAGTCTATCCATGGAACTAGCACTAAGAGAATCCAATGTTATTTGAATCTATTTAATCTATCTTTTTTACATTTATAAAAGACATAGTGGTTCCCTCCACTTTCCAAAGGCTACCAGCTACTTGTCAGCACTGGAGAAGTGTAGTGTTAGGCATTCCAAAGAAAGTAACTACCACTCAGACCACCATCACCCACTACCAAAAGGTAATTTGCTTCTTAGCACTCTTATGCCATGTACACTCGGTCGGACTTTCCTGCAGAAAAAGTCAGACGGAATAATTTCATCGGATATTCCAATCGTACGTGGGCTCGAAAGTTCTGACAGACCTAGAAATAGAACATGTTTTAAATCTTTCCGACGGAATCAATTTCTATCGGGAAACCGTCCGTCTTTATGCTGTTCTGATGGACCAAAAACGACGCAAGGGCAGCTATTTTCCTTTCTTCCTTTTTCTAGTCCTATCATATGTGTTGTACGTCACCGCGTTCTAAACGATCGGACTTTGGTGTAATCGTGTGTAGGCAAGTCCGTTTCAGCGGAACTCCGTCGGAAATCCGTCGGAAATCCGTCAGAATTTATTCTGATGGAAAAAAAACGGTCGTGTGTAGGCGGCATTAGAATTGATGAGGAAGTGTCAGCACTGAGCTGTTTGCAATACTCCTGCCAAGTGAACTGACTGAGATCCTTTAGATGGCTGTAGCTATGTAGTTGCCACTAATAACAAACAATCCACCAATTCACCCCACTGCCTGACTTCATACATCACTTCCAGAGACAATGAGCAGTCTTTTGCTGGTTTTGGGATGCCCAAATAATCACTTATTTGCCATCATCTTTTAAAGATTATCTTCTTAGAACAAAGTTAGAGCCAAAAGAGTGATGTGCATGTGTATTAAGTATAATTCTCCTCCTACATCTCCATAGTTGCCAACTGTCCCGAATTTCCCGGTACATTCCCGGGATTAGGACATTTGTCCCGAATGAATTTTGTCCCGGGAAATGTCCCGGGAAATTCGGTTTGTCCCAGGAAATTGAATTTCCCGTTTTTTTGCCGCCGGCCGCCGACCTCTAGCCAATGGTATGTCGGGGTCCAGTCTGTGGATGTCGGGGGCCAATCTGTGGATGTGGGGGCCAGTCTGTGGATGTGGGGGCCAGTGGTATGTCGGGGGGCCAGTGGTATGTCAGGGGGGCAAGTCTGTGGCTGTCGGGGGGCCAGTCTGTGGCTGTCGGGGGGCCAGTGGTATGTCGGGGCCAGTGGTATGTCAGGGGCCAGTCTGTGGATGTCGGGGGCCAGTCTGTGGATGTCAGGGGCCAATCTGTGGATGTGGGGGCCAGTCTGTGAATGTGGGGGCCAGTGGTATGTCGGGGGGCCAGTCTGTGGCTGTCGGGAGGCCAGTCTGTGGCTGTGGGGGGGCCAGTGGTATGTCAGGGGCCAGTGGGATGTCGGGGGCCAGTCTGTGGCTGTCGGGGGCCAGTCTGTGGATGTAGGGGGCCAGTCTGTGGATGTCTGGGGCCAGTCTGTGGATGTCGGAAGGCCAGTGGTATGTCGGGGGCCAGTCTGTGGAGTATGTGGGGGCAGGTCTGTGCAGGATGTGGGGGGGGCCAGTCTGTGCAGGATGTGGGGGGGCGGTCTGTGCAGGATGTGGGGAGGGCCGGCCTGTGGATGTCAGAGGTAGTGATGGCCGAACGGTTCGCCCGGCGGTCGTTTCGCGGCGAATTTCCGACATTCGCGGTCCGCACGTTCGAACGCCTTTTTCCGTCGTTCGCCGCGGCGGACTTACGTGTTTAATGTATACAAGAACTTTAACCTTTGGTGACACGTTTATCATGTGATACAGGACAGCCAATTGAGACATGACAGCACATGGACACTTGTACATTCCCCCTAACCTATAAATACACCCGATCCGGTGGCCATTTTACATTCTTTCTTCTGTTACGATAGGGACAGGTTCCTGTGTGGAGTAGGGAGAGATAAACCACTAGCTATTTGGTACACAAAAGTTCTTTTCAGGACTGGTATAGGTGTTAGGTGTTGATAGGTTTGCTGTGCTGCTGATTCTTGCAGCAGCCTGAGTGTCTTTTGTTAGTTTAGAGAAAGGGAAAGGACGGTGTATGCTACAGGGACAGCCAGATTAGTCTTTCATCATCATCATCATCATCATCATCATTAGCTGTTACTATCAAGGTCCACAAAAGAGCTGTTCCAGTAACCACTAATCGTTCTCTTTTTTTGCCAATTTGTATAGGGACAGGAAGGAAGCAGTGTTGTCAGGCAGTGAGGGTAATTTTAAAGACTTGCTGTTATTATTAGTTCCACAAAGGTTCTTTTCAGGACTGGTATCAGTGGTACAGTAATAGGCTTGTACATGTATAATATTCTTTCTTCCAAATATAGAAAGGATATTATACTTGACTGCTGCCCTTCTGCTGCAGTCTGCTAAACATTCACAACTCACTTGTTCCACAAAAGTTCTTATAAGGACTGGTAACTTGGTATAGGGTGCTACGGTACATAGGCTTGAGTGCGGTACAGTCTGCTGTTCTGTAAGGACCGCTATCGGTCCACAATAGATAGGGTTGACGTGCACCACTGCTGACCGCTGCCCTATACTGCAGCAGTCCTTCAGCGGTATAGGGACTGACGTACAGTCTGCTAATCACTAACACACAACCTGCTTGTTCCACAAAAGTTCTTATAAGGACTGGTAACTTGGTATAGGGTGCTACGGTACATAGGCTTGAGTGCGGTACAGTCTGCTGTTCTGTAAGGACCGCTATCGGTCCACAATAGATAGGGTTGACGTGCACCACTGCTGACCGCTGCCCTATACTGCAGCAGTCCTTCAGCGGTATAGGGACTGACGTACAGTCTGCTAAACACTAATACACAACCTGCTTGGTCCACAAAAGTTCTTATAAGGACTGGTAACTTGGTATAGGGTGCTACGGTACATAGGCTTGAGTGCGGTACAGTCTGCTGTTCTGTAAGGACCGCTATCGGTCCACAATAGATAGGGTTGACGTGCACCACTGCTGACCGCTGCCCTATACTGCAGCAGTCCTTCAGCGGTATAGGGACTGACGTACAGTCTGCTAATCACTAACACACAACCTGCTTGTTCCACAAAAGTTCTTATAAGGACTGGTAACTTGGTATAGGGTGCTACGGTACATAGGCTTGAGTGCGGTACAGTCTGCTGTTCTGTAAGGACCGCTATCGGTCCACAATAGATAGGGTTGACGTGCACCACTGCTGACCGCTGCCCTATACTGCAGCAGTCCTTCAGCGGTATAGGGACTGACGTACAGTCTGCTAAACACTAATACACAACCTGCTTGGTCCACAAAAGTTCTTATAAGGACTGGTAACTTGGTATAGGGTGCTACGGTACATAGGCTTGAGTGCGGTACAGTCTGCTGTTCTGTAAGGACCGCTATCGGTCCACAATAGATAGGGTTGACGTGCACCACTGCTGACCGCTGCCCTATACTGCAGCAGTCCTTCAGCGGTATAGGGACTGACGTACAGTCTGCTAATCACTAACACACAACCTGCTTGTTCCACAAAAGTTCTTATAAGGACTGGTAACTTGGTATAGGGTGCTACGGTACATAGGCTTGAGTGCGGTACAGTCTGCTGTTCTGTAAGGACCGCTATCGGTCCACAATAGATAGGGTTGACGTGCACCACTGCTGACCGCTGCCCTATACTGCAGCAGTCCTTCAGCGGTATAGGGACTGACGTACAGTCTGCTAAACACTAATACACAACCTGCTTGGTCCACAAAAGTTCTTATAAGGACTGGTAACTTGGTATAGGGTGCTACGGTACATAGGCTTGAGTGCGGTACAGTCTGCTGTTCTGTAAGGACCGCTATCGGTCCACAATAGATAGGGTTGACGTGCACCACTGCTGACCGCTGCCCTATACTGCAGCAGTCCTTCAGCGGTATAGGGACTGACGTACAGTCTGCTAATCACTAACACACAACCTGCTTGTTCCACAAAAGTTCTTATAAGGACTGGTAACTTGGTATAGGGTGCTACGGTACATAGGCTTGAGTGCGGTACAGTCTGCTGTTCTGTAAGGACCGCTATCGGTCCACAATAGATAGGGTTGACGTGCACCACTGCTGACCGCTGCCCTATACTGCAGCAGTCCTTCAGCGGTATAGGGACTGACGTACAGTCTGCTAAACACTAATACACAACCTGCTTGGTCCACAAAAGTTCTTATAAGGACTGGTAACTTGGTATAGGGTGCTACGGTACATAGGCTTGAGTGCGGTACAGTCTGCTGTTCTGTAAGGACCGCTATCGGTCCACAATAGATAGGGTTGACGTGCACCACTGCTGACCGCTGCCCTATACTGCAGCAGTCCTTCAGCGGTATAGGGACTGACGTACAGTCTGCTAATCACTAACACACAACCTGCTTGTTCCACAAAAGTTCTTATAAGGACTGGTAACTTGGTATAGGGTGCTACGGTACATAGGCTTGAGTGCGGTACAGTCTGCTGTTCTGTAAGGACCGCTATCGGTCCACAATAGATAGGGTTGACGTGCACCACTGCTGACCGCTGCCCTATACTGCAGCAGTCCTTCAGCGGTATAGGGACTGACGTACAGTCTGCTAAACACTAATACACAACCTGCTTGGTCCACAAAAGTTCTTATAAGGACTGGTAACTTGGTATAGGGTGCTACGGTACATAGGCTTGAGTGCGGTACAGTCTGCTGTTCTGTAAGGACCGCTATCGGTCCACAATAGATAGGGTTGACGTGCACCACTGCTGACCGCTGCCCTATACTGCAGCAGTCCTTCAGCGGTATAGGGACTGACGTACAGTCTGCTAATCACTAACACACAACCTGCTTGTTCCACAAAAGTTCTTATAAGGACTGGTAACTTGGTATAGGGTGCTACGGTACATAGGCTTGAGTGCGGTACAGTCTGCTGTTCTGTAAGGACCGCTATCGGTCCACAATAGATAGGGTTGACGTGCACCACTGCTGACCGCTGCCCTATACTGCAGCAGTCCTTCAGCGGTATAGGGACTGACGTACAGTCTGCTAAACACTAATACACAACCTGCTTGGTCCACAAAAGTTCTTATAAGGACTGGTAACTTGGTATAGGGTGCTACGGTACATAGGCTTGAGTGCGGTACAGTCTGCTGTTCTGTAAGGACCGCTATCGGTCCACAATAGATAGGGTTGACGTGCACCACTGCTGACCGCTCACCTATACTGCAGCAGTCCTTCAGCGGTATAGGGACTGACGTACAGTCTGCTAATCACTAACACACAACCTGCTTGTTCCACAAAAGTTCTTATAAGGACTGGTAACTTGGTATAGGGTGCTACGGTACATAGGCTTGAGTGCGGTACAGTCTGCTGTTCTGTAAGGACCGCTATCGGTCCACAATAGATAGGGTTGACGTGCACCACTGCTGACCGCTGCCCTATACTGCAGCAGTCCTTCAGCGGTATAGGGACTGACGTACAGTCTGCTAAACACTAATACACAACCTGCTTGGTCCACAAAAGTTCTTATAAGGACTGGTAACTTGGTATAGGGTGCTACGGTACATAGGCTTGAGTGCGGTACAGTCTGCTGTTCTGTAAGGACCGCTATCGGTCCACAATAGATAGGGTTGACGTGCACCACTGCTGACCGCTGCCCTATACTGCAGCAGTCCTTCAGCGGTATAGGGACTGACGTACAGTCTGCTAATCACTAACACACAACCTGCTTGTTCCACAAAAGTTCTTATAAGGACTGGTAACTTGGTATAGGGTGCTACGGTACATAGGCTTGAGTGCGGTACAGTCTGCTGTTCTGTAAGGACCGCTATCGGTCCACAATAGATAGGGTTGACGTGCACCACTGCTGACCGCTGCCCTATACTGCAGCAGTCCTTCAGCGGTATAGGGACTGACGTACAGTCTGCTAAACACTAATACACAACCTGCTTGGTCCACAAAAGTTCTTATAAGGACTGGTAACTTGGTATAGGGTGCTACGGTACATAGGCTTGAGTGCGGTACAGTCTGCTGTTCTGTAAGGACCGCTATCGGTCCACAATAGATAGGGTTGACGTGCACCACTGCTGACCGCTGCCCTATACTGCAGCAGTCCTTCATCGGTATAGGGACTAAGAGTTTTGTCACAGGGTCATTTAAAAAATGACAGGCAGAGGAAGAGGCAGGCCCTTCCGCAGGGGTGGTAGGGGTAGGGCAGGAGCAACAGGCTTGAGCCAAAGTGGGAAGTTGCAGAAGGTGCGTTCAATTACTTTAAAGGATGCACCAGACTTGGTTGAGTGGCTCGCTCAGCCTTACTCTTCTGCACCCTCCTCATCCTCTCGATCTGCACCCTCTTCTTCACTCTCTGCTATGTGCACCCCCAAAGACACTACCACCAACAACACGACCACCACCACCACCACCACATACCTTCCGCTTGAGTCACTGGAATTATTTTCCGATCCATATCAAGAGGACATTTCTGATGCGCAGCCACTCTTGGTATTGGATCAGGAAGAGGAGGTAGCAACAAGCGCTACTCAGCAGTCTGACGCCAGTACCCAGATCAGCCCAAGGAGGAGGTTGGTCCCCGGTGTTGCTGCCTACTCCGAGATCTCTACTTATAGCGGTGGGGAAGGTGACGTTGATGATGACGTGTCTAGTGATGTCACGTGGGTGCCCACAAGAGAGGAAGAGGAGGGGAGTTCAGAGGGAGATATGGACCAGCAGATAGGGAGGAGAAGCAGCAATGACTTACATTGCACAGCAGGGACAAAGCAGACTGCAAATGTATCAGGAGCGAGTCATCGACCATGTACGGTCACATCTGGCGCTCCCAGGACACCGGCACATGGCTCCGCAGTGTGGGCTTTTTTTAACGTGTCCGCTGCTGACAATAGCGTTGCCATCTGCAATCTTTGCAGTCAACGCGTTAGTCGCGGTAAGCCCAATACTCACCTAGGGACGACCGCCTTAAGAAGGCACATGAGCAGCCATCACCGAGCCCAGTGGGAGCAACGGAACACACAAAGCCACACTGCAGGCTCTCACCGTCCAGCCTCGTCTTCTACTTCTCCTTCTCCTCTCTCCTCACAATTGTCCTCCACTCCACCTTCCATCACGCCAAGCTCACATTTTTCTGCAAAAAGGCAGGCTTCCGTGGGCCTAATGTTTGAGCGTAAAAAAATGATGACGCCGGATAACCCTCTTGCCCAACGGTTGGCGGCTGGCTTGTCAGAACTCATAGCCCGCCAACTACTGCCATATAAACTGGTGGACTCGGAGGCCTTTCGCAAATTTGTGGCCATTGGAACACCACAATGGAAGGTCCCAGGAAGGAAGTATTTCTCAGAGAAGGGCATCCCAGAGCTATATGGCCATGTTCAGCGGCAAGTGAATGTATCTCTGGCACACAGTGTCGGTGCCAAGATACATCTGACCACAGACACGTGGTCTAGCAAACACGGGCAGGGAAGGTATATCAGTTTTACTGCCCACTGGGTGAACCTTCTGACGGCCGTCAAGCATGTAACCCGTGGCACCCGTGTAGATTTGGTTTTACCGCCACGGATTGCATGCAGGCCTGACTCTTCTTCTCCTCCTCCTACTCCATCCTCCTCCCTCTCCTCCTCAGCTGCCTCCTCCTTTTCCGCTGCTAGCGTCTCTTCCACTGCACCGCCCAAGCTCCCCAGAACCTATTCCACATGCCAGGTGAGACGTTGCCATGCCGTGCTGCGTCTGTTGTGCCTGGAAGCAAAGAGCCACACTGGCCCGGCACTCCTTTCAGCTTTGCGTTCACAGGCAGATGAGTGGCTAACACCGCTCAATTTGACAGTTGGTAAAGTGGTGTGTGACAACGGTGCCAATCTGCTTAGCGCATTGAAACAGGGCAAAATCACGCACGTGCCGTGCATGGCACACGTCTTAAACTTGGTCGTGCAGCGATTCCTTGTCAAATACCCTGGGGTCCAGGACATCTTGCGGCAGGCAAGGAAAATCTCGGCCCATTTCAGAAGATCTTACACAGCCATGGCTCGCCTTGCTGACATTCAGCGGCGACACCATCTGCCGGTCAGACGTCTTATTTGCGATTGCCCGACGCGATGGAACTCAACCTTCTATATGCTTGATAGGCTGCTCCAGCAGAAACGTGCAGTTAACGTCTACCTGTATGAACTCTGCGAAAGAAACGGTTCTGGGGAGCTGGGTTTTTTTTCACCGCGCCAGTGGCTGCTCATGCGCGACACATGCAGACTTCTGCGGCCATTTGAGGAGATCACCAAACTGGTCAGTCGCAGCCATGGCGCCATCAGTGACATGGTACCTTATGCCTTCTTTCTGGAGCGTGCATTGCGTCGTGTCATTGATCAGGCTGTGGAGGAGCAGGAGCGGGAAGATGAGGAAGTCGCAATGCTGGATGAATTCCCAGGGGGGGCTACTCTATCTGAGACAAGTCAACAACAGGAGTCTGATGAGGAGTCAGAGGAGGATGGTGCCGGGGCGGATGAGCAGGAGCAAGAAGAGCATGCTTTAAACCTTTCTGGGATCCCTGTTGTGCGAGGATGGGGAGAGGAGAATGAAGAGGACGACATTATCCTGGATGATGAGCAGGAGCCAGGCCACCACACCGCTTCCACTTTAGTGCAAATGGGGGCCTTCATGCTCCAGTGTTTTAATAGGGACCCCCGTATAAAAAGCATGAGGGTCAAGGACCAGTACTGGGTGGCAACGTACTTAGACCCCCGGTACAAACACAAAATGGCGGAAATGTTACCGCCGTCGCAGAGGGCTGTCAGAATGCAGCACTTCCAGGCCTTGCTTCGAGAAATGCTGCATTCTGCTTTTGCGTGCGCTGGCAGAGGAGCAATTCCCACTCCCAGAGAAGGATTTGCGGGTACCAATCCAACAGCGCCTGCAAGAAGAGGCCGGTTTGAAGATGTGTTGGTGACTTCGGATATGAGGTCATTCTTTCAGCCGACCCATCGACAGGTGTCATCCGGATCCAGCATCAGGGAACGCCTAGACCGTCAGGTGTCCGACTACATTGGGTTAACGGCCGATGTGGACGCTCTGAGGAGTGATGAACCCCTAGACTACTGGGTGGGCAGGCTTGACCTCTGGCCAGAGCTTGCCCAATTTGCAATCGAACTGTTGGCTTGCCCCTCATCCAGTGTCCTGTCCGAAAGGACGTTCAGCGCAGCAGGGGGGATTGTGACCGATAAGCGTACTCGCCTAGCTCACCACAGTGTTAACTACCTCACATTTCTAAAAATGAATGAGGCATGGATCTCGGAGGAATTCAACACATGTGACCAGTAGACCATGTATATGTCTATAAACTATTTTTTTAATCAAGCACACAGACCTTCTTAATTCATTTGGCTCACTTCCTTGACCCAAAAAAGCACACCGTACTATATGCCCCTACCCTCCTCTTTGAAGAGGTTGAGCGGTGTCATATTTCTACTGGGGCTGCTTATGATATCCCTGTGCTGTGCTGACTTCCTCCTGGGGGTTCTTATTATGAAGGGATCACACTATCCCTGTGCTGTGCTGACTTCCTCCTGGGGGTTCTTATTATGAGGGGATCACACCATCCCTGTGCTGTGCTGACTTCCTCCTGGGGCTGCTTACGGTGCTGCTGTCAGCGCTGTATGTCACGGTGCTGCTGTCAGCGCTGTATGTCACGGTGCTGCTGTCAGCGCTGTATGTCACGGTGCTGCTGTCAGCGCTGTATGTCACGGTGCTGCTGTCAGCGCTGTATGTCACGGTGCTGCTGTCAGCGCTGTATGTCACGGTGCTGCTGTCAGCGCTGTATGTCACGGTGCTGCTGTCAGCGCTGTATGTCACGGTGCTGCTGTCAGCGCTGTATGTCACGGTGCTGCTGTCAGTGCTCTGTATTACGGTGCTGCTGTCAGATGCCTCTATCACGGTGCATGTGTCATTCCGGTATGTCACGCTGCTGGTGATCATCTCCTGCACCCTCTTCTTTGCCTACCCTGGTCCCTGACCTTCCCTCTCCTCCATTGCCTTCATTAGCTCCATAGTCCTGAATTGTTAGAACAATTTCCCAAATAAAATAAAAATGCTTGTAGTTATCGATCCCAAATTCACCTCATACATGTATTATGTCATTGTCCAGATGGTGGGACTACGTTTTACCCCCTAATAATTACCACGTGGCCGCAAATTCGACATGAAGGTTTGCAAAGTTCGCCTCCCATTGAAGTCAATGGGGCCCGCGGCGAACGTTCGGTTTCGCGAACGTTTGGGTCCGTTCGCATTTCGCGTTCGCGAAACGTCCCGTCGGAAGTTCGTCCATCACTAGTCAGAGGGGCACCAGATGTAAGGAGGGGCACCGCTGATGGACACAGATGTGAGGAAGGTACCTCTGATAGGGCACCTTATGTAAGGACAGACTCCGCTTGGGACACCTGATGGCATCTGGTGGCAGGCAACGTGGCTAGTGACGCGCTCATGTCTCCCACTGATTCTGCATTATGGTGAGTTGAATGATTTAATTTCATATTACAATGTAATAATAGAAATAATGCGCTTCAATCATCCTGACACCATAACAATCATGGCGCCGGGATGATTGAAGCGCCAACACCAGGCATTTGGAGTATCTTTTATCTGCTGATTGTCAAACTCTGGAAAACACATATTGCTATTGTGGTGTAGGATCGGGGGGCTGCTGTCCCTCCTTTCCCTCTCCCCCCCTCCTTTCCCTCTCTCCATCCCCCTCCTTTCCCTCTCTCCATCCCACATTCATCTCAGACTCTAACCACACCCCTTTGAGCCACGCCCCATGTAAGCCACACCCACTATTTAACGTAAACCACGCTGATATTTCGCCATGCCGTATTTTTTCCTTTTCTTATGCCACACCTATAAACGCATGCCCCACCCCTAATTATATATTGACTCCGCCTACTACTAAAAAAGTGTCCCGATTTTTTTTTTTACAATGTTGGCAACTATGCATCTCCCTGAAGACTGTTGCTCTTGCTCTGCTCAACTCCAGCAGACTATTCCGTCTAAGATTTCCCCATCCATTACTGTGTAAGGGGTGAGGACATCACTACTGACTGTGTAGGAACTTCTCCTCTCCTGCCCAAAACTTCTTTCCTTCTGCACAAAACTTCTTGAAGTGAAAAAATGTCACATCCTCTTCTATTAAGCAATAGGAACCCCCTCTGAATGAGTTCCTGAGCAGGCTCTGGTTGCTCGCTGCTACTGGGCCTGAGGCCTGCAGTACCTCTCCCCTAGGCCCAGTAGTTTAAACACATATTAGTTGGTGAATGGTGGACTACTGTTCCCAGCCAGCCCATCTTGCAAATCCTGTGCCCTCAAGCTACATCGATTTGACAAACATCCCCACAGTCTCTCCCCTGATCGAGGACTCTTCATCATTCACCGTGTGAATGACAAAGACTTTGCTAGTGACCATGTACAGGCAGTCCCCGGGTTACAAACAAGATGGGGACTGTAGGTTTGTTCTTAAGTTAAATCTGTTTGTAAGTTGGAACAGGTCAATTTTTTAACTGTAGCTCTAGCCAAAAAATCTATTTATAAGCTTTTTGGATAGCATAGGGAAGGGTTATCACCCATGTAACGTTTGTTTTGCTGTCTGTGCACATCTTCAGAAGATTTTATCTCACTTTCTGTCCCAATGACAATTGGATTTTGAAAATTTTGGGCCGTTAGGGAAACATGGACTGGTTATAAAGCATCAATGGAGACACCCTTTTCCCATATTAACTCTTACAGGAGTGAATTTCCCTTCCTAGGGGTAGATTTCCCCTCACTTCCTGTTGTCTCCCTCCATTTGTAAGTAGGAGTCGTTTGTAAGTCGGATGTTTGTAAGTAGGGGACCGCCTGTAGAAGCAAAGTTCCCTCACAGATTTCCTGGCACCTCCAGCCCTTCACTGTGGTTTCACTCACAGACCTGAGTCCTCGATGAGGAACTTGACCGGACCATACATTCCGACAGCTTCACATGCCCACTCTGCTCCAGGAGTTCTTTATCACCAACCGTGTGGTAACAAAGACATTGCCAATGACCGTGTAGAGGCAAAGTTCCCTCACAGATTCTCCCCCAGGCCTCCTCCTGCAATCAGCGACAACCCCCCCCCCCCCCCCCAGGTGCCCTCCTGCTGCTGCCTAGTATTTCATTCCTCACTTCACTCAGTTGACATCTCCCCCCAGTGGCATATCACCTCAGCTTATATAGGAGGCCCACCCCCTGCCAATACCACTTGGGGAATGGTCAGGGCTCCCACATGAGCTGCCTGCCACTCCAGTTCAAGGCCCAGCCCTTCTTCCAGAATCTTCTCCATGGAAGCAAGGGAGGCGCCTCAGAACTAGAGCACAGGTGGTCACACCCACTGCTACTCTGACCACTCCCAGCCCCCAGATCAAAACAGACAGGCCTAGCTTGCAGCATAGGCCTGCCTCAATTTGCCTGTGCTGACAGTTCCTAGTGAAAGAAAACCATTACTAGCACCTACCTATTGGTAGAGGGTGCTACCTGGTGCAGAAGAATTCTTTAATCAACTAAAAAAATATATTTTTGTAATCCCAAATTGGCATTACTGAAAATAGAAGGTGGAAGGAGCCTGCTCTCATTGGTTTCTACCTAGCCAGGGCTTTGAGAAATAAAACATTCCTGTTTTAATAATCAAATCAAATTAGATTTTATTTGCAGTTTCATTAAAATAATTGCTGTCTTATGCCAAACAACTGTCCTGCTTATGTCTACCTCTTTTCTATTAGCACTATTGTTTTCTATGAACATTATTTATTTTTGCCATTGTATGGTGTATTACACATTAGGCAGCCCATTCATTTTAAGTAGGATGCCAATGCATGACAATGGTTCATATTTATGCAGTCTGGTGGGCTTATAGAAGTGTGTTGTTTGTTTAATTACACATACTTTGCAATGCTGCAGTTATGATTCTTCATGATAAATGCAGATTCATTTACTTTCCTTTGATTATTATGCAAAAAGTAGAGTATTGATAACAGGTTTCATAAGACAGTTCACATTACAATTTTGTCTTAGGTATTCTTAAAGTGGGTATAGATTCAGATATACATTTTTATTTTCATAAGTGATTGTAAACGATCATCTTGTAAAACAACCCATTCAGTCGAAATAGAAATGAAAGGCAAAACATTTGTGTAAACATTAGATATTAAACATGATAAATTCCTTTTTTTCCCTTTGTTATAAGTGATTACAATCCCTCTGTTTTTAGCGCCACAAGAGCTGGGGGAGGAGAAGCAACAGTACACTAGTCTTCCCAGTGAATGGCTGTATAGGGGGATGTCAGGACAAGTCTGATCATTGGTGGAGAGCAGGCTGAGTTCCCAGCACAACTAGAGAGCTGACCATGGCGTGTTCTCCTGATTAGTGTGGTCAGTTTTTAATAAGAAAGCAGAGTGACTGGCGGGAACACCAGGGATTTTACTCAAATGAAGCAATACAAAGAGAACAGGATACTTTCTGATACGCGTACATGATACAGCAGGTACATATCAAGAAACATGAAATGTTGGGTTTACATATACTTTAAGTGCTTGCATACTGATTAATGTGTAACACATATAGTCATTTATTACCTCTCACAGAGATTATAGTGCTTCCACTGCAATACCTTCATTTTCTTTTCTCACAAGAAGGACTGTTCTATCTTTGTACCAGCATCTACTTCCTTGATTGAGATGTTGGCATAGAGAGATATGAGCAGTTCATGGCTGTGTGCAGAAGCCTCTTGCCTTGTTACTTGCTACATTGTAGTCTGAACATGAGCAAATGAAGACTAAAGCTGGCCCAACATGGATCAAGATTTGTCTGATTCAGCAGAGACCAGATGAATTTTGATCCATGTTTGGCCACTGGAGTTGAACAATACTTGATCTACCGATCTTCTGTTAATACGCCTTGTTGCAACACATAAATGGCCATAAATTGGCCAAAAATAGTCCGTCCGACAGGAACCGGACAACTTTTCGCCCATGTGAGAGTTCCCTGTTCGACAGAAGCCAAGCTCACAACCAGCTTCTGTGAAACGAGCATCTCCCCCCGTCTCCCCCGACGGGGGGAGACGGCCCACCCTCCGGGGCCCGGCACGGGGCCACCCCACCCTCTCCGACTCAGACCTCAGATCAGACGCGGCGACCCGCTGAATTTAAGCATATTACACTGGAAAACCAGCATTCAATCAGTGCAAACCCCTGTCAGAACACAATAGCTCAGGGAGGAGATTGTTGCACCGATATCATTTGTGTTAGTACAGCAACTTGAATGTATATTTTTTGTTCAGCCAGCTGGGTTTAAACAAAAAAAAATTATATTGTGTACCCTACATAAGTCCTTAGCCTGGAATTCATGTATTGGTTTTTAATAAGAAATGTGCAGCTTTTTTGAAAAGTTTTACTCTTGCCTTATATGGTGAAACGTCAGGAATTTATTCATGCAGACTTGTAAAGTTTTAAATAAAATAACTGATAAACTGTTCTAAAAGTTCACTTTAACACCAAACATTGTACTGGATATTAAGAAATGTAGCTCAGTTTTCTAATGCAGCCATATAACTGTTTAAAAAGACATTCTGTTTTGACGGCAGCATTAATTGAATATAGTAAATTTATGGTCCTACAGTATAGAAAGAACATGGGCCAGTATGTGAGCATCGCAACTGTCAAATTTACTGTACACAGATAGTATCTCTGCTTATTGAATGTCACTCTGGGAGCAAGAAGATAATTGTTTGGAAGCTCACTCAGTAAGATTAAAGCGTTCAAAGTTCAGGCCATTTAAAGGACACGATACAATAAGTGACATGTGACATGCTGACTGTCATGTGGATTAGTAGTATTAGTGTAGCAGAGCGCTCAGTTACTCACCATGCTCAAATGCAAACAAGAGACCCTTTAACTCCATTTCACTCAATTTCCTTGTCTCCTCAGCTCCCTTCCCCCAGCAGCTCAGAGGGGCCACACCTGATGATGCGGAAGCAGATGGGCAAGTGGTTTTCAACCAGGTCAGTGGCCCTCTACTGTCAGAACAACTGTGTAGACAGCCAGGTCCAATAACACACAGCTTCTCCAAAAGGCCCAGCTACTGTGGGTAGCCCTTCCCTGATTGCTACCAGAGTACTTCAGTTCCAGAGATGTGGCCCTTTGTCTTTGGGACTTGCATCCCTTAAAGAGGAAGTAAACCCTGATGAGTTTACTTCCTCTTTCATTCCCTGCAAAGGTAAAGCATAATGGACTACTATGCATCGCATAGTAGTCCATTATGTGTCACTTACCTGACACAGGAGCCAGCGATGTCACCGCTGTCCCCTGTAGTCCGGCGCATCCATCTTCTCGGTGGGTCTCGCTGCTCTGCCGCTGTCATTCGGCAAAGCCGCGATGACGTCACTCCCGCGCAATGCGCACGGGAGCCGCCATGTGCGGCATATCGCCGTTGACGGGTGCCGCGCTCACTGCGCCTGCGCGCCGCTGTCTACGGTGCATGCGTCGTAGACAGCGGTGCCTGTCTTTTGGCAAATATACACGGTTTAGGAGATATTTCTTGGACCTACAGGTAAGCCTTAATCTAGGCTTACCTGTAGGTGAAGGTGTGTTGTAAGGGTTTACAACCACTTTAAGCTGTTCACCTGAGTTACCTGAGCTATAATTCGTGGAATTCATTGTGAGGGAATATAAGTAGCTGTGTTCTGCACTGTACTGAAGCAGTGATTCTCAACTTGACTGTTTGTGGTTGTTCAGTCTCATAGAAACTATGCTATGCACCCACATAGTACCCTAATTGATTCACACAGATATTGCTGTGAAATAGTTATGTTTGTACAGCTTTCATATGTGTGTGTGTATGCATTTTTTTGTCATCTTGAATCTGGTTTGCATAATTTCTTTGATCTTTTTACCTGTTTAGTAAGTTACAGTTACTCCCTGTATGATCATTTGGCCAATTACCTATCCTGATAAACTTGGCTTCTATGAACAGGATTGGCCATGTCAAACAATGATGATAGGAGTGGAGCAAAAGCAGTGCTCGGGAGTACTACCCCAGAAGGAAGCAGGTAACCTATTGCCTCTGCTATGACCTCCTAATTTCTATCAGTATTCCTGCCATAACAATTACCCAATGGAAAGGACAAGGATAGGACTTGGGTAATTGGGCCAGAGATTGTGAGGCCTGATCTGATCATGTGGGACCCCATCCACGCAGCAGGTCGAAGTTGAATTAGCTATTAATGTTCTAGTGGAGGATAGAGTAAGGTTAATCCTGCCCCTCCCAGCTTAAAACCAGGATTCACTTGACGGGGTGCATAGTCAAGTGGTAACATTAGGGACACTTCGTCAGCAGAAAGCAAAGAGTGGGATAATCCATTCCACAATATGTACTAGACTTGTGCACAACGGAAAATTTTGTTTAGTTTCGGTTCGTTGTCATTCGTAAAATACATAATTTAGTTCTGTTATATTCGTTATGTTACATGAATACTTTTTCGGATAATTCGTTATTATTCGTAGAGTGTCGAATTCATTTGTTCGTATTCGTTGAAATTCGCTATTTATGTATGTATAGACATTTGTGATAATGATTCGTAGTTTGGAAAGTCGTTTGTTTATTGAATCTTTTAACACACACAATGACAACGTCTCTTCTCCTCTGCTCAAATACAATACAACACTCTTCTAACTCAGTTCTCAGGAATGCACTTTGCCAGTAATCCATCCTCCGACACAAAATTAATTAGCTGATTGGACTATAAGATTTACTTTGATCTGACCTTTTCTTTCATTAGATCTTTAAAGAATTACCGAATCATGTCGAATTCATTCGAATTCATTTGTTATATTTCTTTCGTATTCGTTGTAATTCGTTATTTTTTTATTCGGACATTCGGATGCATCCGAATGTCCGAAAGATGCAAAATTCGGCCGAATTTCGATTCGTTACGAAACGAATTGCACAAGCCTAATATGTACTAGAATGTGAAGATATGGCAGCAAAGATATGTGCAGTAAAAGGGGCCGAGTAGGATAGCCTGGCTTGAGCAATGTGGATGGATGACTGAAGAAAATATTTGTAAATGGCTGTTGTCCAATAGGGTCAGAGAAACCTTGCAAGAGAAAAATGGAAACAATCCTAATTTGAAGTTCTATGAATGGTTAGAAGTGGCCATAGTGTGTCAGGAGTAGAGATGTACAGGTTCAGAAGTACTCATGGCCATTGTAGGTGGAAAATCAACAGATCCACTGGAAACCAAATAGATGGCTTCATAGGAGATGGCTCTGTGAAATTGACAGAAGAGATAGCTTACAGTACCTCCAGACAGAGCTATTCGCATTGAAACAGAGACATAAATACTCCTTCAAAAGCAAGGAGGGGGCAATCCTTGTGGAAAAGGCAAACACAGCTTTGGAGGCAATCAAGGTGGGGCTGTCAAGTTCTGGGCCATTGCCAGAGAGACTGCCCCAAATGTACACAGATGAAACAGAGCTATCTGAAATAAATCTGCTATAAAGGTGTACCACATCCCCAAAAAGATAGAAAAATTGAGAAACCCCCTAGATGTGGGAATTTATAGGTACTACCATATTCACATACATAGGAAAATATGTAAAAAGTTTTTATTATACAAAGAAATACATAGTTACAATATCACAGGAACATATAAATAATCAAGGATGCATAACAATACACAAAAAATCATGGATAGGTGTAATGGAGTAACCCAAACCCAACGACGTTTCAGAGATGAGTCGTATTCTCCTTCATCAGGGTTTTTTTCAGGTAACACCATATCTAAAAGATTTAGACAAGGGAATCAGCCAAAAAAGATGTGTATATATATATATATATATATATATATATATATATATATATATATATATATATGTTAAATCCCCAAATGGGAAAAATACAGCAAATAATATGGCCGGATGTATATGCATGCAGCATAACACATCCACAATGAGTGAGAGATCCATCCATCCCAAGGGACACCGATGTCCACACAACAAACAAAAAGGAATACCTGCACAGACTGGGCTGGTGGTTAAGTGGGGGAATGCAATATTATTCCCTTGCCTTCTCCAATTTCCCTTTTTTTTACCATCTATATACTCTTTAAAGAATATCTGGTTGGACGGGATTCGGATTGGCCCCTGCGTCACGATGTCTCTTCTGCATTTATTTTAAAATTGTTTTGGATGCTTAAATGTACCTATCTAGTGATTAGGATGTAAGTATATGTATTGTACTATCAAATGGCATTACAATAATCTTAGTTGTGATTTTTTTGGCTGATTCCCTTGTCTAAATCTTTTAGATATGGTGTTACCTGAAAAAACCCCTGATGAAGGAAAATACGACTCATCTCTCAAATGTCGTTGGGTTTGGGTTACTCCATTACACCTATCCATGTTTTTTTGTGTATTGTTATGCATCCTTCATTATTTATATGTTCCTGTGATATTGTAACTATGTATTTCTTTGTATAATAAAAACTTTTTACATATTTCCCTACGTATGTGAATATGGTAGTACCTATAAAGTCCCACATCTAGGGGGTTTCTCCATTTTTCCAAGTGTACACTGAGGACGCTGTTAAACTAGAATTCCCCACTGACAAGAGTCAAGTAGTAAGGCAGCAAAGTAGAATAATTCCCCATCTGAAAACCAAAGATATGACGACCAACTGTCATGTTGTGCATTGATGCTTAGGAGGCCAAGAGATTGAGTGTCTCTTAAAAACCAGCTCACAAATCATAACTTTGCAAGAACTGTTGTTCCAGCTATAATTTCCTCAGAAGAAGATAAGCCCAGGCACGTTGAGGCTCTCATTGACAGCTGTCAATGGGCTCCTAAAAGAAAACCTCAGGATTACGTTGATGAAAATGGAGCCATGGGGGCAGGATCTTGGCCAGAAAGGGGTAGTAATCATACGTACTTCCAGCATGGGGCAGCTGTAGGTGCTAGAGGGCATGAATTTCATCCATAAGCCCTGCTGAGGTGTGGATGAAGATGATGTAGAGATAGAAATCCATGACTTGATTGAAGGAAGGCCTAGGAAAAAGCCTCAGGTGAACCTCATCCATGTACCTGGAGAGTATAACTGAGCAGAGACACAGAGAGAGGATCCAGTGGTTGCCCTTCTAGTAAAGGTAATACAGTTATGGCAGTGGCTCAGTCTTAAACAAAAAATAAAGGCTACTACCAGAAACCAACAAATTCTTGAGTGATTGTCCAATATCATCCTGAAAGATGGTGTACTGTACAAAGAGCAGAACTGACATAACTATAATGTACCCTGATTAGGGGGTACTATGTGGTTATATACATTCTGTTCTTTGTTCACTCACTGTATTAAGGAGTTTAGGTGGAGGTCAAGGTTACTTTCACCCCTGCAGTGTTGAAATTGGATAATCAAAGCACCATATCTTTTTCAATGTGGACTATATATTGACTTATGCGTGCTGTGATTTATGTAGATTAATATTAACACAGATTTTATGAATATTAGTATAACTCAAGAATTGTGAATTTACAAAAGTAGTGGTAACGATAGTTGCAGATGAAACAAAATGCCTTGACTTTCACTTTAAATAATCAGGCCACAACTGTTTAAAAAACAACACAGATCATTTATTATTAAATAAGATTTATATAATCTGTATACTGTAAAATAACTTTTTTAAATAATAAGTCACTGAAAAGACATGACCAGAAAGCTTTTTATGGCCGTTCAATTAAGCAAGCAGAATGAGAACACCAAGTATAAGAGAAGACTATTAAAAATTTACCAGAATGTTTAATTGACCGCATGATCAGACAGAGCATAACTGTAAGTTAGAAGCAACAATGCAGAACAGGTTAAAGATGGCAACAAAAAAAACATGCATACACTGCAGTATAATGAAAACTGCATATACATGGACTCTTCACAGTAATATCTGTAACTCAATCAGGGTAACAGGTGCATGCATGCATAGCATAGTCTCTATAAGACTCTATAACAACAGAAAGTCAAGCTGAGAGTCACTACTTCAGTAAAACAGTACAGAACACAGCTACTTGCAATTATCCTAATAGACAGTGTTCCTCACAGTGAAGTCCATGTAGCTCTAGTAACATAGATGAACAGCTTAAAGGGATCCAATGCCCAAGGATGAAGTGCCACCCCACTGGAACTGAGTATTCTGCTTTCAGGGATGTGCCCCCTCCCACCACACACACACAGAAGGGTCTTTTGGAGAAGCTTTGTGCTATGACGCTCTCGTCTGGCTCTCAGCAATCCACTTCTAAGAGTGGAGGGCCTTTCACCTGGCTGCAGATCACTTGCCCAATTACCCGTTTCATCAGGTGTCTCTGCTGAGGGAGGGAAGCAGAGAAACATAACTTTTCCAAGTGTGTCCAGGAACCAAGTGAATGGTGGGGAAAAAGTTAAAGTGGTCTGCACCTGCATCTGAGGAGCAGAACTAAGCAAATTTTTAGATTGTAAGCTCTGATGAGCAGGGCCCTCTGATTCCTCTTGTACCAAATTGTAATGTAACTGTAATGTCTGCCTTTATTTTGTTAAGCTCTGCGCAAACTGTTGGCACTAATCCTGTATAATTATAATAATAATATAATAATAATGACTCATTTGGCAACCTACCACACCTTACTCCACAGAGGACAAGTAGAAGCTTGGTTTGTTAAGTGCCTAGTCACTTTTCTAACTCTCATGTCTTTTAGCACATAATAAACAGTGGCCAACAGACCAACATTGACCACCATACACTGGTTGGGGCTGATTTACTTAGAAGGTAAGTACACTTTAAAACAAAGTGCATTTATCCTTTTTGCCCCTTTCCCTAGACCTAACCCAGCCTAACCCTCCTGCAAAATTACCCTAATCTGAGGGTCGTGGTTTTGCTGTTTGTTTACATCCTGAGATGAAAGACTTCTGTGCTGGTCATTCCTGCACATTTGTGTCCTATGGATTTGTATGAGTGTTATGAGGCAGGAAATTGTCCCATAGAAGACAATGGGGCTGCAATGCATAGGTGTGGCCAGGATAGAGCATGTTCACTTTTCTAAGTGAATTTTTATCTAGCTTAGTAAATGAGGATAAAGAGGCCCTTCACTTTTTGTAGCTAAAATTTTATTTTTATTCCTTGGTAGTTGTTCCTGTATGTAAATTTCTAGATTGTAAGCAGGGCCCTCTGATTCCTCCTGTATTGATTTGTATTGTAAGTGTACTGTCTGCCCTCATATTGTAAAGCGCTGCGCAAACTGTTGGTGCTATATAAATTCTGAATAATAATAATAATAATAATAATAATAATAATAATAAATGAAAAAATAGATACTTTCTAGTTTAGTGCTACCACCATAGGTGCCGCTTGGTTGATTGGGTTTTCTGTTCCTCTGCCTCTGAGAACAACCTTGGCCCCTCTGATAGACCAGGGCAAGCAAATGGATACTGCACTGCAACTGGGAGCACAAATATAAATATCCCGCACACAACTAAGGTTAGGTATCAAAACACAAACATCAGACCTGCTTAGTGGTAAATTAACTTAAAGTGGTGTTTCCACCCAAAAAAAAAAAAAATATGAGTAAAATTTCCCCCCCCCCCCCCAAAAAAAAAGGAATTTTTTTTTAACTCGCCCTAAATGCCTGTTGCTAGGGAATCCCTCGTAGTCTGCCTCCTTCAGTGCCCGGGCACCCGACGTAACTTCACCTCGGCGCAGTCAGTCATCTGGGACACGTGACAGGTCCCAGATGACTGGGCTTCGTTCCCCCCGCATCGCTGGACCCTGGGACATGTTAGTGTCCGATTATTAAAAGTCAGCAGCTGCAGTATTTGTAGCTGCTGACTTTTAATTTTTTTTTTTTAAGGGGCACCCCACTTTAACCACTTTCAGACCGGACCATTTTGCTGGTAAATGACCAGAGGTCTTTTTACACTTTGGCACTGCGCTGCTTTAACTGGTAATTGCGCGGTCATGCAATGTTGTACCCAAACAAAATTTGCGTCCTTTTCTTCCCACAAATAGAGCTTTCTTTTGATGGTATTTGATTGCCTCTGCGATTTTTATTTTTTGCGATATAAACGTAAAAAGACCGCAAATTTTGAAAAAAAATGATATTTTCTACTTTTTGTTATTAGAAAAATCCAATAAACTCAATTTTAGTCATACATTTAGGCCAAAATGTATTCAGCCACATGTCTTTGGTAAAAAAAAAGTCAATAATTGTATATTTATTGGTTTGCGCAAAAGTTGTCACATCTACAAACTAAGGTACGTTTTCTGGAATTTACGCAGCTTTTAGTTTACGACTGCCTATCTCATTTCTTGAGGTGCTAAAATGGCAGGGCAGTACAAAACCCCCCCAAATGACCCCATTTTGGAAAGTAGACCCCCTAAGGAAATTGATAAGAGGCATGTTGAGCCCATTGAATATTTTATTTTTTTGCCTCAAGCGATTGAATAATGACAAAAAAAAATTTTTTTTTTTTTTTTTACACAAAGTTGTCACTAAATGATATATTGCTCACACATGCTATGGGCGTATGTGAAATGACACCCCAAAATAAATTCTGCTGCTTCTCCTGAGTACGGGGATACCACATATGTGGGACTTTTTGGGAGTTCACTTCTCACTACCTATTACAGTTTTGAAGGCCATAAAATGCCAAGATGGCACAAAACCCCCACAAATGACCCCATTTTAGAAAGTAGACACCCCAAGCTATTTGCTGAGAGGCATGTTGAGTTCATGGAATATTTTATATTTTGCCACAAGTTGCGGGAAAATTACAAACTTTTTTTTTTTTTTTTTTTTTTTCACAAAGTTGTCACTAAATGATATATTGCTCACACATGCCATGGGCATATGTGAAATGACACCCCAAAATAAATTCTGCTGCTTCTCCTGAGTACGGGGATACCACATATGTGGGACTTTTTGGGAGCCTAGCCGCGTACGGGGCCCCGAAAACCAAGCACCGCCTTCAGGCTTTCTAAGGGCGTAAATATTTGACTTCACTCCTCACTACCTATTACAGTTTTGAAGGCCATAAAATGCCAAGATGGCACAAAACCCCCACAAATGACCCCATTTTAGAAAGTAGACACCCCAAGCTATTTGCTGAGAGGCATGTTGAGTCCATGGAATATTTTATATTTTGCCACAAGTTGCGGGAAAATTACAAACTTTTTTTTTTTTTTTTCACAAAGTTGTCACTAAATGATATATTGCTCACGCATGCCATGGGCATATGTGAAATGATACCCCAAAATAAATTCTGCTGCTTCTCCTGATTACGGGGATACCACATATGTGGGACTTTTTGGGAGCCTAGCCGCGTACGGGGCCCCGAAAACCAAGCACCGCCTTCAGGCTTTCTAAGGGCGTTACAGTTTTGAAGGCCATAAAATGCCAAGATGGCACAAACCCCCCCCAAATGACCCCATTTTGGAAAGTAGACACCCCTAAATTTAGGGGTACACTAGTGAGACTAGGTAATAAATGGCGGGTGCCCTGAAACTATAAAAAAATAACTAACCAACCAGCGTCACCTGTAACAGTTATATGGTGATCACTGGTGAAAGGGTTAACTAGGGGGCAATCAGGGGGCTTTATGCGGTAGTATATGGGGGTCCCTGGCGCTATAAAAAGCTGCGGCGAACCTAAATACCTACCTGCCTAACTAGCGTCACCTGTGACACTAATACAGCGATCAGAAAAACGATCGCTTATTAGGCTGGGTTCACACTGGAGCGATGCGGGAACGCCACGAATGCGCGGCGGGTTCCCGCATCGCATGCCTCCCGGCGGCAGTTCACACTGCCCTATGCGAACTGCTGGGAGTGTCAGTGAAATGTTACTGACACCCCCAGATCAGTTCGCATATCGCAGTGCGATCTGCAAACTCGGATCGCATGGTGTGAACACCCATGCGATCCGATTCTGCTGCGGGCCAAAAAAAGGGTCCCGTGCGAATTTGCGGCGGGTGCGGCGGGTGTGGCGGGTGCGGCGGGTGCGGCGAATGGCTGAACTCGAATCGCACAGAGATCGGATGTGATTTGCACTGCAGTGCGGTGCGAATCACATCCGTTCTCAAACCGCTGCAATCTGAACCCAGCCTTAGTGACACTGGCGACGGGGGGTGATCACGGGGTTAAACCTTTATTGGGGGGGTTAGGGGGGTACCTTAGAACTAAAGGGGGCTAACCCTAACTGCCCTAACAGTTATTAGTCACAAATGACACCCGCCGGGTGATCAGTGGGTTAAACCTTTATTAGGTAATAAATGGCGGGTGCCCTGAAACTATAAAAAAATAACTAACCAACCAGCGTCACCTGTAACAGTTATATGGTGATCACTGGTGAAAGGGTTAACTAGGGGGCAATCAGGGGGCTTTATGCGGTAGTATATGGGGGTCCCTGGCGCTATAAAAAGCTGCGGCGAACCTAAATACCTACCTGCCTAACTAGCGTCACCTGTGACACTAATACGGCGATCAGAAAAATGATCGCTTATTAGGCTGGGTTCACACTGGAGCGATGCGGAAACGCCGCAAATCCGCGGCGGGTTCCCGCATCGCATGCCTCCCGGCGGCAGTTCACACTGCCCTATGCGAACTGCTGGGAGTGTCAGTGAAATGTTACTGACACCCCCAGATCAGTTCGCATATCGCAGTGCGATCTGCAAACTCGGATCGCATGGTGTGAACACCCATGCGATCCGATTCTGCTGCGGGCCAAAAAAAGGGTCCCGTGCGAATTTGCGGCGGGTGCGGCGGGTGCGGCGAATGGCTGAACTCGAATCGCACAGAGATCGGATGTGATTTGCACTGCAGTGCGGTGCGAATCACATTCGTTCTCATAAACCGCTGCAATGTGAACCCAGCCTTAGTGACACTGGCGACGGGGGGTGATCACGGGGTTAAACCTTTATTGGGGGGGTTAGGGGGGTACATTAGAACTAAAGGGGGCTAACTCTAACTGCCCTAACAGTTATTACAGTCACAAATGACACCAATGCAAAAAAAAAAAAAAAAAAATGACATTGGTGTCACTGTGACTGGGGGGCAGGGGTAATTGGGGGGGTGATCGGGGGGTAAAGGGGGGGTGTGAGTGTGCCTGGCATGTTCTACTGTGTGTGTAGAGTGTTGGTGCAACTCACCGATCCGCTCTCCTCCGTGTCGGAACGGAAAATACCGACACGGAGGAGAGAATACATCACTTCCTCTCCTGTGTTTACATTACAGGAGAGGAAGTGATGTCACCGGGGATTTCCATTCGTCGAGAGCGATCGCGAGGGGGTGGCCATGAATGAATGGCCGCCCCCTCATCCCGGATCGCTCTCGAAGAAATGCCGACCGCCGCAGGCACCGGGGGGGGGGCCCGATCGGGCCCCCCACCCGCGGGCAGGCAGGGACTTATATATACGCCCATATGCCTGCCCGTGCCATTCTGCCGACGTATATCGTCGTGCGGCGGTCGGCAAGTGGTTAATATATCATCACGATTTGCAGTAAATGAGTAAGTAAAGGAATAGGTCAATCACAGTTGGGTAGACAATATATTCAGTGGGCTATAGCAGCATTGAATGGAGTTCTATGCAGCTAAATTAGAGAAAACCTTGTAATCCACAAAATCAGCAATAAGTAATGGCAATAGAAAACCGTAGCAGCAATGATAATCAATACTGCGATAATTCATCTGTAAACAGTAGGCTATATCCACTTTGAGTGCACTCTGTATATGAATGGCAGCAATAAAATGTAGGACTCCCTAAAGAGGTACCTCTTACTATGGACAATAGTCAACGTTCTTGTGAAGCAGCTGAGTGAGCAGTCTTTAGCCCAAGTTCTTCAGCCGGCTAGCAGTTTATAAAGGGGTGTACATAAGTACAGCCCCAGTAAAGTCTGCATGCAGTAAAGAATGCTGCTAGTTAGATAGTCAGTAACTACAGTGGTGTGAAAAAGTGTTTGCCCCCTTCCTCATTTCCTGTTCCTTTGCATGTTTGTCACACTTAAGTGTTTCGGAACATCAAACCAATTTAAACAATAGTCAAGGACAACACAAGTAAACACAAAATGCAATTTGTAAATGAAGGTGTTTATTATTAAAAGGTGAAAAAAAATCCAAACCATCATGGCCCTGTGTGAAAAAGTGATTGCCCCCCTTGTTAAAACATACTATAACTGTGGTTGTCCACACCTGAGTTCAATTTCTCTAGCCACACCCAGGCCTGATTATTGCCACACCTGTTCACAATCAAGGCATCACTTAAATAGGAGCTGCTTGACACAGTAAGGTCCACCAGAAGATCCTTAAAAGCTACACATCATGTCGAGACCCAAAGAAATTCAGGAACAATTGAGAAAGAAAGTAATTGAGATCTATCAGTCTGGAAAGGGTTATAAAGCCATTTCCAAAGCTTTGGGAATCCAAAGAACCACAGTGAGAGCCATTATCCACAAATGGCGAAGACATGGAACAGTGGTGAACCTTCCCAGGAGTGGCCGGCCGCCCAAAATTACCCCAAGAGCGCAGCGACAACTCATCCAAGAGGTCACAAAAGACCCCACAACAACGTCCAAGGAACTGCAGGCCTCACTTGCCTCAGTTAAGGTCAGCGTTTATGCCTCCACCATCAGGAAAAGACTGGGCAAAAATGGCCTGCATGGCAGAGTTCCAAGGAGAAAACCACTGCTGAGCAAAAAGAACATCAAAACTCGTCTCAATTTCTCCACAACACATCTTGATGATCCCCAAGACTTTTGGGACAACATTCTGTGGACCGATGAGACAAAAGTGGAACTCTTTGGAAGGTGTGTGTCCAAGTATATCTGGCGTAGAAGGAACACTGCATTTCATAAAAAGAACATTATACCAACAGTAAAATATGGTGGTGGTAGTGTGATGGTCTGGGGCTGTTTTGCTGCTTCAGGACCTGGAAGACTTGCCGTGATAAAAGGAACTATGAATTCTGCTGTCTACCAAGAGATCCTGAAGGAGAATGTCTGACCATCTGTTCGTGTACTCAAGCTGAAACGAACTTGGGTTCTGCAGCAGGACAATGATCCTAAACACACCAGCAAGTCCACCACCGAATGGCTGAAGAAAAACAAAATGAAGACTTTGGAGTGGCCTAGCCAGAGTCCTGACCTGAATCCTATTGAGATGTTGTGGTATGACCTTAGGGCCGTTCATGCTCGAAAACCCTCTAATGTAACTGAATTAGGACAATTCTGCAAAGATGAGTGGGCCAAAATTCCTCCAGGATGCTGTAAAAGCCTCATTGCACGTTATCGCAAACGCTTGGTTGCAGTTGTTGCTGCTAAGGGTGGCCCAACCAGTTATTAGGTTTAGGGGGCAATCACTTTTTCACACAGGGCCATGATGGTTTGGATTTTTTTTCACCTTTAATAATAAACACCTTCATTTACAAATTGCATTTTGTGTTTACTTGTGTTGTCCTTGACTATTGTTTAAATTGGTTTGATGTTCCGAAACACTTAAGCGTGACAAACATGCAAAGGAACAGGAAATGAGGAAGGGGGCAAACACTTTTTCACACCACTGTATATGCTCAGTCTTTGTGTCCTCTCACCAGTTCCAGTGGTATAGCAACAGGTATCTCATTGTTCAGATGTCAATACAGGAGCAATGATGTGCACAACTTGGCCACCTTGAAGCAAAGAAATAGTTCTTCATTATTCAGCCTGAGAAACTGCAACTCTCTCCCCCCTGGTACCCAGCTCACATTGGGTATTGCAGTCCAATGCTCTTTAGACTGCCACAGTAAAGTTTCTTTCCTGAACTTCATCTCACATGATTCCATGCTGCCAACCATCATATTGAGCTCCTTTTGCTGGTCAGCTCCCCTTGGTGGATGGAGATGAGGAAGTGGTAACCCATTCAGCTGAAGTCCATTGGAAGCAAAGAGATCACTGCAGCACAGTGTCCTAAATCGCTCTCTGTCTCTAGCCAAGTACCTGGCTACACTAGTTTATGACACAGACCCATGGTGTGTTTACACATGTGCTGGGGTATAGCAAATTACAGCATGGGTCTCTGCCAGGGCGTGGGGAATGAGTCAGAAGAGAGGAAATGCTTTTCAAGGTGAAGGTCAGCTTTAAGTTAAGTGAAAAAAGTATACATGCGCTACTCCTTTACGAAATCAACCTCACTGTCTTACATTGACCTGCACAACAGTTGCTGCTGACCATGCCCATCCCTTTATGACTACAATGTACCCATCGTCTGATGGCTACTTCCAGCAGGATAATGCACCATGTAACAAAGATTAAATCATCTCAAACTGGTTTCTTAAACATGACAATGAGTTCACTGTACTGCAATGGCCTCCACAGTTACCAGATGTCAATTCAATAGAGTACCTTTGGGATGTGCTGGAATGGGAGATTCGCATCATGGATGTGCAGCCGACAAATCTGCAGCAGCTGCATGATGCTATCATGTCAATATGGACCAAAATCTCTGAGGAATGTTTCTAAGACCTTGTTGAATTTATGCCATTAACAATTAAGGCAGTTCTGAAGGCAAAAGGGGGTCCAACCCAGTACTAGCAAGGTGTAGCTAATAAAGTGGCCAGTGAGTGTGTACTACAGATTTTTGCTGTTGATAACTTCTAAGAAAGCAGCGATCACAGGGACCTGTTGTGTCACTAGCACCTGTTAACACCACCAGTAATCCCCACCAATGTTAGTAAAGGGTCCAGGATGGCAGCTATATCATTGCTCAAATATGGTTACTGGTCAAATATGACTATGGCTATATTTGGTCAATGATGTTACTACTATCCCTACCCCTTCCCTTATACACCAGATGACAGCTCAGGAAACTATTATCCAGCAAGCAATACTATCAGGATCAGTCATGCTGTGTCCTTTAAGTTTTTAATTTCTTCGAGTCAGCAGGGTTAGGCATCGTGATTGGCAATGGACTTACAAGGGACATTTTTTTTTGGGGGATTTTTTAATAAAGGACTTATCAAACGTTTGTGTGCCAGAGTTGTGGGGATGAGACCATTGTCCTCATCAACATGAGACAAGCTGCTTTGCCAAAGGGCTAGCCTTATTAGGACTGTCTTTCTTTACTAGACTTTGGGAGCATGAAAAATTTAGCCTTCAACATGTCCAATTTAGGTTAATTAAAAAAACATTATGAGATACAGAATGACCCCCCAATGTTTTGTATAAAGAGGCCGAAAACCCAACTGGGTCCAAACATTTGTGTATTTTCTCTTTCAACAGAATTTTATTAATTTTTTTTTTCTTCTCAAGAAAAAAGGTGCAAAAGTACAGAATTACAAAGTTACAGAATGAGTTGGGAGACATGTCTGAAAGCCAAAGTGAAGAATGGGAGTGTAATCTGCTGTACAAGCAGCACATATATAACATTCAAAAACGAGGCTTATTGGTCCTGTAGTTACTTTTAGATGAGGAATCAACCATGAGAACCATAGCACCATGTGAAAGAAATGTAAAGACATACATAAACACTGACAGAAGGCAGTTAAGTATGGTAGGATTGTCAGTTGGCAACTATATTCTCAATATTAAACCATAGCATTCCTGGTCTTACATTATGACATTTCAGGTCAAGGACATTTGTGTATTTTCAACTCCTTTATAGTTTGAAGGACCTCGTCAATGGAATGTAAGCTCCAAGCGTATCACATTGGCCATCATTGATTGTAGACAATGACGCTTCACTCAAAAAAAAGACTGGTCCACCTAACTGAGAAGAAACATGATCCCTAAAATGAATATTGTGCCCGGATATTGTAACACTTTTAGACTCTCCCTTTTCACATTCCTTCAGCTTTTCTAAACACATTACGTAGGAAATTCCTACAACTTGGGCACACGCCCATTTTAGAATATTGTACAAATACCTTTCTATGACTAGATTGAAAAAGAACCTTGCCCTTTCCAGACCCCTTGAAATACTATCAAGTGGCACACCTGGCAATAGTGATAGCTTGGCATAGGGATTATGACCATAAAAAATGGAAAACAACTTCACACTATAATTCCTCCCCAATGTCTCCCCTGGATCAAACAATAAATACTAAAGCCCTGGTAAACTATCTGAAAATAGGTCCAATATTATACACCCAATCAACCATGACTCAGAATTCAGATCCTGACAATGCTACCACTATAATAACCTCAGTTAAATGTTCTTCCAGGTATCACTGACAGATCATTTGGTTCTTTTGTCCATATTAATACCTTCAAACTGAAAGACTTTTTTAAAGTGTAAGTAAACCCCCCTATCGTTTTCAGCCAAGGAAGCTGCCATCTTTGCCTTTGTTTAATATAAAACTACCATGATGCTGCACATGTGATCAGTCATTGGATGGTTTAACAGTTTGATTGAAAGCACTACCAATGGGAGTGTTACATTTCCAGCGTGCCCTGGAAATGAAACTGTTTTAAGGATGGGTTTACTTCCGCTTTAAGGAAACAGAACTGAAAACCCTCCCAGATATACAATGCATGCTGAAATTTTTATTTTCTTCTTTTCGGTAGGATGAAGACATATTATGCCTTATAAGAGATCCTGAATCAGCTTGCTGCACTTTAGTGTGTTCTATGTCTGTAAAAATGTTGCATGCAACATGTCTATAACCTGTTTGTATTAAAAAGCTTTAAAAAAAAAGAGAATTAAAAAAAAATATTGGGAGTCACCTGAGAGTGTCTTTTGGATGTACAGTAATTTCAACATAGCAAAATCTGCACAATCCTAAAGATCACAATTATATAAAAAAAAAAATGCATCAGTAAAACACTTAAAATGCATTCAAAGGCAGTAGGGTAAGTATTACTATAGCAGACAATGCAATTGCTATGGATCCTAGAAGAACAGGGGGTTCACAGCTGTCTGGCTACATATAAACAGCAAAAGGGTTGGGGGAAAAAACATTTGGAAAAAAATGTTCAGTATAGGGTATAGTGTTTTAATTGTGAGATTAAGGATAGAAAGAAAGAGGGTCCCATTATACATTTAGGGGTTGATTTACTAAAACTGGAGAGTGCAAAATCTGGTGCAGCACTGCAAAGAAACCAATCAGCTTCCAGTTTTAAATTTTTTTCAAAGCTTAATTGAACAAGCTGAAGTTAGGGGCTAATTGGTTACCATGAACAGATGCACCATATTTAGCACTCTCCGGTTTTAGAAAATCAACCTCATAGTTTAAGCTCTAAATCCAGTATGTATGAAAGCTCCATGTAAATGTAGGAATTGACAGACTAACTGTGAACTTTAATCAATTACCTGCTAAAAAATTGCATTTTTTTTTTTACTTTTGTTTGTTATGTATCTGTTCCTGTTTGGTATATGATTTCTTCCGATTGTTTTTCATATAGAGAAAGAGGCTAAATTGTGTGGGCCTCTTTCTCTATATGAAAAATATTCTGAAGAATTCAAAGCTGGCCACTGCATACAATTAGACTAGCTGTACATCGCATCGCTGTACATCTGTAACCACAGTGACGGTGTCAAGTTAGTTTCTGCTAATAAAGATGTTTGAAAAGAAGGACAGTTAGTCCATTTGTTCCTGCCTTCCAAGGGTGCCTAGACCTAATAAATATCTGGGGAAAAACAATAACAAATGGTCAAAAACTCTCTATCCTGGCTGATTGACACTTCACCCGAGATGGCTTGTTCCCCAATCCAATCATAAATGACTGGTTTCTGCAGATGTTCTATGACATGTCTGTTAGTAGCTTTACGTGATTAGGATATTAATGTAGTTGAGGATGTTGGTCACAAGAAAGGTGATATGGAGGGCACAGATAGATGCATATTTTTAACTCATCTGCACTGAGAACCATCCTTCTGGTATAAGAATGTGGTGGTTTTAATCATTCATGCCAAAAACAAGCATTTTGGTCGATTATGTTTCACAATAGACATTAAGATCATTTTTAAAATATTAGTTTAGTTTTAAATAGCCTAAAGCTAAAAGTTTTAGCTTTACATATAGCTTCATTTTTGAAGCCACTGACTTACCCATACAGCAGAACCATGAATCTGCATAATGCCCATGACCTTTAGCAAAGCATTGCCTTGAGTAAAAGCTATTATCACCACACATTAATTCTATACATATGTTAGCACATTCTATGTATAGAATTAATGAACATCTTCACACATGAGAAAACGTCCACAAAAATCTCCTTTTATAATATCTCTGCATACCAGAAGACCCTGAGTTATATGGTAAGTGTTACAATTAGATTTTTGTCTAAGGTTTAGCATAAAAAATTGTTAAATTAAAAAAAAAACGACCACTATAGTAAATTCCAAATATATCATGACATTTATTGAATACCTAATGGAACAGGGATTTCGGGAAAAAAAAAGAGACATTTGCTTTTCTAAAAGAAAACCAATTAAATCAGACGAGTCACGATTCAAGAACAGCTGTCAGGAGCACCTGTTCTACAGCCCAACCATTAACATTAAGCTTCTCCTACATCTCCAAAGAAATCAGGGTCACCTGACTCCTAAGTTAATTATTCGTGTTCGCCTCTTCTGTCTAATGATAGAACAAATAATGCAAAAATATGTATTTAACTTGAGTAAAGTGCTAAGAACTAAGAGAGAAATGTTACTTATTTAGCTATTATATATTGAAGGGAAAGTGTAAATTCTCTGTAAAGTAGCTATCTGTAAAAAAAAAAAAGTTCAGCGAATAGCAATACTAAAATAAAATGCAAAGTCAGTTTACCATGTAGTTGGTGGGCCTGATCTACTAAATGTTGAGGTATGGATTATATCCATTTACTATGCTCTTGCAAAGGGCACACAGGTGACCAAGCTCCAGGATACATACTCATTTATTTAATTGTGCCGTTCTCATATCCAGTGGTGATGTCACAGTCTCTGCCTTATCCAATTAGAGAACATTTTTCATTCTTTCTGAAATTGCAAAGCATTCTCTGAATGGTGCCAGTCCTAAGCCGCTGACCCCTTGTGTTCAGAATTCAGCCAGGCAGCTGCTTGGCGTGGGACCTGAAAGCTAGTGGAGATCACTGGAGTAGCGGTGTCTACTTTGGTGATTTTCAGCATCCAAGGACATTGGCCAGGTATGGTATATACTTAATAAATTGGTCCAAGCTTGATCAATGTACCTATGTATAAAATATGCATACCCAGAATTTCTCTTTAATGCTGAATAAAAGCAAGCAGCTAAATACACAGGTGAAATACATATATTTTAGCTGATGTGCTTGTCAAGAATTTGTATTTATGCCCATTCAGTTCTGCGATTTATACAGCTTTACCATTCTGCATTTTACAGGTCTTTTCCCTCCTTCATCCTCTTATGATAAAGTGCAAATAAAAGCAAAAAAACTGATAAGCTAATTTCCCTTAAACTCTGCTCTCTCTTCCTTTCAGCATGTTCCTTGTTAGTACATCAGAACTGTAGGACAACTGGCTGACTGCTTGTGCAGATTTTCCCTTTTCCTCCATTCTGCAATACAGTGGCTTGCAAGAAGCTGATACAAAGACAAATTCAGGTACTTACACTGCTTTTCTTTAAAAAATAATATTTAATTATGTATTCATTAATACAAATCTGCATGAAAGCAGATCTGCATTAAAACAAGGTTTAACAGGTATTATGGCAACAACAAGCTCTTTGTGTGGTGTGTTGGTGTGCCATTCATTATACAGTAGAGGCCAATGCAAACTATTTATTAGCACCGTTCACCAAGCATTGTACTGCGCAATGATACTTTGGAAAACGCAGGGTCATGTCCAATAATTGAGGTATGTTGGCAGCACATTCATAAATAATCTCATAATTAATAAAGCTTAAAGGATGATACTACAGCACCGTGCAATAACATTTACTTGCAAGATCTGGGCTACTTGGCAATCCCCAGGATCATGCTTAAAAAACACTGACATCACCCTTGTCTAAACACTGCAGGTGGAGCGGGGGTAAAGTCATTAAACTACGTCAATATATATTTTTTTGTGTATAGAGTTAAGATAAGAAAAGGGGCCATCGTTACGGTCCACTTTAAGGCTTTTGATGAACCCAATTTATCAACGGCTCCCTAAAATGAGTTTGCTGTGGAAAGGAGTCAAGCAACTGATCTATACAATAAGAAGACATTTATTCTGATCATCATATTAAAATTGATACAACTCGGCCAACAAAGGCAAACAAACTCTGTAGACTCTGGGTGCAGCTGAGGCACCCTGATGTTATTGAAAATGATGAAGATACTTAACTGTGATCAAAGTTACTGATTGCTTTAAAGTAACAAAGCCTAGTTAACTAGAGAAACTCTAGTTAGTTATAATTCTGTTTGCCTGACACAGCTGTGTGAATCCTTCACTTCTGAAAAAAAAAAACTTGAAAAGCTTAGTCAAGCATTCTGATTTCCAATAAATTAAGGTGAAAGCTTGCTGACAAGATAAAGTACAAAGAAAATCAAAATAAAAAAAAAAAAAAAAAAAAAACAGATGGTCTAAGACTAAGAAAACAGCTGTGTGCCATCACTTGAGATCTCACCATGAAAAAGCAAACAAATACGGTAGCATTACACTTTTCCCTCTGGCATTGCGGCACGTGTAACTCATATTTATAGGACTGTGAAAATAAGAGGCATAACAGCAGCTAAGAAGGATATGTAGTCTTGTTGAAGACTATTAGTTCATTTGCTGCAGGAGGTTACTGAAGAATTCACTGATAGCCTCAAGATATTAAATGATCAAAATAACTAAAACATTATATGTGTTTAGGAGTAATTCTAAACTGCAATCTGTAAATAATATACCTAACAAATCAGACAGGTCTATAAAATATAAATATTTTAAACACAGATGCAAAAAGAATCTCAGCACTTATGCCGCGTACAGACGATCGGAATTTCCGACAAGAATTGTTCGATGTGAGCTTGTTGTCGGAAATTCTGAACGTGTGTAGGCTCCATTGGACATTTTTTGACGGAATTTCCGACCAACAAAACTTGAGAGCTGGTTCTCAAATTTTACAACAACAAAATCCATTGTCGTAAATTCCGAGTGTCTGTACACAATTCCGACGCACAAAATTACAAGACGGAAGCGCTCGGACTGATAAAACTAGCATTTGTAATGAAGATAGCACATTCGTCACGCTGCAAAGTTTTTAATCTTTTAATGCAGCGCATTCTCTTCTTCTTTAGAATGCTAGAATAATGAAGTTGTTTTGCTGCTGATATTCACGCAGAGTTCTGACAAACTGATTTCTTTATTATTTTTCGTGAGCTCATGAATAATCTTCTTTTTTTTTTGGCAGATGTCCAGAATAATGTTTTATTTATTTTTATAGTGATCTACTTTATTTTTATTTTTTATCAAGATCTCCTGTTTTTTTTTCTTTTATAGTGATCTCCATAATATTTTTTCTCGTTTTGGCTCGTTTTCTCCTTTCACTATATGCTTTGGTGAATTCATCCATAACTATGACCACAAAATAGGTAGGTATAGTGTGTATGGGTTTGGCAAAGTCTGCAGAGTATTGGTATTGGCTGACTAAGCAGTTGGGGGGAGGGAGGGTTCCAAATGAGTTTGGGCCCCCCCAAAAAAAGTCTCTTGCACTCTGCCTGAATTTAAGGACAACAATAACATTTTTACACATTTTAGGGGGTGTTTAGGGTAAAACAGTACAATGGAGCTGACAAAATACATTGTTAAGTGACTAGGCTTTGTGTGTATGGGCCCAGGATAGCATGCTGAGGAGGTTAGTGAAGGCAAATATGCATGAAGGACAAAAAAGGACCATAAAAAAATGCAAGCATGCATGAGGACAAAGGGGACATTCACAGCATATTACATTCATGGTAATTAGGGAATAATGAAATAAATATAATACATTAGCAAACATTAAATACATAAAATGTGATGTTAAAGGATAAAGCTTACCCTAATATGGTGCTTCTACAGGACCTGAATAATGGCAGAACAGGTCTCTGGAATAATGATCCCCAGAGCCTGAGGGAGATGCCTGTAGAGAACTTGATGTCCTGCAGACTTCTCCCCGTTGCCAAGTACCACAAGGTGGCGACTAGCCTCTGTTCGGGAGTGATGGCTTGCCGCATGCAGGTGTCCTGCTTGGTAATACAAGGGGACAGCAAAGCCAACAGATGGTGAAAAACGGGGTCCATCATCTGGAGATAATTCCTGATATCATCAGGATTATTCTCATGGCTCCCCTGCAACAAAGGTATGTGTGAGAATTGGTCACGCTGGAGCAACCAATTCTTCATCCAAGAACTCCTTCTCCCCCTGTTCATGGACTGGGCTTGGGTCAAAGTAAGAACCCCAACACCAAGCCCCTGCATAGCAAGAACTCTATGATGAGTACGTAACCGCATCATGGCTTCAAAACGGTTGGCTGGTCAGAACGAACTAACAGAATGCACTGAAAATCAGAAAGAACCTGAGAGGAACGAGCCGAAAATCAGAAACGAGCAGACAAGAATGCACTGGAAATCAGATATGCACTAGAAATAGCACGCACTGAAAACCACATGCAAACTGACTACACAAACTGAAAACCAGATACGAACTCACAAGCACAAACTGAAGAGTGGTAACTAACGGAAAAGCATGAGTCTGAAAAGTGCGAATGGTCTCTCACCAAACTTCTACTAACATGAGATTAGCAGAAGGAACCTAAAGTGTGGCACACTGGCTATTGAACTTCCTTTTCCGTCATACGTCATACGTGTTGTACGTCACTGCGTTCTAGCCGATCAGAATTTCAGAAAACATTTGTGCAACATTGTGTATGCAAGATAAGTTTCAGCCAACATCAATTGGAATTAAATCCACGGTTTAGGTGTCAGAAATTCCGATCGTCTGTACGCAGCATAAGAGTTGAACTCCAGCCAGATGTAAAAGGCACAAAGTGATGAAGCTTTGCATTCATTAATAAATCATTAAATGCATTTTTAATTCACTCAATGTAAGTACATGAATTTGGCTTGGTATCAACTGCTTCCTGTTCTTTATACAGCAGAGCTTAGAGAGGATGGAGGAAAAGTAGCACAAGGAGCCAATCACATGTGCTGCAGTGCAATGTGCATGCTGATCGGATTTCAGAGATATTTACACTACCTATAGGTAAGCCCTATTACTATTGTTACTGATTGAACTTTACTTCTACTTTAGTATTGTATTGTAATGTATGTAGGCCCCATACACACTATTAGATTTGCTGCAGATTTTTGTCTTCAGATTTACCAAAACCATATAATATGAGGTCAAACCTTAAGAGTTTTAATTTGTATGCAATCAGCCTGGTTTTGGTAAATCTGAAAACAAAAATCTGCAGAAAAGCTAATAGTGTGTATGGGGCTTTAGGCTGGATTCATACTGGTACGACACGACAGTCATATCACTTTGGATCCGACTTTGCCCTGCGACTTGAAGTCTGACTTCAATGAACAGGGATCATACTTTGATTCCCCACAATACCAGGCACTGTGTCTGGTATGAATCTTTAGGGGGAACTCCACGTACATTGTAAAAAAAAAAACAGCATGGGTTCCCCCTCAAAGATCATGCCAAGCCCTTCGGTCTGGTATGGATTTTAAGGGGAACCCCCACATCGTTTTTTCAGTGTGGGGGTTCCCCCTAATAGCCATACCAGCCCCCTATCTGAGCACACAGGCCAGCAGGTCAGGAAAGGGGGTGGTTACGAGTGAGTGCCCCCTCCCTCCTGAACCGTACCAGGCTGCAACATGTGGGGGGTGGGTGCTTTGGGGCAGGGGGGACCTGTGCCCCCCCACCCCATAGAACCTTGTCCCCATATTGATGAGGACAAGGGCCTCTTCCTGACAACCCTGGCCGTTGGTTGTCGGGGTCTGCGGGTGGGGGGCTTATCGAAATCTGGAAGCCCCCTTTAACAAGGGGGCCCCCAGATCCCGGGCCCCCTATGTGAATGAGTATGGGGTTCATTGTACCCCTACTCATTCACCTAAAAAAAAAGTGTCAAAAATAAAACGCAGTACACAGGTTTTTAAAGTAATTTATTATGGCAGCTCCGGCGTCTCTTTCAACTTCTTCTCCCCTCTCCGGGTCTTCTCCGCTCTCTCTCTGGTTCTTCTCCCTCTTCCGGGTCTTCCCTGCTGTCTTTTCGCTCTTTTGCTGGGTCTTCTTGCTCTTTTGCTGGGTCTTCTCGCCTGTCTTCTGCCTCTGTTCTTCTTCCGATGTTGACTCAATGCTCTCTCCCGCTCTAATGCTGGGTGCGTGGTGTGCCCTTCTTATATCAGCATGGGGCGGGGTCACCGGAGGCCCTCATCATGCCCCGGGAGGTGACATCATAAGGGGTGGATGACATCACCTAATGACTCCGCTCATACCAATATAGGTAGGGGCACACTGCGCACCCAGCATTAGAGCGGGAGAGAGCGTTGAGTCAACATCGGAAGAAGAACAGAGGCAGAAGACAGGCGAGAAAATCCAGCAAAAGAGCGAGAAGACCCAGCAAAAGAGCAAGAAAACAGTGGAGAAGAACCAGCAGAGGCAGAAGACATCAGTGGAGGTTTCAGAAGAGCCAGAGAGGGGACAAGAGATCAGAAGAGCTGTCTTAATAAATTACTTTTAAAACATGTGTAATGTGTTTTATTTTTTACACTTTTTTTAAGGTGAATGGGTAGGGGTACAATGTAGCCCATACTCATTCACATAGGATGGGGGTGAAAATCTGGGGGCGAAAATCTGGGGGCCCCCTTGTTAAAGGGGTCTTCCAGATTCTGACACGCTTCCTGCCCACAGACCTCGGCAACCAAAGACCAGGGTTGTCGGGAAGAGGCCCTTGTCCTCATCAACATGGGGACAAGGTGCTTGGGGGGGGGCACAGGGCCCCCCTGCCCCCAAAGCACCCACCCCCCCATGTTAAGGGCATGTGGCCGGGTACGATTCAGGGGGGGCTCGCTCGTCCCCACCCCCTTTCTTGACCTCTAGGGCTGTGTGCTCAGATAAGGGTCTGCTGTGGATTCTGGGGGGGAACCCCATGCCGTTTTTATTTTGGCGTGGGGGTTCCCCTTATAATCCATACCAGACCTGGTATGCTCTTGGAGGGGGAATCCATGCAGTTTTTTAAAAAATTTTATTTGTCATGGAATTCCCCTTCAAGATCATCAGACCACAAGTCGCATGCCAAAGTCGGATCACTTAGGACGGCGTTCTGACTTTGATCCAACTTCAGTGATATTTAATGTGCTGAAGTAGGATCAAAGTCAGACCAAAGTAGCGCAGGGAGCATTTTCAAAGTCAGACCAACTTGTGTCGGACCAGTTAAGACGGCTCCCATAGGGAAACATTGATTTTCACATGTCATGCGACATGGGCTCCCAATGTCAGAGCGTTTGTCGTACCAGTGTGAACCCGGCCTCAGAGAGATGAGTTCATCAGTCTGCTGCTTCTTTGATTGTCTACTCACAGGCTGGGGATGGGGGGGAGACCGCAAGCAGATAAAAATCAGGTCTCCTGCTCTGCGCTGTGTGATAGGGATACATTATTTTCAGAACTGAATGGATAGAAATATTTGTCAGGTAAAATCATACCCATACTGTATGTGTATTTCATCTGTGTATTTAGCTGTTTGCCTGGAGTTAGGCTTTAAAACCCTTTTCTACAAAAAAGGTTACAATGCAATATCCACAATCAGTTTTCCTTCCAACATATACTAGGACAGTGGTAAGAAACCTAAATATCCATATAACGCAAAATAGGCCGAGCATACAGAAATGATATAGCTGATGCACTAAAGTGATAATTCTTGGAATTTTAGCATCATAAATAGGTAGAAAACAATGCCTAGTATACAAGAACTCATTGTCAGTTGAAAGTCTAATGACAAAAATATTGGACAAATGATCCTCCATTTTTTTTTTTTTTGCATGCTATATCAAAAAACAATAGGTTACTAAAGTTACGAAAATCCTTGTATGACAGAATACAAATTCGGAAGTGGCTTAAAGTGGTTGTAAACCGATGGACTTTTTATTTTCTTCTTACCCTGCAAGGTAATGTCATAATGTGCTAGTGTGCATTGCATACTAGCACATTATATGAAACTTACCTTAAACTTACCTTAAAACGAAGCTCTTCCAGTGCCGAGATGTCAGCGCTGCAGGGGTTTCCATCATCACCATTCTTGCTTCCGGTTTCACGGACTCTGGCTCTGTCAATAGCCCGGAGCCACAATGACATAACTCATAGGGCTCTGTAGGGGCAGCACAGGTGGCTGTTCCTTCAGAGCGCATGTGCCAGTGCCCGTTTAGGAGATATTTACACTACCTATAGGTAAGCACTATTACTATAGTTACTGATCAAACTTTGCTTCCACTCTAGTGTTTTGTATTGTGTTGTAATGTATTCTTTATTCGTTTTCGAGCCAGCGTGGTCTTGGTCACACAATATTTTTGTACAAATACTATGCTAATTGCACGAAAATAGTGTAATAAGAGTTTGTTCTGTTATCATAAGAGAAAAATTTCCATATGAACTGTTGTGATCGACTCTGGAAAGCTGTACACTAATGATCAGATTATCAGACGATAGCACCAAAAGTAGATTTTTCATCCGAATTTTTCATCTGATTTTTTCATCGTGTGTACTAGGCAAAACGTTAAGATCTCAAGTATATGAGGTTTGCTTTCCTGTGTTTGACATGTTTGGATCACACTTGACAGTTCTTTAAATGCAGCAAGTATTATTGGGATCCATTTTAGTTGCAGGCAAAGCATGTCAAATGCAGTCCTTGTATGTAATTGAAAAGGGATTCTATTAGGGACATAGGAAGATAGATAAGGAGTAGCTCTAGGGTGAAAAATGGGGTCGGAAGAGTCACATGGGATCTTTGCAACATGTCCCCAGAATAGTAATTAAAGCACAAATGTAAGCAACAAGAGTGAATATGTGAACAGGCAAAGAACGCTATCACATATACACTATATTACCAAAAGTATTGGGATGCCTGCCTTTACACACACATGAACTTTAATTTAATCCCAGTCTTAGTCTTAGGGTTCAATATCGCGTTGGCCCACCCTTTGCAGCTATAACAACTTCAACTCTTCTGGGAAGGCTGTCCACAAGGTTTAGGAGTGTGTCTATGGGAATGTTTGACCATTCTTCCAGAAGCGCATTTGTGAGGTCAGGCACTGATATGGATGAGAAGACCTGGCTCAAAGGCTCACCTATAATTCATTCCAAAGGTGTTCTATTGGGTTGAGGTCAGGCCAGTCACATTCTACAGAACCCTGGTTGAAAAAGGCTAGATTGAACTAAAAAGTACAATGATACTTAAACTTTTTTAAGAGTTAATTGTTTGCAGATCTTTCTTAGCAAATTCTGATTAACCAGAAAAATGTTTTGGTTTACGTACATGGGAGAAAACAAGAACAACCTCCAACTTGAAAATCCTGATTATTAATAACTTGAAAAAAGTTGACAAATATATTTTATGTGTAAAGTTTAAGTCTAGTCAAAATGATATTTTAGTTTTGAATAGAGTGGGGAAGGATTAGAACCATTGTTTTGATCTAACTGCTGCCTAGAGTTTCAAAGAGACATCTACTCTGTCACAATGACAACAGGTTAACCAGACAGGTACAATAGCTCAACCTTTCGTTACTTTACAAAAAAAAATATTTCTGTTTTGCTATTGTAATTTTTCCATCACATTCAGTCTGGTGAAACTGTTGTCACCAGGAGAGATTTCGATCTAACCAAGCCCTAGATAGCAGTACAAAACTCAGCTGGGCCTCTAATCCTTCTCTACTCTATCCAAAACCATTAAAAATGGTTTGGCTGGACATAGACTTGAAATGAAATGAAACAGTATACTACAACAAAAACAAACTGAAATATGTAGAGTATTAAAAAAAATATATTATCACAATAGCACCATTCCTCCATAATAGTGTTGTTTCTTTCCCCTACATCTCATGTCATTCCTTGAACATTTTCAAAAGATGTCTAGCCACAACAAAATTCAAGAAGCATGTGAGTTTCAAAATCCGTGCAACTGACAAGGAACAATCCATATTGATTGCCGTTATACATGTTAGGGCATTTGCATCCTACAGCCTGTCGACAGGCCTCATGGGGCCCGGAAAAACAGATATGACTAAAAAGCAGAGAACTATTTAAAGTGATAGTAAAGGCTTTTTTGACTAAAATAAAAAAAAAAAAGATGTTATAGCTACCTGCTCTGTACAACCCTATTGCACAAATTGGTGCCTTTCCTCCTTTTTGGTGGTTCTGTATGCTCCTCCCCTCCTCTAGGTGCCCCCTCAGCAAGCACAGTGTTATGCCATGTACACACGACTGGACTTTTCGACTGCAAAGGTCCGACAGAGCGAATCCGTCGGACAATTCGATCGTGTGTGGGCTCCATCAGACCTATGCTGTCCAAAAATCTGACGGAGTTTAGAAATTAAACATATTTCAAATTTTTTTTCGCCGGAACTCTGCCGTACCCAGTTCCTATCGAGAAATCCGCTCGTGTGTATGCTAGTCCGACGGATAAAAACTGACGCTAGGGCAGCTATTGGCTACTGGCTATGAACTTCCTTATTCTAGTCCGGTCGTACGTCATCACGCTCAAATCCGTCAGACTTTGGTGTGATTGTGTGTGGCCAAGTCTGTTCATTCGGAAAGTCCGTCGGAACTCCGCCAAAAGTCAGTCGGAAAGACCGTCGGACCTAGTCCGTCGAAAAGTATGCTCGTGTGTACGTGGCATTAAGGTGCGGGGGCACTCCAGAGCTCAGCTGTGTGCCTCTAAAGAAAGCTGAGAATGCTTTGAGGTAAAAAAGCATTTAGACTAAAAGGATAGTTTACCTTTACAAAAAACCTGCCTATGTAGGTAAGAGAGGTTTGTAGATTAAAACAAACTGCGCAGCTCTGACTAAAGATAAATAATACACTTGCTATAGGTGTAGGCCATTTACATATCTTATGAAGCCTGACAGGAATACTCCCAGGACATTACTAAGTAGTCCCAGGACATTGCTAAGTAGTCCCAGGACGTTGCTAAGTAGTCCCAGGACATTGCTAAGTAGTCCCAGGATGTTGCTAAGTACTCCCAGGACATTGCTAAGTGAGGCCTAGTCATCACTACCCACCTCCACCATCATAGGAGTGAGCTCTTTCTCTGATTTAAACCCCCTCACATCTTCTTTCTTTCTCCTGAGGCAGTAGCTCTGAGCTCAGCATTTGAGAGCTCACTCCTGTGATGGTGGAGGTGAGCAGTGACGACTAGGCCTCACGTAGCAGCGTCCTGGGACTATTTATTATTATACAGGATTTATATAGCGCCGACAGTTTACGCAGCTCTTTACAACTTGAGGGTAGACCATACATATACAATACACTTTAATGCAGTAGGGATCAAAGGGCCCTGCTCGTTAGAGATTATTTAGCAAGGGCCTGGAAGTATTCCAGTCAGCTTCATAAGGTATGTAAATGGCCTACACCTATAGCAAGGTCTTTATTCAACTTTAGTCAGAGCTGCACAGTTTGTTTTTATTTACAAATGTCCATTATCTGCATATGCAGTTTTGTGGAAAAGGTGAACTATCCTTTTAAGAATCACTTTAACTGTACTTCTATATATCCCTAGAAATAGTTTCTGTAAGACACAATTATAGAGAGAGATAATATCATAGAAAACTATTCTTAAAGTGGTTGTAAACCCTTACAACACACTTTTTTGCTACAGATAAGCCTATAATAAGGCTTATCTGTAGCTACCCTGAATATTCAGGTTTAGGAGATATCCCCTGTATTTTTGTATGTGCCGATGTCATTGGCACATGTGCACTGAAGCAAACTGAAGCAATGGCACGTATGCGCCGTCGCTTCAGTTAGAGTGTGCTGTTACTGGCGGCTCCCGCGTCATCACGGCTCCGGCCAATCACAGCACTGGAGCCCGCGATACTCGGAAGTAATTTCCAGAGTGGTGTCGCTGGTCAGAGCGGTGAATGAGGACCACTGTGGGGGCTTCGATCTAAGGTAAGTAATACATAACGAGCTAGTATGCTATGGGGGTTTACAGCCACTTTAAAGTAGATCTAAACCCAATCAGTAAGAATATTATAAAAAAGCTGAAGGCTGCTACTGTAATTTTGCAATTTTTGTCTTTTTAAATCTGTAACTTTCATTAAAATAATACACGATGATCCCACCATTGCTTGGACAATTCCTGTTTCGGGGTGACACCTGTCCCCTAATCAAGGCTAGATCTAGCAGCAATGTGCTGAGGTGATATTCCCCCCACCCCAAGATTTCAGTTGTGCCCCTACCACAAATCCCATCTCCCTCCCCTTCCCACCTTTACCTTGGACACTGTGCCTAGCTGCTGAGCCCACAGGGAGGGTAATTGAAGTAGAAAGGGGGAGAGGGGTACAATTACAGAACCAATCCTCTGTATGGCTCCCTCTGCAGCAGCTGAAAGCTGGATTATCCCCTCCTCATTCTTGCCAGCTTTCAGCTACTGCAGAGAGAGCCACACAGAGGATCGGTTCTTTAATTACCCCTCCCCCTGTACCACCCTTATCACCCTCCCTGTGCACTATCCTCTTCCTCCTGCCCCCCACCCTCTGCAGTGCTGATGGTTTACCTCCTCTCCCGCCGGCTGCTGAAGGCACATAGGAGGATATTTCAGGGTGGAGAACGGGAAAAAAGGCTGGTAAATATTTTATATTTGCCAACCCCTTCCTTTCCTGTACCGATTACTCACTGGTTTCATTTATAGCTGAAGCTTTCGTTTGTGAATGAACAGAAGCTTCTGTACAGAGCACTTTCTGTTCATTCACTCTCCAGTGCAGCTGAGGCGGCAAAGAAATGGATTGAGGAAGTTATGTCCTCAGTCCCTTTATATGTCTCAAAAGTGAGACATCAGGGGTCTGATTAGACCCCTAATATTTCACCAAAGCCCCCTATCCCCCAAAAAAAATTGTAAAAAACATAATAAAGAAAATTGTACAAAATAATAAAAAAAAATGGAGGGCTCATTTACACGCGTACTCTGGCTCACAAAGTATGAATGAGGATCTGGTCCTGCAGGTGTTACTAAGTGGCTCCGAATGCACACTGTGTACCGGGCGATACACCTGCATCCACGCACTTGTCAAATTAGGATCTCAGGCTGTGTTTCACATTACAGATGCATTGTGGGAATAAACAGTATTTTATTTTTTGGTCCTCTAAAAACGTACACTGTAATGCCGCGTACACACGGTCGGAATTTCTGACAACAAGAAACCTACTGCAAGAAGCAAACTCCTCTGAGACACAAAGATATTGGCTAGTAGCCTCAACGTAGTCCTGTCATATCAAATGAACGTCATAACGTTCCAAACGATCGGAAAAATCGGATTTTGTTGTCGGAATGTTCGACCGTGTGTACAAGGTATATCTCTTATTTAGCAAGAAATCCAGGATCATCCCTGATTGTGCAGTCATTAAAAGTTGGTATAAAAAAGATACTGATCACAGCATGGCCCCAACATCTTGGCAGACCTCCTCAAAGGGTGTCAGATCCCTCAATAAACTGTGAGGTTTAGGTAGGAAGTGCAGAAAATGTACAGGCACGCAGCCCCTAGTTTTTCAAGATGTGTTAGTATTTCCTCTCCAGCACTTACATAGGATGCATCTTTTACAGCCTTTATGCCACAGGGCAAGTGGCACCTTAATTTGCTTTTGCAATAACTGGAAATTTTTGACCCTGGTTACCATACTAGTCTCTTCCAAGATCAAAGTTAGCTTGGGCATGGACCTACCAACCTGCTTTTTTTAATCTTTTAGTCTGTAAAAAAAAGCACTCTAGGTGTGGATTTTATTGCATAGGTATATTGGTCAAGCTTTGACCAATGTAAGTATATATTTGCTTTACCTGTGGGACCACTGTGGAAGCAGAGAAACACTGTAGTAATCACCACTACTGCAGTGAACACCACTTTTGTCTAAGTCCCATGCCGAGCAACAACTGCCCTGCCGTATGGTAAACATGCGGGATCACTGATTTGACAGGGGTGCATATTTACATAACACCTTCCACTTTTTGTAATTAATGTTTTCTGATTGGACGAAGTGAAGATTGTGACATCACCGCCCTGCCTTTCTACCTTGTCCAATCAGAAAATGCCTTCCATTGATTGAGAATAATGCAAGGAGCTCTGTGTCCATGAAAAGCGAGGGACCCCCTATGTTTACAATGCAGTAAGGCAACCACTCAGCATGGGAGCCAAAAAAGATGATCGCTATAATAGAAGAGCCTTCTTCAGTGATTCTCCTCTTAGACAGCCATCCCATGCTGGCACATGCATACTTTTATTGTTCCGAGCTGGACCAATGTAACTATGGCATAAAATACTTGAAGTTCAGATTTAAAGGCCCACTCCAGGATAAAATCTGCCTGGCATTGACACTTACTAGTGGATGGGCTGCAGCAGGGTCCTGTCAAAAGGGAAAAGAGGATGACATAATCAGAAGGGGGTGACAGAGTATCAGTGATCGCAGTGGGGCATCACAGCGCTGAATCAGTGGTACCCCCTCCCAAAAACAGTGGCAGTCTGGAACCTGGCTGTGAGTAATTAGGTGAATATATCAGACTTCACAAAGTAAGGCTCGCCATAGATGAATCCGTTTTTTTCCCTTGTTCAACCAGCAGGTTGAATGAAAAAAACGAACACGAACATGTGGATGGAGGAATCCTCCTCGCTGTGTCTTTGTACTCTTACAATGGGTAGATTTCCCTGCTGTCAGAATACACTGATCAGCACTGCAGTCTATAACCTGAAGCACTGATTGAGTGGAAATTTTCCAACAGGACAGTTGCCAATCGATAGATCGACTTCTGTTTGACCACAGTGGCCATGCATAGATCAAAATTAGCCCAGTTCCTGCTGAACCGGACAAAGATCGATCCATGTACAGCCGGTTCAAGGGGCAAAAAAAAAGATAAAGTGGTTCTAAACGCTCAAGGCTTTTTACCTTGTTGCGTTCTATGCATGAAGGTAAAAAACCTTCTTTGTGCAGCAGCTCCCCAGCCAACCTAATACTTACCTGAGCCCCATCACGATCCAATGATGTGCACGAGAGCCTCGGCTCTCCAGGAACTCCCCCTTCTCTTTGGCTGAGGCATTGGCTCCCACTGCTGCCAATCACCGCCAGTGAGCCAATGAGAAGAGAGAGGGGCGGGCAAAGCCACATCTCTGTGTGTGAATGGACACATAGAGCAGCAGCTCGGGGGTGAGTCAGCTTGGGTGCCCCCATTGCATGCTACTTGCTCTGGGAGCAGTCAGCAGGAAGAAGGGGCCAGGAGCAATGGCAGGGAATCCAAGAAGAGGAGGGTCAGGGCTTCTCTGTGCAAAACCACTGCACAGAGCAGATAAGTATGACATGTTTTTTGTTAAAAAAAAATAATAATAATTGCCTTTAATATCACTAATAGAATGGGTTAGAAGTGGATGGGAGAGAGGGCCAATTAAAAAAAAAAAGTTTTTGCCCAGAGTGGGGCTTTAAATTTGGAATGGACTATACCTTTATTTTAAAAACGAAAATAATATTATTATCTGCATGCTTGTACCTAACTCGGAATCTTTAACATAAAATGCTTTGAAACTTATAGGTCTATCCATGTAAGTTTTCATACAAGATTCATACAGCCTTCACCCAGGACTGACACGTTCTTCCTATGGAAGTAGAAAAATGTGTGAACCTTGAGAGAAAGCTGTGTGAATTTTGGGTAAAAAACATTTATAAATAGACCCCCTAGTATGAATATATCATAATGCACTGACAGCTGCAGCCTCTAATTCACTAAGTACATGACCCTTTCCCGGATAATGTACAGGGTACCAGGCTACAACGCAAATGCTTTCCGTCTAAAGGGTCTGTACATACAGTAAGTAAGGGAATTGTTGACAATATTTTATGTAATACTAGCAGCTGTGTATATCTAACATTTAAATGCATATCTAAGATTTTAAAAGTATATCTAAATAATAGTTTTTTGTGGTCAGGGCTTGTTTTATCATTACATCAAGAACCATTCCTTCTGTTTTGACATGTAATATCCTTCAGAAAGCTTGGAAGAGCCCAGCTGTTCCTTTATGCTGATTCTGTGGAATTCTGTCAGCCCCTTAAAAATGTGCACTGTTATAATGATACAGGGCTTCCTCTACGTCTTATATTTAGTGCTAGAAAAAAATCAGTACTTACACATGGCTGGGAAGAACAGATAAAAATGTGTAATAAAATGCAAACAGTACTAGATTAGCCATTAGTCTCTTCTGTATAAAATAAATGTTGATGATTCATTCCTGTTTGCTTGAATAACATATGTCTGACAGATCTTCATGATACAAAACACAAAGCATAAATTTGTAAGGGGGCAGGGTGGTGATTGTTTGTCACGTCCTCCATGTTTCCCTCGTCATTGGGCACCAAGCAAGGGTTGCATGAGAGGCATACCCCAGGATGGGTTCTTCTGGGCTACACACACGTATGGGGTACCTCTATTTTTACAGATGAATGTACACCATGCATAACAACTGTTCTCCAGTCAACCCTTGGTTTTCTGAGTCAATGTACACCTTCTCCTTAACTTGCATTTTGGAGGGACATGCTGAGCCAATGTCCACATCCAATGTCCAGTGTTTTCCACTACAATTCCTAGTAGCGAAGTGGGTCCCGCCATGCACTCTGCGCGGGCTACAGACATACTACTCAACTCTTGAACCTTCTGTACCTCTGTACAGGGTGTGGAACCTCTGCAGTGCAATCCGCTCCCATTGCTATGGGAGACAGAGCACTAGCGGAATGGGTACTGACAACATCTCCCTTGCTGCTAGAGATCATGCCACCTATAATGGGTGCAAGCTGTCGACAGGATGCTTGTTAAGCTTCCGTTACTATAAATAACTACTTGTGTTCTTCACATCACTCTATTCTATACCAATGTCTTAATACCCCAATGTGTAAGACCCACTGTTTGCCTGTGTATGTGTGTATGTGTTTAATACTTCAGACCAGGCTTGGTCAACACTTCAGTACATTACTTAGGAAAAATGCATAAATAGATATTTCACAGTCCAACAGGCAAAACATGATGCTTTCCTAGTACCTAACTATGGCTACAGGTTTGCGTGCTGTCCTAACATAGCTGCAAAGACATAGTCCACTAATTATAGTCCTTCAGAGGCATTCTCCAGCAGTGGTGTCTTCAGGGTGAACCCCAAGGTAAGAGTCTCTATGAGCAGGCCATGATGAGCGACATCCTCCTACTCCTGTATTGATTGGTATAAATTTACTTTAATGACACAGCAAGACTCAAATATCATTAAAACATAAATATTTTATTAAATATACACAAAATAGTTAAAAATGCTTCATGTTTCAACATACAAAAATGTATTTATTGTAAGCACCTCTGTGCACTGGACCACTGATCCAATTTATATGTCACAGGACAACTGGGCCGGACCCAGAGCAGAACTCACAAAAAAGCCCAGAGAACCGAGAAAGGCATTAACTCTTACCCTCCCAGTTGGGGCAGCACCTATCTAACTGTTTCAAGCTGCCCAACATTGTATTTATTAAAAATATTAATGATTATTCAATAATGAAAAGAAAACTAGGAATAGTATAATAACCAATACCAATCAGATTTCATCTTGATTGGTTGACAACAGTTCTCTTTAAAACTTATTTAAACTCAAAAACAAAAATTCAAAGCCCAGATTAAAGCGTTAGTTCACCTAAAAAAAAATAATAATTACCGTACGTAGTTCTTCCCATACCTGTAGACCATTTGTGCATGAAGTGAACTCCACAAATGCTTCTGATAGCTTTCACAGCGCCGTCCTGTCCTCTTCTCTAGGACAGACAAGGCATTACAATGATTGCCCCCTAATGGTACATAAGCAAATTCCATCCTTCTGAGCCCCGCACATGCGATGCACCCTAGTTTACCTCAACTGCTGCAAAGTTCTCTCTCCTGTCGCAGCCGTGAGCTCATTTGCTTAGCGGAGAATACAATGCGTAGATGAGGATCAGAAGAAGGATGGTGCTTGCTCTTGTATTTCTAGGGTTCGCATATCCTAATGGCTTTTCCATCCAGGAGGAAAGGAGAGGACAGAGCTGTTAGGGGCAGGCTTCAATCCTACAGGTATGGGGAGGGCATAAATGCATTTTTGTAAAATCAAATTAGTTTAAATATATGAAATGATGTTTGTAGACTGCATAGAGAATGTTTATGAAGGTAAACTAACTCTTTATTACATTCCAGGTGCATAAAAACAAAAGTCTTTAAATTTCTAATAATCAATTTTTTTATTTTTTAAAGCAGACACAGCCTGAGTATAAAAGCTTGTTCCCTGCCAGAAGCTGCAGATTGGGACCCTTGCTCTTTGTGGGGATACTGTTGTTCCATTCTTGCCTCCTGTTGAGTCATACCTATAACTCTGCAATCAGCAAAGCTCAAGCACCCTGTTCATTGGAAAGCTATAGCTCTGACTCAGCAGGGGGTGTGCTGGACCCCTGCGAAGAGATCATTGCTTACCTACAAAGAGCAAGGATCCTACTCTCTAGCTGCTGACAAAGGACAGGCTTTTCTACCCAGTCTGTGGCTGCTGTAAGGCCTCCTAAATATGGGCAATTACATGCATATATCGAATTCCAGCAGCAAGAATCTGAGGTTTCTCGCAGTTAAAACGACAGGTGTATGCAAACAGCGGTGGTGCTCAGCCTGTACAAAGCTGCACGTATCTGCACAACCAGTGGTTACATGTTGTTAGAAGGTCTGTGCCTGGATACATTTGTCTGAGTCGTCCATCAGTCCCTAATCACATGTATCTGTTGAGTGTGCTGATACATACAAAGAGTGACAGCTCTTCTCAGCCTGTCATTAACTTGTAATGGCAGAGCAGACACCATTGTTCACATACACCTGTCATTCCAGCTGCAAGTCCTTAGATTTCTAGTTCCAAAACAGCTGGACACTCACAATTTGGGATACCTGCTCTAGAACAGCCAGTCTCAACCAGGGTTCCATGGAACCCTACATTCCCCCAGAGGTTGCTAGGGGTCCCCTGAGCTGTGGCTGACTGATCTCCGAACTGATTGTGCCTGCATAATTCAAGGACCAGCTCCACTTGGTGCAGCCAGCAATGTGACACCAGTTATCTTTTTAGCTGTCTGCAAGGGAGGCATTCTTCCCACTGACCACCAATGTAAGAGGCATTCTTCCCACTGACCACCAATGTAAGAGGCATTCTTCCCACTGGCCACCAATGTAAGAGGCATTCTTCCCACTGACCACCAATGTAAGAGGCATTCTTCCCACTGGCCACCAATGTAAGAGGCATTCTGCCCACTTGCCACCAATGTAAGAGGCATTCTTCCCACTTGCCACCAATGTAAGAGGCATTCTTCCCACTTGCCACCAATGTAAGAGGCATTCTTCCTACTGGCCACCAGTGTAAGAGACATTCTTCCCAATGACTACCAATGTAAAAGGCATTCTTCGCACTGGCCATCAATGTAAGAGGCATTCTTCCCACTGGCCACCAATGTAGGAGGCATTTTTCCCAATGGCCACCAATGTAAGAGGAATTCTTCTCACTGGCCACCAATGTAAGAGGCATTTTTCCCAATGGCCAACAATGTAAAGGGGCATTCGTCCCACTGACCACCAATGTAAAGGTTTCTCAAAGACCTCCTCTGATTTTTTTATTTATTTTTTTAGCTAGGATTCCCTGAGACCTCAAATATATTTAAGAGAAAGAAAAAATGTAAACTGCGCTAGGATAAATAGTGTGAAATTGACAAAACTAACAAAAATAGGCAGCAGCAATAAATGTGATATGACACCCAACAGTAATAAAGAATATACAAAGCCACGCCAACCCTCCCTTACATATATAATATGAATACAAATTAAAAATAAAGACTAGTACAATTAAGTAATAGGTTTCAAAAAATGTGAAAGTGACCCAAAAAAGCCAAAAATGGCATAAAAATAAAAATACAAAGTCCAATTAAAGAAAAGTTCACAGGTGAATCCAAATGGCGGACATAAGTGTTCTTAAATGACAGCACCACAGTGGTTCAGCACTTTCCTAGGCGCGTGAGATACCCGTCACCATATATTAAATGCGCTTACCAGAAAATATATGGAATGAAGCATATATAAATGATAAATGGATGACGTCCAAGTTAACCTTCCTCAGCTGGGTCAGCACTCCATCCCTTAGCGGTGATTCCAAGGTAATAATCTGTTCAGTGGTCTCGATATGAAACGCTCAGAGGCCCACAGAAAAGAAAGGGACTGACATAGCGTAATAACGTAGGAACAGTTTAATGAATAAAAGTAATGCACTTACAGGTTTGTAGATAAAATACAGCATAAAGGAGCAAATATAAAAAGCCGGCCGGCAAACAGGAGCCCGTCCTCCTCTCCTACAATGTGGTGGCGTCACTGCGTGCCTTCCCAGACGCGTTTCGTCATACCAGACGTTGTCAGTGGGGAACGGGCAGCGCAGTGACGCTCCGCCTAATATAGCAAACGAAGGGAGCCAAGCCTCGTATTGAGATACGAGGCTCAGTAACGCTCCGCCTAATAGAACTAACGAAGGGAACCAGGCCTCGTTTTGAGATGCAAGACTTAGTCAACCAACGCCATTGCAAAAAATGGCAAGTAACCCAAATACGAGCGCTGTCTGTCCGAAGTTAAAATGTTATAATAACCCGCAACAAACACACCTAACATCCATTAAACGGAACATCGTGAATGTAAATTCCGTCCAATAGATGTATTACGTGTTTAAAAAAGGAAACAAAAATAATAGATAAATATGCTAATTTAGCACAAATAAAAAGTTGGAAATATATAAATCACATAGCACTTCTTAGTCGCATATCTCTCCGTGAAGCGCGAACGAAAAGTTAGTTAAGTCGTGAAAACGAAGGAATTACATCCAGTCCTTATGACGTGATTGGCGCGAAAAAAGGCGTCTGCATAAATGGTGTCATATGTCTAATAGTATACTGATAATGTGAAAAATTGCATACCCTTCGCAGTATACGAAAAGGATAGAAAATTCAAAGTAAGTAAATAAAATAGGATCATTGGAAAAAATATATATGAGTTGGATCCCCGTGCATGAGCCGGACCCCATAGCAACATAGAGAATAAAATAAAATAAAAGTAAAAATAAAATTAAAAACAGCCTAATTCTTACGAACAATAGACCGTCTATAGTACAAAAGTCCCTATATACAAAATAAAATACTGTATATGCCTAAAATGTATATTCCAAAAATGGGGCACGCAAAAATTGCATGGACCAGTCTAGCATCTCACAGCAGGCAAGGCCAAAAGGATATTATGTATATAAAGCAAGTATAACATCCAAAGTACAAAAAATACATAGATTAAATGTATAAAAAAATATATAAAAATAAAGAGTCAAACCCAAACAGACAAGAAAAGAGGTTAAACTAAGAGTTATCAATGAAAGCATTGACATCAGTATCAATATTAAGCCCAAAAGGGGTATAGGTTTTGAGACGGTGGACCCAAGACATTTCTAGTTTAGAAATTTATCTTACTAAAGAGCTGCCCCGCCAATTCAAGAATTTTTAAAAGGTTCTGCGATTTTTCCAGATAATCTATACTTCCTCTCACAGAGGACAGCTTATTTTGAATTTCTTTTATTTCGTCATCCAATTTGGATAGCTTGGAGTTTTTCCTATTGACCAAAAATTGCAAAAAAGAGTCACCTGCCTCATTAAAATATTTAAACCACTCCTCTAAGTTGATGTCCCCTTTCTGGGGTGCTACCTCCCACCTTAAGCTTCTCGGAACCATACCATAGTTAATGTAGGTTTCAAGGTAGGCTATATCCCACTATAGACGGTCTATTGTTCGTAAGAATTAGGCTGTTTTTAATTTTATTTTTACTTTTATTTTATTTTATTCTCTATGTTGCTATGGGGTCCGGCTCATGCGCGGGGATCCAACTCATATATATTTTTTCCAATGATCCTATTTTATTTACTTACTTTGAATTTTCTATCCTTTTCGTATACTGCGAAGGGTATGCAATTTTTCACATTATCAGTATACTATTAGACATATGACACCATTTATGCAGACGCCTTTTTTCGCGCCAATCACGTCATAAGGACTGGATGTAATTCCTTCGTTTTCACGACTTAACTAACTTTTCGTTCGCGCTTCACGGAGAGATATGCGACTAAGAAGTGCTATGTGATTTATATATTTCCAACTTTTTATTTGTGCTAAATTAGCATATTTATCTATTATTTTTGTTTCCTTTTTTAAACACGTAATACATCTATTGGACGGAATTTACATTCACGATGTTCCGTTTAATGGATGTTAGGTGTGTTTGTTGCGGGTTATTATAACATTTTAACTTCGGACAGACAGCGCTCGTATTTGGGTTACTTGCCATTTTTTGCAATGGCGTTGGTTGACTAAGTCTTGCATCTCAAAACGAGGCCTGGTTCCCTTCGTTAGTTCTATTAGGCGGAGCGTTACTGAGCCTCGTATCTCAATACGAGGCTTGGCTCCCTTCGTTTGCTATATTAGGCGGAGCGTCACTGCGCTGCCCGTTCCCCATTGACAACGTCTGGTATGACGAAACGCGTCTGGGAAGGCACGCAGTGACGCCACCATGTTGTAGGAGAGGAGGACGGGCTCCTGTTTGCCGGCCGGCTTTTTATATTTGCTCCTTTATGCTGTATTTTATCTACAAACCTGTAAGTGCATTACTTTTATTCATTAAACTGTTCCTACGTTATTACGCTATGTCAGTCCCTTTCTTTTCTGTGGGCCTCTGAGCGTTTCATATCGAGACCACTGAACAGATTATTACCTTGGAATCACCGCTAAGGGATGGAGTGCTGACCCAGCTGAGGAAGGTTAACTTGGACGTCATCCATTTATCATTTATATATGCTTCATTCCATATATTTTCTGGTAAGCGCATTTAATATATGGTGACGGGTATCTCACGCGCCTAGGAAAGTGCTGAACCACTGTGGTGCTGTCATTTAAGAACACTTATGTCCGCCATTTGGATTCACCTGTGAACTTTTCTTTAATTGGACTTTGCCATTTTTGGCTTTTTTGGGTCACTTTCACATTTTTTGAAACCTATTACTTAATTGTACTAGTCTTTATTTTTAATTTGTATTCATATTATATATGTAAGGGAGGGTTGGCGCGGCTTTGTATATTCTATATTTAAGAGAAAGGCTGCTCTGAACTGACCAAACACGGACTCGTGTATCATGCCTGCAAGCTGCCAAAAGTCACATATTGCTACCCAAACACTAAACTAAAATAATTCCCAGTTCAGAGAAATTCTACTTATTCCAGAAGCTCCAAGATAATTTGTCTATTTCAAAATCTGAATTTACTATCTCTGAGGTCTATGATACTATGTAAACATATCCAGAGACATAAGATAGCAGTCTGAAGAAATGCTTTGTTTGTTTGCCTAAAAAAAGATTGCTTATAGGAAAGATCTTTGGACAAAGATCACTAGAAAAAAATCAATATATAGAGCTTGGATTTTTTTTATCCAAAATATTTTGAACAGATTATGTTTTCACATTTTTATTTTTTATTTCAAAGGAAAAGTTCTTTTTTTTCCAAACATGTAATAAATATACACATTACCACCTTTTACCCACTTTTTCTGGAATTTTTTGTTTACATGTAAAAATCATTTATTTTTTTTAGAAACCCTCAAAGCAAAGGCCCTAGAGAATAAATTGGTGGGTTTTGCAATTTTTTATGTCACACGGTATGTGCACAGTGGTTTTTCAAACACAATTTTTTGAGATAAAATACACTTTGTTTAATTTTAATGCAATACACCACAATACATAACCACATTTTTTAATAATAAAAGATGATGTTATGCCGAGTAAATAGATACCAAACATGTCATACTTTAAAATTGCGCACACCTGTGCAGTGGTGACAAACAACATAAAAATTACTATTCATGGGTGATGCTTTAAAAGCCTTTAATCTGTATATCTACCACTTTAGATATACAGTGGGGGTCTTACTGCCCATGATCTGATGTTCACTGTGACACTTTACATGTGTGGGACAATCGCTGTTTGCGTGCATGCAAGACTGGTGAATGCATTCTCCTGTGTGCACAAGCATGGAAGGCGGGGCACTTACATTTTTTTTTTAAATTATTAATTTATTAATTTTCTTTTATTTTTACACTCTAGCTTTCATTTTTTTCTCCTTTTTTTTATCACTTTTATTGCTGTCACAAGGAATGTAAACCTCCTTGTGACAGCAATAGACATGTGACAGGTACTCTTATGGAGCACTTAAAAGCATTCAAAACAGAAAGATCAGTGTTTTTGAATACTTTCGATTTTTTGAAAATCATTGCTTCTGGGTCGTCGCTTCCAGGATACCATAGCGGAGACCAGTTCAAAGCCAATCTCAGCTTTATTTGGATGTCCAACTAGCCAGTGGATGTGCCGGTTGGTAGCTCGGGTCTCCCGGTGGGACGAGAGAGACAGAGAAAGCTGCAGAAGGCAATGCACTGGTTCATTCTGCCATTCCCCAGCTCCACAACTGTACAGAGGTCAATTTCTTGATTGTGTTTTTTAAGATACATACTAAATTCGAAATTCAGTCTGGGCAGTATTCCCCAATTGGCCCCATTATCTATATTACAGCATATTTCAAATTCAATTCATTAATTAACACAACCCCCCCCCCCTTTATACTCCCCCCAGCAACCCCCCTCTCCTCTCCAACCCCCCCCCCTTCCTGTCCTACCATCCATCACTTTCCCCGTTCCTAATTGTACTCCAATTTTTTCGGCAAAACTTCTTGTTTGTTTGTATTTTAACCAGTCTCTCCATTTCATTTCGAACCCTTCTTCTCCTACCTCCCCACTAAACCTTAAAAAAACCTTAAAAATTCAAAATTTTATATTTTGTTTATTTTACAAAACCAACTCCTCAGGGTCAGACTCTCTGGGTCCTGCCACTGTCTGGGTATTAAAGCGGAGGTCCACCCTAAAATGGACCTTCCGCTCATCGGATTCCTCCCCCCCTCCGGCGCCACAATTGGCACCTTTCAGGGGGGAGGGGGGTGCAGTTACCTGGATAATCCAGGTAAATGCACCCACTTCCGGGCTAGCTCTCTGCGGAAAGGGGCGTACATTACGCCCCTTTCCGCAAGTGCCCGCCCCCTTCCGCAAGTGCCCCGCTGCCTGCTGGGAAACACACAGATCCCAGAGGCAGCGGGGACCGTCCTCATTGCGCAGCGCGGCTCGCGCATGCGCAGTAGGGAACCGGGAAATGAAGCCGAAAGGCTCCATTTCCTGATTCCCATACCCAAGATGGCGGCGGCAGCACTCGAGTGTCGATCTAGAGATCGGCTTCGGGTGCCGACATCGCGGGCGCGCTGGACAGGTAAGTGTCACTATTTTAAAAGTCAGCAGCTGCAGTATTTGTAGCTGCTGACTTTAAAAAAAAAAAAAAAATGCGGAGTCCCGGCGGACTCCCGCTTTAAGCTTTTTGCAGCATTTAGCAATTGAGGCACCAGTGTTCTCGTGTACTGTTTACTTGGCATTCTAACCCATGGAATAAACATACCCATGGCTCCTCTAAAATTTTGGTGCACATCATTTCCTGTATTGTTACTATTACCTCTTTCCAATGTTTATGTTTATTTTAGGACATGTCCACCATATATGGGACATGGTTCCTATTTCTAGGCAGCCCCTCCAACATAATTTTGAGGTCTCTTTTCAGTAATAGTGTACTATATCTGGGGTTATGTACCATTGTGCTAAGCACTTATAATTCATTTCTAATGTATTAGTCGGTTGACATAACCTGTGTCAGCTGTAATATTTTCCTACATCCATGTCTGTTTCTCCTATTCCCAACACTTCTACCTACTTTTCTATATAAGGGAGAGGCCCTGTTGCTTTTAATCCATTCAGTATTTTGTAAATCCTGGAGATACCCCTCCACCCTCCTGCCACTGAACACAACCTTTCAAATGGGAGCAGGTTATCTTCAGACCTAATTGGTTGGGGCAGTGACTCCACAAAGTGCTTCAACTGAGCATACCTCCACCTATCTAACACCAATACATATTTTTTGTTAACTAAATCCTGGAAAGTGTGCATTTTTCCTTTCAACGTTATATCCTTTAGCTGTGCATCTTTTTTTTTTATCCGCATACCAAACATACCCTCTTTCCCAGGTGCAAAATAATTTGTGTCTCTTATCATGGGGGAGTTGAATCCCCATTTTTCTTATTTGTGCACTGTGTCCCAGATTGTCATTGATGTCCGTGTAACAATGTGCGTATTCTCGGATTCCAAATTATTTCCCCCAGTGAAACCTTACTAATAGCACTTTCCATTTTAACCCACCTTTTTTCTTTATTCTTTTTAACCCATTCTACCACCTGTGGCATTAGAATAGCATTATAGTAGTTCTTAATATCCCCAGACCCCCTTGACCCTTATCTCTCATTAGTACCGCCTAACTTATACGGGGCTTTTTATTCTGCCCGATATATCTTCGAAGTAACGTATTTAATGTATTCAAATATTCTTTTGGGAGTAATATCGGTAACATTAGTATTTTATACTTTATCTTAGGGAGGATTATCATTTTGAAACTGTTTATCCTTCCTATCCATGACCTTTGTCTGGATGTGATTTTTTTCAATTCTATTTTAATTTTATTTAGTAACGGAATAAAGTTTTGTTGGTAGATGGTTTCGCAGGAAGGTGTTATTTTAACTCCTAGGTATTTTAATTCAGTATCTCGCCATACAAATGGGAACTCCTGTTGGTATAACCGTTCCTCCTGTGCCTTGACACTTATATTAAGTATCTCCGATTTTGAAGGGTTAATTTTAAAGTTTGCTAAGTCTCTGTATATTTATAAAGATTTCAATAAATTGGGTAGGGTTATCCTTGGGCTGGTGATATAGAACAGAATATCACCGGCAAATGTCGTTATTTTATGTTCCTCATCATCTAACTTTATCCCCTTAATATCAGGGTTCTGTCTAATCCCTACGGTTATATAGGGCGTTTATCCAGCAGGTCATCTTAGGGCCCACTCCAAATGCCTCCAGTGTGTTCTGCATGAATCCCCAGTCTACTCTGTCAAACGCTTTTTCGGCATCTATTGACAAAAGCAGTCCTGGGGATTTACTCTCTTTAATATTTTGCACCAATAGGAGCGTTCTAATTCTGTTGTCCCTACTTTCCCTTTCTGGAATAAAACCTACTTGGTCTGTGTGTACCAGATCATTTATTACTGTCTTCAGTCTACCTGGTATTCAGTAGTGAGATGAGTCTATAAGTTGAACACATTGAGGCATCCTTTCCTTCTTTTGGGATAATGGTGATTGCTGCCTCTAATTCTTACCGTCATAACTCCCATTTAGCTCCAATCCCATTCATATAGGAACACATCTTGGGGACTAAGATGTCACTGAACTTCTTAAAATATACTGTCATCAGCTCGTCCTGGGCAGGGCTTTTCCTAGCTGGTGACTCTTTTAAGATTTTTATAATCTCTGCTTCTGTTACAGGGGCCTCAAGGGTACTAAGTTTCTCCAGTGTGATGTTTTTTAGTCCTAAATCTTTAAAAAAAAAAAAAACTTTTGTGTTGTCTAACCTCTCTTTTACCTTGTCTGGGGTATCCTTTTTTAACATTTTCGCTAAGTATTTTGCGGACATATCTCCCCATTGATACCATTCTTTCTTAAGTCTATATCCCTTCTATTCTCCTGTTCAATAAGTTCTTTTAATTCTTCTCTTTTCAATGGGACTGACCGTTCTAATTCATGTTCTCCTGGGTTTTTTTTACGTTGCTGTTTGAGGTCATAGATTTCTTTGTGTAGCACAACTCCTTTCCTCCTTCTCTCCTTTTTCGTCTCTGCTCCTATTGTGATCAGGATATCCCTTATATAGACCTTGTGGGCCTCCCATACTGTGGCTTCGGATATTTCTTCTGAACTATTTATTTTAAATTACTGCTCTAGCTCTTTTTTAATCCTCTCCACTACTACTGCGTCCTGTATCAGTTCTTCATTAAGTCTCCAGATGTTGTTCCTATTTTGAACCCCCTCCATTTTTAATTTTATTGTTACTGGGACGTGGTCGGAGAAGGTAACAATTTCTATATTTGAGCCAATCACCGCCTCTAACATTCTGTGCTCTACCAGAAATAGATCAATTCTTGAGTACGTCCCATGAACAGCAGAGCGGAACGTGTAATCACGTATTTTAGGGTGTTGTATTCTCTATACATCCATCAGCTGATGTTGGTATAATTTCCTTTAAAGAGACTTCCACTGTGCGTTCGATGTCCACTGTACCCAGGATGTACAGTACACTTCCGAGTCTAAACACAGATTGATATCCCCAGCCATGATGGCTCCGTCTGTCTTGAACTCCATGAACTTCTCTACAACACCTTTAAGAAATTTTATTGGATTCTTATTAGGTCCATAAATATTTGCTATGGAGTATTCTACTTCATCAATTCTACCCCATAGGAGCAAATAGCACCCTTCCAGGTATACCATTCACTCTTCCGGGGAGAACCTTACTCCTCTAGCAAATCCTATAGGGACTCCCTTTGCACGTTAGGTTGGGGAGTCCCCATAATACCATATTGGGAAGTCATATGATAGAATTTTGAGATCGGGATCCTGCGAGATATGCATCTCCTGTACTAAGACTACGTCGGCTTTGAAGTACTTTAACTCTCTTAAAATGTAAAACCATTTGCTGGGGGTATTAAGCCCATGTACATTGTACAAAACAATTTTTAACATAAACATCCTGTCTCTCGGTGCTCGCCCTCCCCACTCCCAATTTTATATTTCCTGCATGTGATTTTGACCCCCTCAATATGTTTTATCTTGGACTGGCACTCAATAGATCGTGGAATTAAGACCCCAATACTATCCCCTTTCGTACAGGTTGGAGAGAAAGCTAAATCCCACGTTCCCTCTCTCCTTGCCACCCTCCTCCTGCCCTCATCCCTCTCCCCTCTTCCCCCTCTCCCCAATGGGGGACATTGTCCATCCCCTGGCCCCAGGATCCTCGCGCCCTCCAGCTCCAACCTACCCACCAGATCCCCCCCTAAGAGGTTTAGCTCCTACTGTGGTACCCACACAAACCACTGTCCCCTTTATCAGGAGAACCCCTTGCCCACCCTACCCCCCCAATCCTGCAGCAGTCAACCCCTTCTCGTTCCTTCCCCCACTTCCCCCGTCCCTCATGTCTGAACCACATTTCCTCTTAAGGTTTCTTCTTAGTTAGTTTTGTCTTCTTTGTTATTGGGTGCCAATGCTGTTGTTCCACCAGGTTGGATGATTTATCCTGTGCTTCCCGCCGGCCTGGGATCTCAACTGGGAGGATAGCTCTGCATCACCTCCATCTTTTCTTAAGCTCTACTATGGCAGCCACCTGAGAATCCAACTTTTCTTCCGATTCCTCTCCTCTATTTAGAACCTGACTCAGGTCACCGTGCAAAGACGCCATTTCTCCCTTTATAGACTTTTCAAGCCGTGCAAACATCTCCAACATCTCATCTTTAGTTAGTAACAGTTTTTTTCTGTCTTAATTCTATTTCACTGCCATCAGCTGTATCATCATTAACATGGATTGAGATGTCAGTGACTACTCTGTGACTTCTCAGCCCAGTTTTGGGTGTAGTTTCTGGTGCTTTGCTGTTAGAACCGGGCTGTTTTCCCGGGCTATCTTTGCTGTTTTCCGATGTCAGGTATTTCTTAATAGTACCTGGGCTAGTGCTTATTTTGGGGGGGATTAGCCCCAGCACCTTTCCCTGGCCTGCCCCTCATATTGTCTTAATATTGCGTTAGTCTTAGGTACTCGTCTGGCCTGCAAAATGGCAGTTGAGGTCCAAAAAACAAAACAAAAGGAGAAAAGGAAGCAGAAAGAAAAATGGTTCTCCAATGGGCAATATCACACCTACCACTTCCCAATGACCCCCTGTTGCTGCCAGAGAGTTTAAAACTGAACTATTTATTCTCCACCAAGCCAGTCGTCCCCTTTTCTTTTGGGGTCTCCACCTCCTGGCCGGTTAGCCAGTAAACACAATATTCTTTGTCACCAGTTCATCCACAGTTCAGTTCAAGCATCTTGGTAAAAAAAATAATAACATTTTCCGAGTCCAGTACCACTTTTCCTTTAGGTTCTAGATAACCACCCTTATGCAAGTATATCATCTCCCAGTTGAAAGCCACTTTCCCAGTGTCTCTGAGTACTTTAAACATCTCTATTTGCCATAGGAACATGCCATAGGAACATGCCAACAAACAGTCCTTTTAACAGCCCTTTTATCATCTACTTTTTCCTCTTCACTTTAAGCTTATACTTTGTTTACCTCTAGGTATCCCTAGTGGTTCTGGCATACTCCATGCACTTAACTCAGTCCAGGATGAGTTATGCCACACGGGGGACCCTGCTGTTTAGATGGCAGGCTCTCGCCTCTAAAAGATGGTATGGGTCTTGGTGGTAGGTATATGGTAGGCAGATGGACACACACAAAAAACTGGAAAAAAGAAAGAAACTCCCCAGTCTGACTATCTCGGGAAGGCAGGCAGGCACTTTTCTCTGTGTGGCAGTGTCCACCCCACTCCTCCATTCACAGCTCTCGTTTGCCTGCTGCAAAGCTGTCTGGCTGTGTGCCTGCAAGTGTTAGTGGCGTGCCTTGTTCTCATGAGGGATGGAAAGCCAATAGACCGTCAACCTAGGACTGCCCCTCTCAGTAGCTTCTCGCTTGATAGTCAGCAGCTACAGTATTTGTAACTGCTTACTTGCAATTTTTTTAAAACAAGAATTAAGATTTTATTTAAATAACTTTTGCTAAAGGCAGTTATGATTTTCTAGATTTATTCACAACATGATATCTAACATGAAAAGTCTACTTGATGTATACAATTTCATATATATATATATATATATATATATATATATATATATATGCAATTATTATGCTTTCATATACAATTATTTTTTATGGCCACATAGCAGTTTTCTGTCTATATACAAACATTTGGAATCCTTATAATATACAGAGTATAAGAAGCACAAATATAGAATATGCTTTTAATTGAATTTGATTCAATATTTAAGCAAAGAGAAAATACAATTGGAGTAGAGTAAGAAAATAGTAATAATTCTAACAACTGACCCATTGAATAAGCTCCAAAAAATTGATTAATCTTAACAGCTTGATCTGTAAAACCACTATGGCTTGTTACAACAATTATGCCGACTTGACAAGAAATGAAATGCAACTTATTTTGTAAATGAGACTTAACCTTACACACATTATTAGGACAGATTTATCTTACTTAGACCAAATTGACTAATGACACTGGTCCAGTTGCAAATGTCCACGCTGTGTCCCTAAGCACAGCTTTTATCATCATGACCCTGCTCTCAACCTGTAGCCTGAAGGCCAAAAAGGCCTTGCAGTGGTCAGCACACCATCTGCCCATGTTAATGTAATTATTTTTCTTTTCCTGATCTGAAGGCAAATTTATTTGAGAAAAATAAAATTCTACCATTAACAAATAAGTGATAATATATTTTATAGGCTCACATGTTATTAACGCCACAATTTTCAATAGCACTAACATTTCACATCAGTCCAATATTCCCATTCTCTGCTTGCTAATCTCATACAGTTAAAGTATAATTAAACCCAAGTAAAAAATAAATATATTTTTATATCTCACAAAAGTGAGTACACCCCTCACATTTTTGTAGATATTTTATTATATCTTTTCATGTGACAACACTGAAGAAATTACACTTTTCTACAATGTAAAGTAGTGAGTGTACAGCTTGTATAACAGTGTAAATTTGCTGTCCCCTCAAAATAACTCAACACACAGCCATTAATGTCTAAACCACTGGCAACAAAAGTGAGTACACCCCTAAGTGAAAATGTCCAAATTGGGCCTAAAGTATCAATAATTTGTGTGGCCACCATTATTTTCCAGCACTGCCTTAACCCTCTTGGGCAGGGAGTTCACCAGATGCTTAATAGGGTTTAGGTCTGGAGACATACTTGACCAGTCCATCACCTTTACCCTCAGAGGGGTGATGGGTGTACTCACTTTTGTGAGATACTGTATATATATATATATATATATATATATATATATATATATATATATATATATATATATATATATATATATAGATATATATATATAGATAGATAGATAGATAGATAGAGAGAGAGATAGATAGATAGATAGATAGATAGATAGATAGATAGATAGATAGATAGATAGATAGATAGATAGATAGATAAAATAAGATAAACATTTAATATGGTATAGGGTTTTTTCTTCCCTTGCAAACGTAGTCTTCTTTTATTTTAAATTATTGTGTTCTGCATGGTTCTGGTCTCTTGAGACTGGACTTCTGATTCATACACCTGCATCAATACATCAGCAAGTGCATGGCAGAATGTGATAACATGGACAGGTATACATCAATGGAGCTGGGCAGTCCAGATGTTGTGGATGCATTAGAAAGGCCACAAATATGTCCAGCACATCAGCATTCATCCTAAGTTGACAACGTTGGGCCTCCGTAGACCAGGTCCAAAGAAAAGAAAAAGAAGCCTTTACTGAAAAAGGTGGAGATCCAAAGATAAGGAGACCCCTTATCTCTACCATCAGATTTTTTTTTTTAATTTAGGGGTTTATATACACTTGAATATGATTTGCTTTCTAATATGGACTGTTTATCCCTGGAAGAATTATTACAATTGTCATTGCCTTGTGGCCTATACTGTAAGGGCTTGTTCATAGCGGAGGCATTGTCTTGTATTGTGGAATAATTTTCAAGACACCGATGATCAGCTGATAGACTCCCATGGCTTCCACTACCATTTATATGCCGATGACACCCAAATCTATCTCTCTGCCCCTCAGCTCACCCCATCAGTCTCCTCACGCATAACTGATTTACTAACAGACATATCAGCCTGCATGTCAAACCACTTCCTCAAACTGAATCTATTTAAAACTAAGCTCTTAATATTTCCTCCTCCACATGCCCCTTCCCTTGACTTCTCTGTCAAGATCAATGGCACATCTATCACATGCCAGGGTGCTAGGGGTAACCTTAGACTCTGAACTGTTCTTTCAGGCCCACATCAAATCCTTGTCCAAATCATGCCGCCAATTTTCAGAATACGCCACTTTTTAACTAATGACACCACCAAGCTTCTAATTTTCTCCCTGGTTATCTCTCACCTTGACTACTGTATCTCCCTCCTCATTGGATTACCTTTACATAGACTACCCCCCCCCCCCCTTTCGGTCCATGATGAATGTCGCTGCAAAACACATCCACCTTACCAACCATTCAGTATCCTCCACCCCTCTCTAAAAAAAAACTATCATGCTTCTAACTAATACACTGTTTTACTTCCTATATCAGCTCCTCCCCCACAGATATTACCTTTTGTATCAATTGACCCTTCCTTTTTAGATTGTAAGCTCTAATTAGGCCCTCTGATTCCTCTTGTACCAAATTGTATTGTAAATGTAATGTCTGCCTTTATTTTGTTAAGCGCTGCGCAAAGTGTTGGCACTTCATAAATCCTGTATAATAATAATAATAATTTATTAGCTATATGGTCTATTCACATTAATATGTTACAGTGTACACAGTATTTCGCTGTGTGTTATATTGATATATTCAAATAATGTATTTCATTATTTGCATTACTGGAAGGTAGTGAGATCAATGTTTATATTACAAACTATCAGAAAAAGTCAAAAAAATTTGGGTTGTTCAAAAAGTTCTCCATGCAGTTTTGATTAGTGCATTGTTCTGTATTTAGTTACTTAAGTCAATCAAGTCCTTTTGGTTATTTCTGTTAAGGTACATTCAGTGCACAGCACATTAAAGTCATAAAGCCATGGCAGTACTATTGACCATCAGTCAGACACTTTTGTTTTTGATTCTCCATAAGGCTGCTCTGACCCAGAAGAATTAGTCTTGATTGCTAGTTTTGATATCAGATACTTAATAGTTATATTAAAAAAAAAATTATACATTGGGGATGGAAATTTTAACATATTATTCATTTATTTGCCTTTTTTTTTCATGTTTTATATATGTCATCATTATATTCGCTATGATCGAAATGGGGAGAGCAACAAGGGTGGAACTTTACATGAAGTGCGTGAGTGCAATAAAGTAGAATTTGGTGGACAATTGGGAAAATGTTATTAATTGGTTCATAAAAATGAATATATAAACAGTATACATAAGATACTACTACCAATTCCATGTAAGAATAGCTATTCACGGGGGCGTGGCCTGGACCGGCATGGCGTGAGGAGCATTGTGAGTGAGCTCCGCTGGATTGTTATCCGTGTACTTCTATCCTGAGGCTATTTCTCGATATTACTCACGCTATCACGAAGCCCTGTACACCCCGGACACACAGGGGACATGTCTCCGTCTAAAGCGAAGCTAGAAGCGGCGGCCAAGCTGGCTAAATTCCGCCACGCGGAGAAAGGCAACATGGCGGCGGAGGGCGCTTCTCCTCCTTCCTCCTCCGCCGCACCTGACCCTGACGCACGAGTTCTGGAAGCTATCCTGGATTGCAAGAGTGCCCTCATGGGGAAAATTGAGGAGGTAAAGGTGGATGTCTCCCTCCTTCGGCAGGATGTGCAGAAACTACGGGAGCGGGTGACTGAAACGGAGACAAGAATCAGCCGCGTGGAGGATGACCTGCCCCCGCTCCAGACGATCACTGAACGCCTACAGCACCAGCTCTCCACGGTCCTGGCGAAACAAGATGATATGGAGAACCGCTTAAGAAGGTGCAACCTACGCTTCGTCGGCCTGCCCGAGGGTGAGGAGGGCAACGATCCTCCCGCGTTTCTGGAGCACCTACTTACCTCCTCCTTTGGCCGTGCAGAGTTCTCTTCATCTTTCGCGGTGGAAAGGGCCCACCGTATGCCTGCAAAACCTCCTCCGCAAGGGGCTCCCCCCAGGACCTTCATCGCGAAGTTTTTGAACTTTCGGGATAGAGATGCCATCCTGCGTTTGGTGCGATTGAAGGGCAACATTCCTTACCACAACACCGAAATCAAGGTCTTCCCGGATTTCTCGGCCGAGGTTCAAAAGAAGAGAGCTCTCTTCACTGAAGCCAAGCGCCAGCTGCGCATACGCAATTACTCCTATGCCATGCTCTTCCCGGCTCGGCTCCGGGTTGCGGGAGAGGACAGGGCCCATTTCTTTGATACCCCGGAGGCGGTGTTCGGCTGGCTGGAGAATCGGGCGGCACCGCGGCGAGATGCGGCTTAGCTCCTTGCGTTGTTGTTGGCTGACGGGGCGATGTGTGTAATGGAGAGCTAGGGGGGTGAAGTGACATGGATCCTGCTCCTGGACTACGTTTGCTCTTTGGCAAGGTACTGTATTGTATTGCCGCCCCACTGTTCGCGGTGGCGGGATGCCCTGGTCCGGGGATTTGTTATGCTGATAGACTAGAGACCCCTTCCCCCTCCGGTTCCCACCCCGCACCCCTGGTGCTTCTCCCCAGACTCTCTCCTGGGCCCCTTCTCCCCCGCGGCCCCCCTTTGCATGTCCCTTCCCACCTCCATGTTGCAATGGCCGCTCCCTTCCAAGTTTATTGGTCTGTATGTCCCAGGGGATCCTTTAACTGTATGCCTACTGACTGTTTTGTATCCATCCAGCGGACTCTGAGTCTCCATGGTACCCCAGACGGGCGAGGGACGGTGGCCTGCAAGGTGCCCTCCGCGGCCGTCTGACCACCCGTGGCTGCACCCGGTGACCATGCTCCTCGCGGTGTTGCTGGGTCTTCAGAGTTTAACCGTCACGATAGTTTTACATCTAATTGGGCCCTACACAGGGTTCCGGGACCCGCAGGTTTGCGGGCTCGGGTTTGAAGCTTGGTTTCCCCGGGCCGGGCGGAGTCGGCCCCAGGCTTTGACCTCTTGGTCGGGCTGGGGCCGCGCCGAACGGCCCGGTGCATGTTATTTTAATTCTGTACCTATGCTTAGTTGGTTAAGTTCTCTATGGTGGTATGATTTTTGCTATTTTAAGACAATCAAATGTTGGTCATCATGTATAAGTGACAGTGGGCTGGGTAATCTGCTGACTCCCCGTTGGGCGGTGGGTGGCGGGGGGGGGCGCTGGCTCCTATATCATGGCAAGTATGTGAGTTTTCCGCAATGGGTGATCTGAAATGCCTTACTTGGAATGTTAGGGGGATCAGGGCGAAACAGAAGCGCAGCGCGGTCCTGACCTATCTCAGGGCCCAGAAGGCAGACATAATTGTCTTGGTGGAGACCCATCTTACTGGCCACCTACTACTTACACTTAAGAAGCCCTGGGTGGGCTGGGTATACCAGGCCCCATTCTCTGCTTACTCCAGGGGGGTGGCGCTGATGGTATCCAAGTCAGTGCAATTCATGCTTCTCCTGCTCAAGTCTGATCCTGAGGGGAGGTTTCTCTTTTTACATGCCCGGGTTAATGGCAAAGAACTTCTTCTTTTGGCTATATATGTTCCTCCCCCCTTTCAGTTCACTGTCCTCAATGAGGGAATGGCGTTTATGGCCCAATTCCCTACTGTCCCGGCGGTATGGATGGGGGACTTCAACAATGTTGCGCATAGAGAACTGGATAGACTTGTGTTGACTCCCCCACCTATACTGTCGCCGGGGCTTACTAGGTTTGGCAGGTTTTTTCTGGAGCTAGCTCTGGTGGACACCTGGCGGCATAGTTTCCCCACGGCTCAACAATATTCCTGTTTTTCGGCGTCGCATTCTACTATGTCTAGGATTGACTTTATTTTTATTTCCCGCCCCCTTCTTCCCTATCTGGAGGAAGTGGGATTCAACCCACGGGTGCTCTCGGACCACGCCCCATATTGGGTCGTGCTCCGTCTCCCGGGTCCCCCGCAATCCTACTCTTGGAAATTAAACCCTTTTTGGTTGGGGGTGACCCCCGGATTGGAGGAGGCGGGGTCAGAGTGGGACTTATTTTTTGCTGCGAACCGAGGTACGGCCCCTTTCACGATGGTCTGGGACTCGTTTAAAACACATGCCCGGTCGTTTATGGCGCACCAAATTTCGCAATATCGTCGTTCGTCTGCGGAGGCGTTGCTTCGGGCGGAGCACCAGTTGTCTATTGCTGAACGTGAATTTGCTGAGGACCCATCCCCGAGTAGGGCTGATTTTCTCAGGCTGCAATCCAGAGTGGTGAATGGCTTGCATATTGAGCGGGCGGAGAGGAACATGTTTCATGTCAAGCAGAGGGTGTATGAATGTGGGGAACGTGCTGGTCGCCTGTTGGCCTACTTGGCGCACATGGATCAACGGCCTCCCACGGTGGTCTCCTTGCGGGGCTCTAACGGCACGCTGATTACTGACCCTGCTGCGGTGGCGGAGGAGTTTAAAACATTTTATGCATCATTGTACTCCTCGACGACCAACGCCACTGGAGACGAGGTGGACGGGCTTCTTGAAACCCTTGACCTGCCCACAATTACGCCGGCCCAAGTGGCCCTTTTAGAGGCCCCTATTAGTACTGATGATATCGCGGAGGCGATGTCCCTGCTGAACAAGTCCAAAGCTCCTGGTTCGGACGGGCTCCCCCTTGAATTCTACCTACATTATGCTGATACCCTGACCCCTAGGTTGCAAGAATTATTCTCCCATATATTCGAGTCAGAATCTCTCCCCCCTTCAATGTGTGAGGCTTATATAGTCCTAATCCCCAAGCCCGGGAAAGACTTGGAGCTCCCTGAGTCTTATCGGCCCATTTCCTTACTCCAGTTGGACATCAAGATCCTGGCCAAGGTCCTGGCTACCCGTCTGAACGCGGTTATCCTAGATCTGATCCATCCCGACCAGACGGGGTTTATGCCATCCAAAAACACGGCTTACAATTTGCGTCGGCTGCACATGAATCTGCAAGCGGATCACGATCTGATAGGAACTAGAGCGGTGGTGTCTCTGGACGCAGCCAAGGCGTTCGATTCAGTGGAGTGGAGGTATTTGTGGAGCTGTCTTCGGCGCCTTGGCTTCGGACCTCGCTTTATAAAATGGATACGCCTTCTGTACAGCGGCCCTTGTGCCAGGATCTTGGTTAATGGGCGGGTGTCGTCCCCTTTCCCTCTTTCCCGGGGTACCAGACAGGGCTGCCCCTTGTCCCCATTGTTGTATGCCATAGCGGTGGAACCGCTCGCGGCGGCCCTCAGGGGACACTCCGGTATTAGGGGGCTTAGATGTGGCAGCCTGGAGGAGAGGATTAGCCTGTATGCGGATGATATGCTGTTGTATCTGGCGGATACAGGCCCCTCCCTCCGGGCAGCTCTTGAAACGATCCAACGATTTGGAGCATACTCAGGGCTCAAGATCAACTGGGAGAAATCCCAAATTTTGCCCATGGATCTGGGGGTCCCCTCCGAGGTGGAGGCATCCGCTCCCCTCCTGAGGGTGAGTAAGATAAAATATCTAGGTATTTATGTCACCAGAACCCCTGAGGACTACACCAGGCTAAATATAGATCCCCTGGTGGCATCCCTTAAGGTTAGAATCAAGGCGTGGGCCAAGCTCCCTCTGGGCGTTCTGGGGCGAATAAACCTTGTAAAAATGATTATTCTACCCGGGTTTCTATATGTGTTTTGGCACTCCCCTGTTTATTTACCTCTACGACTGTTCAAATCCATAGAAGCCCTACTCAACTCCTTTATTTGGGGCTCACAGCGACATAAATTATCATGGCAAGCATTGAAGTGCCCCGGGGATCTGGGGGGGGCGGCCCTGCCGGACTTTGCCTTGTACTACCTGGCGGCACAGGTGTCCCACTTTTACCACCTAGATAAACAGGACAGGGATAAGTACTCAACACTTCTCTGCCCCAGGCGTGGATATTCCATTACCCATCCATTCCAGGTGATATTTAGAGCCTGCGCCTCAGCGGCATTTCGGGGGAACCGCAGGGGACTCCTTTATGCACACTGCAGGGTCTGGGAGGTGGTTGGAAGGAAGCTAGCTTTTCCTGAGACCCACTCCCACACCCCGCTTTGGGATAACCCCGGTTTGGACGAACTGCGTCTACTCCCGGGATATTCGATTTGGCTCATACATGGAGTTAGATTCCTTTCCGATTTATATCGAGGTCGGGTCTTGAAATCGTTTCAGGAGCTCAAGGAGGAGTTTGCACTCCCGAATTCAATGTTCTACAGGTACCTCCAGCTTCGCCATGCTCTCCAGACACAATTCGGGCAATCATCGCCTAGGGTGGGCAGCCTGGCGGTGGTGGACGTGCTTTTGGGGCAAGATCCGCGTAAATTAATTTCCAGTATATACACCCTTTTGATCAGACCTCCAGCGGTTGTTATGACAGAGGCCCTTAGGGGGAGATGGTTAGAGGATGTTGGAGACCTTGAGGATGATGAGTGGGAGGAAGCCCTGGATGCTGGGAAAAAGGTCTCGCCTAAACTCTCGGATCGCTTCACTCACCTCAACATCTTACATAGAACCTATTTGACACCGGCACGAATTGCTAAATATAAACCAGAGTACAGCCCCCTCTGCCCCAGGTGTGGTAGTTTACAAAGCACTTTTTTTCATATCCTGTGGTCTTGCCCGGTGATCCAGTGTTTCTGGTCCCAAATTGTTGGATTTATCCATGATAAAATGGGGTCTCCTTTGACGCTGTGCCCCAAGCAATGTCTTTTGGGAATTTTCCCTGATCCGGACTCGGACAAGTACCACAAGATTTTTCTACATGAGTCTTTGCTTCTGGCTAGGCTACTGGTGGCGAGAAGGTGGCTACAAGTCCAGCCCCCCACGTTTCAGGAATGGGTGGCTGCGGTTAATCAGGTACTCCCATACAAGAAAGAACTGTATGCCCATAGGGGCTGTCATGCAAAATATGCTAAAGTCTGGGATGTATGGTTGAATGAGGCTGCTACCTGTGATGAGCTTCCCTGATAGGGATGGGTGCTCCTGTGTACCTGGCCTGGGGGGGGCCGGTGCCGCGCTGTGCAATGATGATTTCACAATGCTGCTATTTGTGATCCCCTGCTGAAGTGTCTCCTGGAATTCGCCTTCTGGACTGGGTCTTATGGCTATGTATGTTTGCACTTTTTTGGTTTTATATTTTATTTTTTTTAGCTCATTGCTCATTTTGATGTGCTTGGGACCTGCGCGTCCCCCCTGCCGCACACACTGCACATGTTCCTACTATCCCACTGTCGTGATCATTGTACTGACCAATGTCTGTATATTACCTCTTTGTTCTTCTTGTATTCTCAATAAACCACCATGTTGTTTGTAAAAAAAAAAGAATAGCTATTCACAGTAAACATAATAAAACAACAATACATAATAATATGAACACAAGAATATTCCACAGTACACCAAATTGATATTGATATAAAACCGTACAATATAAGATAGTGCCTACATGACAAATGGCTTGGATATCCTGTGGGGTAGACATTAAATGACAATTATGGAAAGTTGGGTAGAGTTTTTAAAGAACACAACATTGGTAGCTCTACACGTTTTGTGGCTGAGGTACCACTCATCAGGAGAAAAAGCGCATGTCTTGTCTAGAATAAAAAATATATAGTATAAGAATGGTCTGTTGATTACAGACATAAGGCAGAGGTGGGGTGGTAAGAAAAGACCCCACCCGAGATACATGCTTATGCATTATGGTTCAACTGATGGTGGCTGAAAGTCGGGCGCCGCCGGCCATTCGGAGGCACCACCCACGGGAGTTGAAGTGGACCGATCAGCGGAGATAACCCACAAGGCATCATCCACGGTTGGCATAAACTCACGAGGCAGGTCTGCGTGTAAAGTGAGATTGTATAAGTGAAATTACAAAACAAGAAGTGCCGCCAAAGAGTGGACTAAAGTGAATGGGTGAGCTATGTGAGTGTGGTGGTGATGGGAAGAAAATAGGAAAAGAATAGAACGTGTGGAGAAAAGGGGGAAAGGGAGTGCGGCCGTAGCTGGAGTAACTCTGGAGGGAATACAAATAAAATGCTAAAGCAGAAAAAAAGAGAATACCAAATGCCAATGAAAAACGTGAGAGGGAATGGAGGGGGGTGAGGGAAAAAAAGAAGTAGGACAGTGAATGTACCTGGTGTGTGGAGTGAACCGACAATCCCCAAGCATATAGAATACAGTGTGATGGGAGCTTCGAGAGCCAGCACCACCAAAGTTCCGCCTTTGTTGCCATATCTTTGTATTTGACTGAGACCTTTAATAAACTTTATTAAACCGTTTTATTAAAAAGTCGTAAAGCCAAAACTTTTTTTTTTCTAATTTTGGAAAGAGCAGGGAAGTGTTTAAGTTAGGTTTATACTATGTATTGTTAGGTTTATGCTATGTATGCCTGTTGGGGGGATTCACCTTCTCTTTCAAGATAAAATAGCAAAATCTTTAGCAAAACTATATAAATAAATTGAGTTAGATAGATTTTCAGGTCATAAAAATGGGTAAAGCAGATCTTCACTCTGAAAATTACATTTCATCCTCTCAAACCCCACCCATCTCCCCATCATACATATACATATCTATTTCTTTTACCCTTTTCTTTTCATGTACAGGTTTCGGTTACACCGGCATCTTCCCTTCTTGCCTAGGCGAATGACAAGCAGCGCTCTCAGTAGTTTCTGGATATGCACGTCACATATCCCAGAAGGCATAGTCTTCCATTTATAAAAAGAGGAGGAGGCAGGCCAAGAGGCACACCATCAGGAGGAGTTGGCCTGAGCACAGAAAAGATGGCAGCCTCCTAATGACGTCACACAAGAACATGGCAGTATGGGACCTGAATGGTGGCCAAAGTAAATCTCAGCAGGACAATGCTAGTTCTGCTGGGCGGTTGAGTATCTGAATTGTACACAGACCATCATTAGGTAAGCAGTGATTTAAAAAAAATGGAAAGGAGGGTGAAGTTCCTCTAAGCTTTTCATAAAAATCAATTTACCATATAAAAAGTGGTGAAAAGAATTGTGGGAAAAATTCTAAATAAAGGCAGATATCATGCTTAGATCAATAGAAAATGAGCGATTCAAGAGAATCGTTGGCAAAGCAAATTGAAGCAAATTAGCTTATTTCTAATATTTTCTGAGTTAAATGCACAGGCTGACTGTGAAGAGGAATAGGCATTTCAGACCTATGGTATCATAGATCATTTTATCATCTTTCATACTAAGCTGCCTTCATATGCTACTGAGTTTTCTAAAACCTAAGGTAGAATTAGACCCTAACAGAATGACATATGGGGGTTATTTATGAAAGGCAACTCCACTTTGCACTGCAAGTGCACTTGGAAGTGCAGTCACTCTAAATCTAAGGGGTAGATCTGAAATGAGGGGAAGCTCTGCTAATTTTATCATCCAATCGTGTACAAGCTAAAATGCTGTTTTTTATTTTCCTTGCATGTCCCCCTCGGATCTACAGTGACTTTACTTCCAAGCAGGGGCGGACTGACAACTCATGGGGCCCCCGGGCAATAGGAGATGATTATGGGGCCCCCGGGCAATAGGAGATTATGGGGCCCCCAGGCAATAGGAGATGATTATGGGGCCCCCGGGCAATAGGAGATTATGGGGCCCCAAAGGCAATAGGAGATTATGGAGCCCCCAGGCAATAGATTATGGGGCCACACAGTATACACACACACACACACACACACACACACACACACACATACAGTATACACACACAGAATACACAAACACACACTGAAAAGGTACTGGAGAGGCCGGGCAGCTATAATCTTGGGATTTTAAAAACAAATGATTTTTTTTTTACACGCTGTCCCTGGTTTTATTGAGGCAGGCAACCCCGATGGGGCCCCTTAGTGGCATGGGGCCCTCGGGTAGTGCCCGAGTGCCCGAATGGTAAGTCCGCCCCTGCTTCCAAGTGAACTTTCAGTGCAAAGTGGATTTTCCTTTAGTAAATAACCCCCATAGTTTGCTAAACCACGTTGAATTATAAATAAATACCTTTTTTAATAAAAAATAAAATTTTAACCTTCATTTGATACATTTTTCATCTCATTGCTGCTGATCTGCTGCCTCTTTGCATCCACTTTATGTCTAAATGCATTCACTGAATTGATGGCTACAGGGTATTTTTCAGGGCAGCTTTCTTGAAGGCAATACCAGTGGGCCAATATCTGTGTAATATATGATGAAACAGGCACTTGTAATTGGGAGCCCGTGTAATAGGGTGACAACACAGAAGCACAACTAGGAGACAGGGACAGAGCATTGTCACCTCATAGCAGAAAGTACCTGATCAAGGACCTTCATGACATAATCACCAGTTATAATTTTAATAAAAGCTGCAAATTTAAATTTATTTAAACTGCCTTTTTGAAAATAAATTAACATCCCAACTTTATATGATATTTTAATAAGTACACTTTGATGGTAAATAGGTGTGTAAAGGATTGGTGGTTCTTTAAGCCCATAGCATGCCATAGCTATTTTGGCAGTGAAACAGTCTACTTTACTTAATCACAATTTTTTTCTCCCATTGTTCTCCTTAGCACTTGCCTACCCAAGACATTTGAAAGAGGTAAAGTGTGAATGTATGCATGAGAAAGTGGTGTTCCGGAAGCCGTGGCTACTAAAAATAATCCCTCGTTGTAATGCATTTTCATCCTGGCTTTAATCCAACTGAGAAATCTTCTCTAAGTGTTGCTCTGCTTAAGAATACATGCAAACTAATACAGGAGTCTCCCTGTTAAATCATTTCAACTTGCAGCTGAGGTTTAGCTACTGTGCTGGAAATATATTGTTAGATAATAATTAATATTGAAGGTAATTTATGAAGGATGACTACTTCTGTAAGTGTCTTTCAGTAAAAGTGCATTTCCATGTGGCCTCATACTGCATGGTCTGGTTCTAGGACAGTTACATAATAAATCCTAGATAGCTGTTCCTCTTCTTACACCTATGTATTATCTGTATTTTTACATACGTACTTGTTGCAATTATTCCACACCTGAGCCTGACCTACTAAAAGGAAATGCACAGTAGTAGGACAAAATCACTATGAAGTGATATGCTTGTGTTGCATTGCAGGTCCGCATGTATGCATGTTAAGGTTCTGCGGTGTGACAATTTAATTCCAAACAACAACTCAGCAGGTAGGGTATTCCAAATATCTTAGAGAACTAACCACAGATCTTCCGTGGATGTAGGCTGCCTAAAAACCTTCTGAGTCTCCATGCAATCCCAGACAGCCTCAATATAATGTTCAGATCAGGGCTCTATGGGGGCCAACCCATCACTTCCAGGGCCCCTTGTTCTTCTTTACATTGAAGATAGTTCTTAATGACATTGGCTGTATCTTTGTGGTTATTGTCCTGCTGCAGAATTAATTGGGGCCAAGCACATGCCTCCCTGATAGTATGGCATGATGGATAATTATCTGTCAGTAATGCTCAGCATCGAGCACACCACAGGACTAATTAAGTGTATAATGTTTAACCACTTATCGACCGGCTGCCCGTAATGTACTGTGGATAAGCTGCCACTGTAGGCAAATCAATGTACCCATACGTCACTGCCTGCTAATCAAAGTGACTAAAGAATTATTTCAAATCTTTGGTTACATATTGAGGGGGCAATTCAAAAGATTTTGGAGAAACTGTCCACGTTTTTGACATACCTCCAGGGGCGGACTGACCATTGGGCCACTCGGACACTGCCGGAGGGCCCCGTGCCACTAGAGGGGCCCCATCAGGGTTGCCAGCCTCAGTAAAACCAGGGAAAGTATGTAAAAATCTGTGTTTTTTTTACATCTGTCTCTAAAATGTCCCTTACCAACATCCTTTTGGTCTAAAAATCCTTAGATTATAGCTACCCCACCTCTCCAGTACATTCTCAGGCAATAGAAACATATCTGTGTATACTGTGTGTGTGTGTTTGTGTATACTGTATGGCCCCATAATGTCTGATTGCCTGGGGGCCCCATAATCTCCTATTACCCGGGGCCCCCATGAGTTGTCAGTCCGCCCCTGCATACCTCTCCAATTTATTTGAATACCCTGGATCAGGGATAGACAACGTTTGAGGGGTGGAGATCTACCTGAACATCATGAAAGGGAACAAAAGATCACCAGGGTTCAATGCCCTTTAAAAAATAAAAAATAAAAATTAGCAAGGCCTAGCTAAATAGTAAGGAAAACTTAGAAAAATATAATTTAAAAAAATGTCACTGTAAAAATATAAACTTAACCTACCTTAAAAATGGACAGCGTCAGTCAGGGAGCAGCATTTACAGAAACTGATCCACTCCATTTTTCTCCTGTAGCCGCTGTATGCCAGTGGGAAGGAGAGGAGGAGAAGCAGGCTTTCAGCAGCTGCAGGAGGAAAATGCAGATCAGTTCCTTACATGCCACCCCCGCTGCCCCTTCTGTCTAGGTGAGAATTTGTGTGACAGGGAGGCTGCAAGGGCCCGCTGGAGCATGGGGCTGGGTTGCCATCACGACCTCTGCGACCCCTGATGCTATGCCAGTGTCTGATAGTAATATGCTGTATGTAGTCAATAGTATACATTTTACATTTATATCATTATTTGTTATTTTTCATTGACAAAGATATGTTTTAGACTTTCACACTGGCATGTATTTTCTGCACGGAATGCAGTTTCTTGCTGACAGAGCTAGCAAAAGATCCTGTGTAAAATATATGCCTAAAGTGCTTATGTTTAAACATGTTTAGCTGCGGACAGCATTTAGATGCATATGATTCTTCTAATGGCTTAGGTGTCATTCACCCGGGTGTACCTATGCATGCACCCATGTGAAGGGCCATCTTCGCCCAGACAGGATTCACAGGTGTTTCTGCAAGTCAATGTGCAGGCAGTCCCAATCATGTCTATTGGGGCGCAGTGGTTGCACAGGTATAGCCACTGATCCACATTTGACATCCGTGTGGGTGCAGGTGCATGTCCCGGAACATGCACAGTTCAGCTCTGGATGCGAGCTGAGTCCTACTTTAGTAGACACAGCTCTGCATATATGCATACAAAACTGTAAGCTGTGCGTATCTAAGTGTTGTGTTTTAGATGCCCATGTGAATGAGCCCATAACAAGAAAATGCACAGTGAATATATTATTGTATTAAATTTTGATTCTGATTTGCGCTTCAAATCTCTTTGGAAGTCATCTACAAATATAGGCTTTGTTCCAAGTGAAAATTACCCATTCCTTTCCCGACAAGCTGAGAGTCAGTTGTAAGACTCTCCTGCACCTTCTCCGCTTCAGATTCCCAGAGTGTAACTTCACCCCCGGCAGCTGTCATAATGAAACCCTCTTGGAGTGTTCACAAGCCTAATAGTATGGTTCGTGTGTTTGTTTGTTTCTGAATTATGTGTGTCTGTGTAATAGATACTGTTTTCATTCATAAATCATCTACAAGTCATGACTGTGCCAATTCTCTGCTTCAGAAAGATAATGTGATGTGCTTGCCAATGATCTACTCTGAATTCAGGCTAGACAAATAAAATAAAAAAAATCCATCTATTTAGCCCCATTTATATTTATTAATAGCTGGTCTATATTTTCTGCAAATATTCCTGCAAATATTTTCTAATTTTTACATTTTTTAAACTGTATGTATTGCCTAAACTGTTTTCTTTTTAGTTTTGGATAAAGTAGCAAAGAGTTAGGACCCCTGTCATTTTTTTTAAATTGCTTGAAAAGACTATTCCTCTATTCAATTCCCGTATTTTCTGATCAGCTGTCATAGGGGGGATTTACTAAGACTGGAGCAGACAAGATCGGCTTCTATCAGCCAAGCCAATCAGCTTCTATCTTTCATAAATGAATCAAGCTGAAGTTAGAAGCTGATTAATTAATTTAAACAGCTTCTTCAGGTGTTGTCTGCTCTAGTTTTAAAAAATAATGTAAATGAGCAACTAACCTCTCTCTTTATACAGGCATACCCCACTTTTAAGTACACAATGGGGTTTATTTACTAAAGCTGGAAAGTGCAAAATCATGCTCACTTCTGCATAGAAACCAATGAGCTTCCAGGTTTCATGACCAAAGCTTAAATGAACAAGCCGGGGTTAGAAGCTCATTGGTTTCTATGCAGAAGTGAGCCGGATTTTGCAATTTCCAGCTTTAGTAAATAAACCCCATTGTGTACTTAAAAGTGGGGTATGCCTGTATATTGCCATCTGTGTCCCTGCTACGTAAAATCGACCCTCTCTCTTTGTACTGGTGACCACTAAGACAGAAATTGATGAGAAATCTACAATTATACAGTTGTCACCAAAATAGGAAGTAAAGCTAAATCTTGCAATCTTGTTTCAGTGACAAGTAAGAGGGGAATTCTCTTTACTTTGTATAGATTACATCTAGCTTCTTGTTGCCCCATTTATTCCTCTATTTCCATAGCTGCAATTAAATATATGCAATGTGCTTTATTAAAAGAAAAAATATCAGACAGCCTTAGAGCATGAGGCAATTGTTTTTCCCACAAAGGCAGTAGGGGTGAACAGGTTCTACAGACCGAAGTGGTGGTTGGGCCGCAACATGCAGGGAACGTCCGCCTTTTCTTTGTGAAATTGATCATGCTATACAGCCAAATCATCTGCTGGAAGTAGTTGAGTAGCTGACAAAGCCTCCTCTTCTTCCTCACCCAGATACAGAGCAGCCAGTTGTCTATAAGTGCTGCTATTGGGCCTTTTTTTTCCTGCTTCCTCCTTTTCTGCTAATCCCGCCATAGCTCCACCAACTGGAAATGAGGAGTTGGCAAAACTATTTAATCACATGATCACAGCATTCCTCCTAGTGCTTACCGAGGATTAGAAACATAGCGCCATGATCATATAAGAAGGGGACATCAGGCAGGGAGAAGAAAGATGCGGCAATGTTCCAGCAGCTGCAGCTTACTAGTAAGTGGGCTTCAGCAGTGAGGAGGGGTGAATGATGCGGTGGCAGAATGTTCCAGGGTGCCACCAACTGGAGAGTGGGCAAGTTCTGAGGGAAAGGCAGGACAGCAGCAAAGCCCATGCTTCTCCACCTCCTACTTGTTTTTTCACTTTCCAGCCCCCCCCCCCCCCCAATAATATTCTCCTCCTGTATTCACCCCAATATCTGGGGCCTATAGTGAAAGTGACAGAAGTCTCACAAGGGGTTTCCGAGGTAATACACTAACTACGCTAAGCAGGGAAGAGGGTCATGGAACCTCACTGAGAAGGGTCAAATGGAGGCTTGAACCTCTGAACAATTCTACACCCACACTACCTTCAGCAGCATTGTTCCCAGAGCAGTAGTTAGTTTCCTCCACAGCTGTTGGAGTGGTAGATAAAATGTCCCAAAATCACCCCCAGTGTATTAATGCTAGTTTGGTTAAACATTTGGCTTTGCAATTGTTCTTATTCCAACTTGTGGATTCAGTCCCTTTCTGTGAGTTTATGGCTTGGGATATAACACAGTGGCAGGTACCAAGGCACAATTATGTTGTCCAGAAAGCCACCCCTGTCCACCACCAGCATGTGTAATGTAATGGGTCACTGGACAACTCTGTCAATGGCAGGGTACACATTACCATGGACATGTGGTCCAGTAAGCATGGGCTGGGAAGCTACATATTCTTCAAAGCGCACTGGTTAAATTTTCTGGTGGCTGGGGAGGATTGGGGCACACTGTTGTAGCTGGTGGTGCCACTACCTGTCCTGTGCAATGGTGCAGTCATCTGTACCCACTCCTCCTCACTGGCTTCATCCTTTGACTCATGAGAACCAGCAATCCCCCACCCAAGCACTATAAAGTATATGCAACATCCCAGGCTAAACACTGCCAAGATGTATTGCAGCTGGGCCAAAGCTACTGTCAGGTCTCCAAGCATAAACTATATTCAGCCAGACAAGGTCATGACAAGGGCACTAACCTGCTGAATGCCCTTTGAGTTGGAAAAATCACACATGTACCTTGCCTGGCACTTGTACTCAATATGGTGGTGCAGCAGTTCATCATGAGGTTCCCTGGCTTCCAAGAAGTCCTTTCCCAAGTCAGAAGGGTTTGTGCCAATTTTAGGGAGTCAAATCCAGCCATGGCTCCGCTGGTAGAATCTCGGTGCTAACATGAGCTGCCTACTAACTTCCTCATGTGTTACACCCCCATGGCAGGGAACGCAATGTTGGCCAGGCAGAGGATGTTCGATGAGGATAAGCACATGTGCAATTATGGTACAAGGACGGGCTCTGGAGAGTTGGGTTCTTTTCACCACATCAAACGCTCATTATCCAGGATGCATGCACACTTTGAAAAGACAACCAAAAGCCTGTGGTTATCTATAAGTATCTGTAGATTGCCATTAATAAACAGTGCCTTTGTTGTAGTATTTATGATAAGGGCGAAGTTCCTCTGGGCCCTTATCATACAATAGAGTATCTCTGTCCTCACACTTACCTTCTAGGCCCCCACTCCTATAAATTTAAGCCCAACCAAGGCTGTGCTTTCTGTAACTAGCCTACTCATCAATAGAGCTATAACTAGCCAACTCATCAATAGAGCTGGGACAAGAGGAGGCAGGAGGGGTACCTGTCCCATGCACAGTGTTTTTATGTGGAGATGGGGGTGCTGGGAGCTTGCCAACTTTACATTCTCCAGCTGCCTGAATGACAGGAGTGACACTGCCATCACTCCTGTCATTCAGGCAGCTGGAGAATAGAGCAACCTACTGTGGGCAGAAGAGAGCAGGCAGATGGGGCATCTTCTAGCAAAAGACCTCTGGGTCAGCATGTGTGCCTGCCAGGGAGTGAGGACAGACTGCCCTTCTTCCTGTCGCCTCTTGTTGTGTAACATATCACATGAACAGAGAAGCGAAGGAATAGCTCCCTTTATTCCCAGGTGGGCGTGATGATGAGAAGGGGGTCTGAACTGTGTGTATACAGAGGGTGGGGTAGCAACTTAGCCCCAGATGTCCCTTCTATCTCGTAGCCACCTTACCTTCCTGAGAGCCCTTTGGCTCCCTTCCTTCCCTCCCCTAGAGCCCTCATGGGACCCCTTAGTTAAATTTACTCCACATTGCCCCTTTATGGCTAAGGACAAAAAGAAAACAAAGAGAATTATTAGGAAAAAAAAAAGTAATGAGTGTACCACGTTAAGAGGTCAAGAGAGAGACTGACATTTCAAGATAAAATTGTCAGAGAAGACACTGACTCCAACCAGACATTATTCTGCACAGGAGCAGTAAATCCACAAAGAAGAATCCAACTAGCAGCCACACAGAGACCTGTCAGAGTCATCACAAAATATCTGTGGAATTCAGAGACACTGAGGGAGTTTAAATAGCCCATTTGGTGGGTGACATCACCACATGAACCAGGCCTTACTACTTACACACGAAGAGAAAGTGAAAGCATCCCACCAAAACTATCTGCCTTAAGCCACTGTGGAATTCAGGAAGTGCTCCAGTGGCTATGCAGGCTGCACTAGACAAACGGAAGCAAGAGGGCAATGAATGCACCAATCACCGGGATGATCCCACATATCCAGAGGGCAAAAAAAGGTATATAAGCATGAAAAAATTAAAGATAATGAAAGAAAGCTTAGAATTGGAAAGCCATGGTATCACCCCTGGATATATCCCTGCTATTTAGCCTGGAACAACCAAATGCCAGCCAAAGGAAGCCACGTCAACAGTCTCCTTTGAGGTTTAGAGGGTGCTCACCTGGTGAGTAACAGGCAGATCCCTGCAACTTTGTTCCAACAAGGTAAGGGTAGCTGGTTGCACAGTACATTTTGCTTGGTCCCATAATAAGGACAAAAAAAGAATGTATGGTCTAGGCAAGCCTCAGATTTAGGGAAGTGGGGTCCTATGAGGTAGGAGTGAAGACAGAGATACCTAATCACATGCTGGGGGTTAATAAGGGAAAATTAAATTTTGGTCATGGGTTTGGATATGCTTTAAGGCTCACAGATGTAGTACCTGCAATAAAGCAGACAGATAGTTGGCCTTAAAGTGTTACTAAAGCCAGGACCCTGCATTCACTATATCTGGTTTCCCATAGTACACAGAACATGGAAATTGTTTTAGTAAATATAAACTACTAAATACCTTTTCTTGTCAGCAGTATATAGCAGACTTGTGACTTCTATCGCTGTCTGGGTAAAACTTGTAGGAGGAGTTTTCATTCTATTTGGACTGTCCTATGAGCCTGCGGGACCCCTGACCCTCTGTCTGGACAGTGCCGATTGACCCTGTGCTGATCACACGCACACTCCCAAGAAAAAAAACTGCATGTGCAGAGTGCCCCCAAGGCTCTGTACTATCGGGAGATGGTTTGGGGGCTATGGGAAAAAGGGGAGGATCAGAGAAGACAGGATCAAACAGCCTTTCTACACAATGCAGAGGATTAACCCCTTAGGTTCCACAGTGAGTACAACAAGCATGCTTTACTGCATATACAGACAGATTTTACTGTTGTGCGTTTAGTAACATTTTAAAGTCTGCTCATATACCTTTCAGCGCTGGCAGCAGCATGTTTTCAGGGAACTAACTAAGTGAAGTTAGAATCAAGATAACAAACTTTAACCATGTACCTGACTCACTTTTCCCTTGTCAGTGTCTCTTCTGCTACTAAAAACTGGAATTCTAGTAATGCATTCAAGATCCATTTCAACCAGTGCTGTCATCATCTCTCAGGGTGATGTCAAAACTCTGCCACTAGAGTCTCCACAACCTGTGAGGACCCAGAGGGAGTTAAGGGTATTGTTTGTTGGGGAAATCCCTAGTCAGCACCCAAAAGTAAATTATAATTTTCTCCAAAATACATGTTCAGCAATTGCTTCAGCTAGGCTGCTTCCTACGGGAGTTATACTGCAAGAAAATCAGCAGTCTAAAAAAAAGTCTTTATAATTTTCTTTCAGCTGTGCTGTTCCTAGTTATCCATATGTAAAGTAAAACCAAGCGATTTACATTTTTTAAGTCATACTGGTAACTAATACAACTAATGGTGATGATGATGATTTTGATTGTCTAGTCTACCGGGCCATACTGGGCAATCCAAAGGGAAAATGGGCAATCACCAAAAGGTTAATAAATATTGCTCTAAAAGATTAAGATAGAAGTCTGGGATTAAATATATGTATATAGATATATCTATATATTAGGACTGTGGAAATTAAAGATTAATTCCTCGATTAATCGATACTTTTTTTGATCGATCAAAATTCCTTTGATCGGTAATCACCTCTCCGCTGGCTTCGGGTTTTCAGAGAGTTCAGTCAGAGATCCGGTGACGTCACAGACATCAACGTCACCTAACTCCTCCCCCCTTCCCCAAGTGCCTCCGTCTGCTGACGAAGGGAAGGGGGGAGGAGTCCGGTGACGTTGAAGTTCTGATTGAATGTAACGCATATGGGGGAGGAGCTACGCATGACGTCACCCGCTGCTGTCCTACGGAACCAACATTATTGTCGACTTTACATGCTGTGTTTTTATCATCTTTATGTGAGTAGTTTGTGTTTGAACACAAAAATTAAATCTTATACTTAAGCGGTGAACACTTAGATCTTTTCTTTCTACCCATGACCTGGCGTCCTTGCTGAGATCTAAGGAGATGTGAGAGAAGTTTATGGTCCATGGTAACCTTTTTGATACCCCGCTTGCATGACCACCTGTTTGAACAAGGGTCCATGCCATAAGGTGAGAGTGATTAGTTAGACCGGAGGTGGAGGGATTGTCACGCTACTGTGGAAAAAAAAAAGACTTACATCAGTGCTACAGTTTGAATTTAAAACGTATTTGTGTGTACTGTGAAGTTAAGTCATGCATTGTGGAAACTAACTAGTGTCGGGTGATTGTATATAGTGTATACCACATTTACCACTGACTAATGCAGAGTTACAATTCAAGGACATCAGCTAAAAGTAGTTGGACCTGTATGTGCGTTATAATTAATCGAAATTAGTCGATTAATCGATTTTAAAAAAAAATCAATTAATCGAACAAGAACATTTTAATCAGTAACAGCCCTACTATATATATATCTATATATAGAGATATATATAGATATACATATATATAGATATTTATATACATATACATACTGATATAGATATATATATATATATATATATATATATATCAGTATATATATATATAAATATATATATATATATATATCATTATATATATATATATATATATATATATATTCAGCTAGGTGAATGCAGCATCGATCTGATACTGCATCTGTCCCCCACAGCTTCTAAGACTGAGAACTGAGTGATCAAAGACTGATGAGCGCTTGGTTCTCAGTTTTCAGTGAGCAGAGAGGCGGTGATCGTCAGATCGTCTTCTCCGCCGGTCTATGTAGGTATTGGGGGCAGAAGTGGCTGGCTCAGGATCTCTGTAGCTTGTTGAGAGGCTGAGCCTGTTGCTGGTCCAGACATCTGGGTGGATCCTGACCATATTGTTGGTATTTTTCAGAGCCTGGACCAGCTCTGTGACATCAGCCGACAGCGGGCTTTAGCTGAGCATCGGTCACAACAGTGCAGAACTAAGTGCACTCCTGTAATCTATAGTAGAAATAGGGCAAAAAAAGTGTTGGCCCTACTTCTCTAACTTTTTGTTTTTCATGAGCCGTAATGCCAAATATTCCCAGAAGTGATGCAAAAAATGTTTGCCCTATCTCACAAAATTATATTTATATTTTTCATGTGCCCTGACAGCTGTTTGGAGGGGTGAAACTATAAAATTTAAGGTGAAGGGCTAATTGTCTCTAGTCCCAAAGCTCAGAGTTCTGCAGTCCATGGTACAATGTCACTAACGTGCTACTAAAAAAATTACTCCTGCAGATATGGATGAGAACAGGCCCTCTCCAAATGCATTGCTGCAGAGAATTTGGGATTTTTATGCGTTTAGATGGATTTTCATAAAGGGGGGGGGGAAGGTACTCAAATTGGAACACTCAGAATCTGGTGCAGCTATGCATGGTAGCCAATCAGCTTCTAACTTCCGCTTGTTCAGTTATGTCTGTACAAGAATGTGAGATACAGACATCAATGGGACAGGAAGACACAGACAGCAGTAAAAACATTGTTAGGAGTTTTAACCATTTCCTAATCACTAAAATGTTTTTTTTTTCCCATGTTTCTGTTATGAAGATTTCTTGCTGCCATTTTTTCTTATGAGAAATGAGGGAAAATCTCTCCAAAAGGGACACAGACATCAAAAAGAACCCAAATGGAGGCTATAACCCTTAGCCAATTTATCCAAAAACAAATGAAAGGCATTTTTCCCTGTCCTGCCTCCTCTGGAAAGTGCAAAACGCAGTAAACCACATTAAAGTGATTGTCTGGCCAAATTTAGTTTTTTCAATTAGGGAAGCATTATAAACCTTATCGGGCCTTTAAGGCTCTGGTGACAATGGTTTCACTAGACAGGAAGTGAGGAAAAGTCAGCAACAGGTATGCAGAAAGAAATTAAAGCTGACAGAGATTCTAGCCTTAAGCCTAGCACACATGGGCCAAATGTTGGGCGACATCGGCTGGTTCAATAGAAACTGGCCAACATTCGCCACAAGTGTATGATGGGCAGTGTTCCATCAGAATCAGCGACCCGTCAGATTGGGTAATGGAAGTGACGTTCCGTCAGTACACCGAAACGGCCATCTTGGTACACCCTGCACTCGGCCATAGTAAGCCTGCAGCCAGAAGGCGGCAACTGAGATATTTTTACACCCACCCAAGTCTTGCATTTCACACTTATTTTTACCATAAACTGAGCTTATCTAGTGAAATACAGTATTTTGAAATGCATCAGACTGTTTTAATGTTGAATTTTAAAAGCAGCGGCAAGCCTCCTGATCTCACAGGTTTTCTAATCTGACAGAACACCGCTGATTTTAAAATTCAACATCAAAACAGTCTGACGGATTTCACTGTATAAGCTTAGTTTACTGGTAAAAATAAGTGTGAAATGCAAGACTTGGGTGCGTGTAAAAAGATGTCCGCTGCTGCCTTCTGACTGCAGGCTTACAGCAGACGAGTGCGGGGTGTAGCAAGATGGTGTTGTGACAGAATGTCGCTTCCGTTACCTATTCTGATGGGTTGCCGATTCTGATGGAACACCGGTCCGACAGAAGCCAGCTGTTCAGCTGGCCAGCTTTTGTGGAAGGGTCATGACCGAAAACGGTCTGCGGGGGTGACCCCTGTCAAAATACAATAGTACAGGGGAAATTGCAGTACTAACATCTGATTGTTAGTACAGTGACTCCAAACTGAGCTTCTTATTTGTTCAGCCCACTGGGTTGAACGAAAAAAAAAAAAAACATTAGGGTGTACTAAGCTTTACCCTACCCTGCTAAAAAAAAAAAAATGTATTGCTGCTCGTGTTGTTGTTGCAGATTTTCTCTCACTTCCTTTCTGGTGGAACCGCTGTCACCATGACAATAAACAAGGGAAAAACTCTTGGTTAGTGTATCGGTTAGCAGTAAAACTCAACAGGGGCTCCAATTTAAAAAAATCCAAATAATATCCCAAAAAAATGTTTTGGGAGAATAGACAGCATTGTCAGGCCTAAGGGATTGTAGAAAAAAAAAAAAATTTTGGTCTACTTGGTCATATGGCACCAGATTAGCTGGCATAAGTATAAACAGGCCTGTTGGCGCAATATGAGGATAATCACAGTGTACGGATCTCATCGTTTTCTTTTCTGCTGTGTCCTAAAATCGGACCTGTTATAAATTACTCCGGACTTGTCTGTTTATCTTAGAGGAAGTCCCATGGGATCTGTTATCTGGAAACCAGTCATCCAGAACGTTCCACATTACAGAAAGGCAACAAATACATTAGTGAAAAAATATTAATGTTAATGCATGATGAATGATGATTTTTTTAGTTACTGGCATTGGTGAGAATATTAATACTGCCTTTTCAAAAGCCATATCACTATGTTATTTAGCTATTAAAGTGTATGCAGCGCCAAAACTTTTTTTTGTTTTGGATAGAATAGGGAACTTTTGTCAGTCTATTATTTGCTGTTTGTGTGCTACTGGGGAAATCATCCTCTATTCTGTTCAAGAAATACAACTGAGTAAAGGAAATCTCCCAAAATGAAGAGGGTTAAGAGAGCTGTCCCCAGAAATTGTGTTCCTATTATCCCTTGTACACACGCTTAGATATTCCGATGGACAATGTCCGATCGGACCGTGTTGTCGGATAATCCAGCAGTGTGTGGGCCCCGTCGGTCTGTTTCCGTCTGAATATCCGACAGACCAAGTTTTAGAGCTGGGCTATAAAACTTTCCGACAACATGATCAGATCGGACTTTGTCCGATCATGTGTAGAGAATTCCGATTGGACAAAGTGCCACGCATGCTCAGATCAAATTCCTAGACTAAAGCTATTACCTACTAGCCTGAATGTAGTTCCATCGTAACGAAATAACGTCATCACGTTCTGAACAATCGGATTTTCCGACAACTTTGTCCGACCGTGTGTGCAACACAAGTTTCGGACAAAATCGGATTTTGTTGTCGAAATGTCCGACCGTGTGTACAAGGGCTTAGAAGAATTCCCTTTACATTTTGTTCTGAAGACAACTCTTAAATGTAGGATCTTCCCTCACTTTCTGTCTTTATGACCAGGGCCGGTGCTAACACTAGGCAAACAAGGCAGCCGCCTAGGGCGCCCAGCCACTAATGTTCCTACTCTCTTCTGTCTGCAGCAAGCAACTACTGTAAGTCTCAGCATCAGCAGGCAGCCACCGCTCCATTCGCACATAGTGTCAGAGGCGCAGTGTCGGCGGGGGACTATGTCTGTGTCCTGACTCCTGAATGAGTGGAAGCAAGCAAACATTCATTGATGGGTGCTAGTAGGCTTGCATTGATTGGCGCTGGTAGGCTGCATTGATGGACACTGGTAGGCTGCATTTGATGGGCGCTGGTGAGGCTGCATTGATGGGCACTGGTGAGGCTGTATTTGATGGGCGCTGGTAGGCTGTATTTGATGGGCGCTGGTAGGCTGTATTGATTGGCACTGGTAGGTTGCATTTGATGGGTGCTGGTGAGGTTGCATTTGATGGGTGCTGGTGAGGCTGCATTTGATGGGCGCTGGAGAAGCTGCATTGATACACGTTGATAGGCTGCATTGATGGGCACTGGTGAGGCTGCATTTGATGGGTGCTGGTTAGGCAGAATTCGATGGACTCTTCATTAAAAAGGTGGGGCATACAAGGGCACTGCAAAAGGGGTGGAGTTAGGGGTGGAGCCAAGGGGGAGACGGCAAAATGAGGTTTCGCCTAGCCCTGTTTGTGACAGTAGTCATCATGGCAAACAGGTAGGTAAATCCTACCAGTGTGGACACAGACAGTAAATATAAGTTGATAGATCCAACCCTTCACTACATCAACCTAATTAAAAAATAAAAATTTTACCTAGAAATACTTAGAAAATTAAGTAAACTTAACAGAAGAGAGTTGTCTTTATAAAGAAATCATTTTCAGACTTGATGAAGTGAACCTGCCTTTGTTTCAAAATCTGGTCATGCCAAAAGGCCGTTTTTTTAAATTCCCCTGCACATGAATGGATGTTTAAGGCAAATTCAGGTTCACATTACCAAGGGTTAAAATTACACTTTAGAAAGTAAACCGCAAGCTATTTCATATACATTAATTACTTATCTAAGTGTTTTGTTCCTTTTAAACAGATCTCTCAATGTTGGTTCTCCGTGCATTTGGGTGGCAAAAACACAAATGCAATCTATAAACTGGGGGGAGAGCCTCTGGGGGAATCTAGGATGGAAAAGGACCTGTGGGTCCTAGTAGATGATAGGCTCAGCAATGACATGCAAAGCCAAGCTGCTGCAAGCAAAGCCAATAGAATATTGGCATGCATTAAAAAAGGGATTAACTCCAGAGATAAAACGATAATTCTCTCACTCTGCAGGACTCTGGTCCGGCCGCACCTGGAGTATGCTGTCCAATTCTGGGCAGCAGACCTCAGGAGGGATGTACTGGAACTGGAGAGAGTCCAGAGAAGGGCAACAAGGGGCCAAGAGGATCTTAGTTATGAGGAAAGATTACTAGCACTCTAGCACTGAACATATTCTTTCTAGAGAAGAGATGCTTGAGAGGGGATATCATTTCAATGTACAAATACCAGACTGGTGACACCACAATAGGGATAAAACTTTTTTGCGATAGGGCATTTAAAAAGACTCGCGGCCATTCACTAAAATTAGAAGAAAAGCAGTTTAACCTTAAACTACGTAGCGGGTTCTTTACTGTAAGAGCGGTAAGAATGATGAATTCTCTTCCACAAGCAGTGGTTTCAGCAGGGAGCATCAATAATTTCAGAAAATTATTAGATCGGCACTTGAACAACCACAACATACAGGGATATACAATGTAATACTGACATAACTAACTATGTAAACATGAAGGGGTTGATTTACTAAAACTGTAAAGTGCAAAATCCTGTCCAGCTGTGCAAGGTAGCCGATCAGCTTCTAACTTCAGCTTGTTCAATTAAGCTTTGACAAAAAAAAAAAAAAAAATATGGAAGATGATTGGTTTCTATGCAGAGCTGCACCAAATTTTGCACACTCCTGTTTTATTAAATTAAGTGAAAGATCTTGCTAAAGGGACACCGACAGAAAAAGAAAAACTTAACAGTCTATCATCCCTACTCAAAACTAAAAGTTTTGACCATAGATATATTTTAATATACAGTTACATATGAGGTTCAGGAAATACTAAGGTTTGTCATAGACGGATCGAAATTTTGATCAGTGTATGGCAGTCCCTGTCCAACAGATGTCAATTGTTAAGCTGGCCATATGTTATGCAATTTTCTTGTTCAATTTCCTTTAAATTTACCTTCAACTATGTAGTGCAAAGGCCTGCCTGATTGCATACAAATATAAAGTGTTTATTTGACCTCATATTATATGGTTTTGGTAAATCTAAAGGAAAATTGTACAAGAAAATTGTATAAAGTATAGCCAGCCTTGAATCGACTTCTGTTGAACAGGCAAGCTTGAAAAAAATTTTGATCAGCGACTGCAGCCAATTGGCTACAGCTGCTGATCAGTGTATTCTGACAGTCGGAACACAATGTCCCAGGGTGGAGGTAGTTTTCCACCCACCTTGAACCAACTATGGTGAGCTTAACTGTAATGTCCTATAAGGTTCATGTAGACAGGCATTCATTTCCTGTGTTTGATGCGCACTTTAAACATTGGTTTGCAGATTTTTTTATTTCTACTTTAATAATATAGTGTAGGTAACTGTTTCAGGCTGTGTGATTGAAATTCTGCCAATTTGGCATGTGATTTGACATGTCAAATCACATGTCAAATTGCTTAAATGTGAACCAGGGCTTAAGGTTACCATGCTGCACGTAGTAATAACACAACTGACAAAAACATAACTTTCAACTTAAAAGTGTATGGGGGAGATTTACTAAAACTGGAGCACCCAGAATCTGCTGCAGCTGTGCATGGTCGAGCGTCTAACTTCACCTTGTTCAAGCTTTGACAAGAAAACCTGGAACCTGGTTTCTATGCAGATTTTGCACTCTCCGGTTTTAGTAAATCAAAATACAAAAGATTTTTTTACATTTTCGAAGGTGTAGAAATGTTTTTTTTTTTTAACCTGTTCCATTGTGGTGATTTCGCTTTACTACCTGTCCTATAGGCACAACAGACCACAGACCACCTCTATATCTGTTGTGATATCTGAGGGATTTGGATTTTCACATCGCTTTTTCGAAATTGGTCACCAGAACAAATGAAGAGAATAAATATCCCCAATGACCCAGACAGCCATAAAAAAAAACCTGCAGGATGTTCTAACTCATGGGTGCTCAACCTGTGGCGCTCCAGCTGTTACCGAACTACAAGTCCTACTAGGCATTGCAACCTGATGGTTACAAGCATGACTCCCAAAGGCAGAGGCATGATGGGAATTGTAGTTCGGTAACATCTGGAGTGCAATAGGTTGCGCAGCTATGTTCTAACCTAACTGATCACCACACCATCCAAAAAAAGAACGTATTGGCTTCAGATACACATTAATGGGGTTGGTTTACAAACGAAATAGAGGCTGTTTACTTACCAGGTAAAATGTTCACTTTGCAAAATGTATGCTTACTTTCCAAAGTGAATGATAGTAAATAGGTGAACCTGTGTTTACGTTAAATACCCAATCATGTGCAAGGAAAGTTTTAAATAAAAAGTGGATTGTTGCTACCCCACGACTGGTTGCTTAACGTGAACACAGCTTCATCATATTAGCTAACTTCTTCAGAACTATAGACAAAACTTTCTTTTTCCTTTGGATAGAGTAAAGGAGGGTTATAACCCTTGTCAGGCATTGACAAGGGTTATAACCCCATTGCGGAGATTTCCCTTCACTTCCTGTCCCATAGCCAAACGGGAATTGAGAGGAAACCCCTGCAAATTCAGGGAATTCCTTGATGACCTCCAGCTCACCAGAACTAGTATCTCCATTGGAAGACATACCAAATTGTAGGATTTTCTTTTACTTTCACTTTCAATGATAATAGTAAACAGGGTAAATAGAGAGGGTGAATCTCCCTAACAGGGGCACAGATAGCAATAAAAAATTACAGGGGTTCGAATCCTTCCCACTCTATCCAAAACAAAAAAAAAATGTGCCTTTATTTATTTCTTAATTTACATTTATATTTAATTTACAGTTCAGAGTTTTCCCTTTGCTTCCTGTCCCATAGCCAAACAGGAAGTGAGAGGAAACCCCTGCAAATTCGGGGAATTCCTTGAGGACCCCCAGCTTACCAGAACTAGTATCTCCATTGGAAGATTTCCCCTCTATTACTTTTCTGGGGACAACCCAAATTGTAGGATTTTCTTTTACTTTCACTTTCAATGATAATGGTAAACAAGATAAATAGAGAGGGTGAATCTCCCTCACAGGGGCACAGATAGCAATAAAAAATTACAGGGGTTCGAATGCTTCTCCATTCTATCCAAAACGAAAAAAAAAAAATTGCCTTTATTTATTTATTCATTTACATCTATATTTAATTTGCAGGTCTGAGCTTTCCCTATGCTTTCTTTCCCATAGCCAAACAGGAAGTGAGAGGAAATCCTTGCAAACTAGGGGAATTCCTTGGGTACCCCCAGTTCTCCAGAACTAGTGTCCCCATTGGATGATACCACCTCTATTACTTTTCTGCGGACAACCCAAAATGTAGGAGTTTCTTTTACTTTCACTTTCAGTGATAATGGTAAACAGGACAAATAGAGAGGGTGAATCTCCCTAACAGGAACACAGAGAGTAATAAAAAATGACAGGGGTTCGAATCCCTCTCCACTCTATCCAAAACTATTTAAAAAAAAATTATAATTTAGTTATTCCCTAATTTGCATCTATATTTAATTTATAGTTTTGAAACATTCACTTTGCAAAGTGAACACTCATTGCTTCTTTAGTAAATCGAACCTTAGTGGCTCCCAACATGACTCAACAGTATATAACAAAACTCCAAATAGTATCATTCATAATATTTTATTTTGGAAAAATAGTTTAAAAATGAATTCCTTCATTAACAAAAAAAGTAGAAAAAATCAAATATCATTTGCACAATATTCCATAAATACATATATATACAAAAAAATATAGTCACATAGACCCGAAGTGCCTTTTTACATATTTACCATTTTTTTTAAATTATAAAAAATGAACATCACAAATACTCAAGCTTTACAAATATCGTAAAAATAGTTTTACAAGTTCAAAAAATAACACACATTTTTTGACCTAGTGAAAAACACCTTTCAGTATAAAAAAGACTAAGGAAGGCAGTGTCTGGAGTTTAGCAACGGAGTGGCTCATAGAATTCAACTATACACCTCAGGCAGTGCATTCATCTTCTGCAGACTCATAGAAGTCCATTCATTAAATATATATATTTATATATTTATATATATATATTTTATAATAATTATTTAAAAAAAGACCAAAAAAAAAAAAAGCAACTGTCCATAGTGCAATGAAGAAGAACTGAAAAACGGCAGTGCAACAGTTTTGTGTCTGGACACAGAGGCTAGCTTGTAGTGTCCATTTTGTTTTGCAGTCATTTTTGCTAACTTCAGTAGAGAACCAGCTCGGTCTGAATTTAGTGTCTCAGCAGCAGTCAACAAAGGGATGTCCCTCTCCTCTATTATCAGCAGCATTCACATGGGCGTCACCTCTGAATATGACAAGAATGTGTTGTACAGCTTCCGTATTACACCTGTAGAAACATACAGAAGGGATAAGCTTAGACACCTGTTAGCAAATCACAACTTAATATAAGTTTCCTCATTCACAGCATTTTGCATACTTAAATCCCAATGGAAATCTCACACTTTGCTATCTTTATATAGTCCCATATCCGCACACGTTATGATTTGTGACTGATAGTTACTTAAAAAATGCCTTTAAACGAACATGAAGCATCCTGTCCTTTTCCAGGTCTTTTTTTCCTGAGCTCTGATTACAGAGTGCACTAGGTCCGATTGGTATCAGACTTCATAGTCATATTTAGACACCCTGTACAACTGCTGTAACAGGAAAGTGGAAATAAGACTATCAATACAATGGGGTTGATTTACTAAAACCGGAGAGTGCAAAATCTGGTGCAGCTGTGCATGGTTGTCAATCAGTTTCGTCACCAGTAACGTCAGCTTGTTCAATCAGTTTCGTCATCAGTAACGTCAGCTTGTTCAATTAAAGTGATTGTAAAGTCTCGCTTTTATTTTTTTTTAAATAACAAACATGTTATACTTACCTCCTCTGTGCAGTTGGTTTTGCACAGAGCAGCCCCGATCCTCTTCTTCCTGAGTCCCTCTTTGCTGCTCCTGGCCCCTCCCTCCTATCGAGTGCCCCAACAGTCAGCAGATTCCTATGGGGGCACTAGAGCTGAGTCCCAGCTCCACATGTCCATTCAGACACAGAGCCCCACCCCATTTCTCCCCTGACTGGCTGACTGACTTTGATTGACACCCGCAGGTGTCAATGACGCCGCTGCTGTGTCTCAGCTAATCAGGAGGAGTGTCCCGGACGGATAAGACATTCGTGAACATCGCTGGAGAGAGATGGGGCTCAGGTAAGAAATTAGGGAGGTGCAGAAAATGCATTAAGATGAAAAAAAAAAAACTTCTGCCTTTACAACTCCTTTAGGCTTTGATGAAAAACTTGGAAGCTGGTTGGTTTCTATGCAGAGCTGCACCAGATTTTGCACTCTCAAGTTTTAGTAAATCAACCCCAATGTCTATCTTGTGACTTTAGATAACCTTTAAAAGCTACAACCACTGATCACCTTTGATCCAATACCCATTATACGTAGCTTTGTTTTTATATTACTCCTGACCATCAACTGTTTTTAGTTTAAGTATTATAAAAGTATGCAATGAGGTTTCCAAAACACACAGCTATCATTTATGAGCATGGTGGATTACGTTTATATAATGGTTTTATGCAATATTTTTCATATAGCCTACATTTCTTTTGTCAATATAAAAGATGATGAGGGCAATGTTTAAAGGAAATGCTAATTAGCTGCGTAAAGTTTAAAGCCAATAAAATACATAAGCTTTCAAACAAGAAGAGCAGCTTAAGTTTATTGGCTATTCTACCATGAGTTCAGTTAGGCTTCATTACCTCTGCAGAAGGCTCTAAAATCGACAGATCTAGTAAAAAATAAAATACTAACCTCAGTTGCTATGATGCATTCATCTTTTTCATCTGATATGACATATACGGACTGATATTTTGTGTCTTTCGAAGAGGAGTAATTAGAGTCTGGCCTCCTTTTTTCTGAAGGATCACTGTGGGTAGCAAAGAAAGGGTAAGCCATTAGAATTGGACATGGTCCACTTAGAGGTGACAGTAAACCAATACAACTGTATCTAAATTTGCAGAACATCAAGATATGTACCTTTTTAAATGTGATGAGTGCGTTTCTTCTGAATCTGAGTCACTCGAGCTGCACTTGGCTTCACATTTCCTCCGTTCTTCTTTAGCTGCATCCTCATTTTTCAGTTCATGCACTAAATTGTAATCCACAGTTGGGTATCTTGGCTTGTAGCCATTTTTATCATTGTTGCTTTCGCTTAGAAAGTCTACTTTCTTGTTTGTGTTTTTAATCTGAGTGGTGCCTATGATGCTCACAGAAATGTCCTTTTCACGATGGCAGTTGGCCAGATTATTCATAGTCTTGGTTTCGCCTCGAGAGGAGGCAGGCATTTGCCGTTTCTTCTGTACCCTAAGCCGCACGTAAACGACTACCGCAGCACAGCCTAGCAGTAACAGTAACACCAAGATAATTCCAGCACACACTGCAATCCATGGAAAATGTCCGTTGACCTTTTCTGTTAACTTATCGGTAGACTCAACATTGGATTTCTCGGGGAGTAAAAACTGGCAATTAAGTCCACCATAACCGCGAGCACATTCGCACACATAACGATTGCTTCTCTCATGGCATGTTGCCCCATTGTGGCATGGGTTGTGTTCACATTTGCTCACAGGCATGCTGCAGTTTTTCCCTGTGTACCCTGGAGGGCAGGTGCATGAATAGTCATTAATCCCATCCTGGCATGTGCCACCATTTTGGCAGGGGAAGGAACCGCAGTCATCCAGGTTGTCATCGCAGTGCCTCCCAGAGAAGCCTTCTTGGCACTGGCAAATGTAGGAATTTCCAAGGTCCTCACAGCGAGCTCCTGTACCAGAGCCAATCAGTAAATGATTAGACAATGTAAACTGATTAACACTGAGCACACTTTATACTAACATGGATACAAATCTGATATTGGTGTTGCAGACAGAAACTTGACTTAAACTGCCTTTTTATGGTCCAGGAAAATTAAAACTGGCCGATTGCTTGCTATTGATAATGCAGACATATTTCATTCCCACCACCTTCCCCATTATTATTCATATCTATTACTGGGACTTTTTTCCAAAGCAATACATAAGCAAATTAAATGTATTTCTGTTTATTTTTCAAGGGCCTGGTTTATACTAACAACTAAATTATTCAACTGGACTGTGATCTTACCGTTGGCACAAGGATTGGAGCTGCAGTAATCAATTTTCTTTTCACAGTTGAAGCCAGAGTAGGCAACTGGGCAAAGGCAGCTGTATCCTCCATCTGGGTTATCTGTGCATCTGCCTCCATTGAAGCATGGTCCATCAGCACAAGTCATGGCACTGAGCTCACAGTTTTTGCCATAGAATCCAGGTGGGCATGAGCAGGAATAGCTATTTTCCAGGTCCTGTTAAAAAAAAAAAAGGCAAATGTCACATTAGCACAGAAAACTGCGTAAACTAAGCCTGGGTAAAACTACCAGTTAATTTAGAAGTTCCTTCCAGAGCCTTACATTTATTTGGTTAACCCAAATAATTATTTATGAAAATAAAAATGACTTACCGTACAACTTCCTCCATTCTTGCAAGGGTTGGCATCACATTCGTTGATCTCAATCTCACAGTTGGATCCAGTGTAGCCCGGACGGCAAGAGCAAGTGTAACTACCTTGGCCGGTATTGGTGCAGGTGGCTCCGTTCTTGCAAGGCTTGTGGTGAGTGCAGTAGTTAAGGTCTGTACAATGAACAAAGCAAATCATTAGAAAGCTGTCCTTTCACATTTATTATATTCAGTCATCTTCATCATTGTTTGTTGTGTAGTCTCACCTTGGTTACAAAACAGTCCACCCCATCCTTCTTGGCAGTTGCATTGCCAAGGCTGTTGGCATGTACCATGCAGGCAACCTGGGTAACGGATGCATTCATCGCAGTAGCGGCCTTGCCAACCTACTCGGCATCTGGATGGAGAAAAAAAAAAAAAGTGGTTATCAATTTGTTACTAAGAATACAGCAGATACATAGAAATCGTTTGAAATGTGTATAAGAATAGAGAGTATGAAACCCTTCTGGGGCAAATTCTATGTGTGTGTGTATATGTGAGCTGCTCTTTAAATTATATACACAGACAACATTCTCTGATTCTGTTCAAACATTAACAAGGTGAACTCACTTGCACTCTCCAGGTTTTTCACAAACGCCATGTTGTTCGTCACATCCAGGGAGGCAGATCGCTGCGCAAAAAAAAAGAAAAAAAGAAAAGGAAAATATAAGCGATCCATTATAGAGCATCAAAAGGAACAGCCATCAATTGGTGATGTCTGTGCAAATGAGATTTTATATGCAGGCTGCTGGATTCTGTTCTCATTTGGGAACTGGGTATTTTCCTAGTCACTTGCAAACAGGCATTCTCCTTAATACATTTACACGGTGACAAAAGAAGGCTCCCAGACCTCTTTTCCCCTCCCCCTTTCTACACACTTTTTTTTTTCTTCCAAGTGAGGGTCAGAAGTCTTTTTTTTTTTTTTCTCCCTTCTTCCCTAATTCTGCACACACACACACACATGGTTCCACCCCTTAATATCCCAGCGAGTGTGTGCAGATAAGAGTGGACAGCTGGTGTGCAGGGTGCCAGTACAGGACAGCTGCTCTATTGTCTATTCTCTCCCAGCAGCTGCCCTTCTGCAACAATACCCCATCGCCTCTAGCCAATCATAGGCAGGGGTGCAGCTCTCCCGGCCAATCGCTGTTAAGATCTAATCTATGGCACGCGTGTGATTTCTCTGAAAACTTTTCATTATTATTATCATTTAAATAAATGGTCCAAAGTTCTCAGCAGAAAGAGGGGCACCAGCCTCACAAAGGACAGTGGGGGAAGGGGGAAGCTTTCTTGTTCCTCTAGCTTAAGACAAGCTCGTTAAGCAGGCAGTGCACATTTTACACAGCTATGTGACACTGAATGCACAAAAAAAAAAAAAAAAAAAAAAAAAAGAACACCCCCATTAGGCAGTATAAAAAGGAGCTAATCAACATGATTAATGAGACACTCTGCATAGCAAATGTGTCATTTAATTGGACAAATAAAATAAAAAATGATTTGACTATAAAATATCAGATGTTTATGTCATTTTCGGCCTAAAAAAAGATCATTTTAAATGATTAGAATTCTTTTCAATTTTTTATTTTTATTTTTCATTCTTAAGTCTATGTTCCTTAAGCAAGCTATTTTTATTTTTTTTTAGAGTCAATACTTACGTTCAGTGCAGTACTGTCCCTTCCAACCGGGGTTGCAGACTTTCTCTCCTTTTTCACCGCAGGAGAAGTGTCCGAAAGCATCATCCCTGGGGCGGCAGTAATCAGTGCACCCTTCTCCGTAGTAGTGTTCATCACACACAAAACGATAAGAGTACTTGAGTTCCGTTCTGCCGTTGTTGTGCAGATCCTGAGACCACTCTTCGCCAACTGTCAGGTGTCTCTGGGTGGCAAGACGGCTGATAAGGCGCTCAGGGTTTTCTGCCAAAAACGAAAAACAAAACCTTTGTTAATAACTGTATTTCATCCAGCATAGCCCATCCCTTTTCTAAGCTACCCCACCGACTGTACTATGATCCTACAAATCACTAAAAATGTAATATATTGCATCAACTTCTATTAATGGCTACTAGGATAGGAAATATTTTTTTGGACTAGGCCTAGTGACATCACCAACAGTTGATGGTGGAGATCAAACACCGGAAAGGTGTTGAACGTGTCACATGGACTTCCTAAAGCGTTAGGTGCCAAGTTGGCCCTTCCTGCTGTGAGCATGAAAGGCTGCATTACAGAAGAGTGGAGGACAATGGAGAGAAAAAGGACTAGTCTATACAATGCACTTCTTACCTGTACTTAGGTCATCTGCTGAATCGGTGTGCAGTGCTTCAATGATGAGGGAAAAAGTACCCTGTGCACAAGAAAACAAAAATGGCAATATTACTAAGAAGCTTAAAACGCAAATTACACATCACACTGATCTACAGAAATGTTCCATTTCAAATTGCAGAAGAAATCAGCACATACCACTAACTACTGATAGCTGCCTACCCCCACTGCCTAGGCGAGGCTCGGAGAATTGTGTTGGCTAGCTGCATGTTTTCACTTTTCCTAAGGAAATGGGTGGACTTTTAATAGTTATTTCCTGGTATGATTTTTATGCTTGTTGTTTCATTATGCAGTGATCCCCTCCACCACCCCTTAGGTGCCAGCTGCCTGCATACAGAGGTGCCTTGGTCGATTAACGCTTTCCTGACTGCCATCACATTTGCACTGCCTGTCTTTCCATGCAGCGCTGCAACAACTGATGGCGGCAAGAACTGAGGATTTTTTGCACGTTTTTTTTTTTTTTTGTTTTTTTTTTTTTTCGTTAACCCTTTGGTGTAATAGGAAGGACACAGCAGATCAGGGGGCCTAGCAGAGCTGGTGTCATCAATCTTCACGCTTAATTTACCTAGTTTCACACATTGAGAGGGCTGTAAAATGAATCCTTTTGGGAATTTCACGCTGTGCTGACAATTATACAACCGCTTCCAAAAGACAAGAGGGGGAGACTTGGGCAGTGGCATTTCCAACACCATAACACTTGTTCCTTTTGGAAAAATAAAGGGTCTGCCTATGACAAATAACTCCTTTTTTTTTTCCCATCTGAGCCCACCACCACCACCCTCCCCCCTTCCCCTTTCCTTTTCACACACAAATCTCAGCCTTTCAGTTCCATCTCTTTGAGCTTGGACTACTAAATATCCCCCTGGGTCATACAGACAGATGTAAACCCTAAAAATAAACCTTTCCCTCAGGCTAAGCAAGCCTTTATGTAAGTGGTATTGCTGCTTTTATCCAGGGGTTTATTTCACCTTGTGTAATCCAACCCCACCCTGTACAGAGTGTGTTTAATCTACCTAATCTGAATACTCTGCATCAACAACCACCACCCTTTCTTTGAAAGCCCCTATGATCAGCCATGTTATCATCAACTACTGTACTTAACCCCTATCGGAGTGTCTGACCCTGTTGGGTGGCCCTGGTGTGCAGGAGAGACAATGCTGCTGTTTACATAGGTGTTGCTAAGCTTATTGTTCAGCACTGAATTTAGCAGAGTTTACAGCCATCAAGCTGCCCTGTCTGGATGGAATAATAATGGTGATGAACTAGATGTACAGGCAGCATCCTGGGGGGAGAAGAAAGACTAGGACACTCACAGGCCAGGTGAATCCAAAGGCAAATCGGATGGGGTTGGTGAAGCTTGGGTCTGAACTGACGGTCTCTGGAACGCTGAAGGAGTTGGAGCCCAGCACTGGGGTCACGGCACTGCCATAGGTGCAAGGGGGCTCCGGAGACACGCTGCTCTGGTAGTGCTTCAGGCAGATCCGAAAGAAAGTCTTGCATTCGCATTGCTGCAAGCCCTGAGAGCCGGACATCCCACCACGACAGCAGTTCATGTTCCCCATAGGACCTTTCTTATTGACAAACTCTTGCAGCTTCAATTCGAAGAGCCCGGAGCAAGAGATCTACAAAGCCAGGAGAAAAACATCACATATAAGATAGCAGTCCTGCATTAGAAATGCACAGCACATTTATTTACCTATCTCATTTGGTGATGGCCCAAATAGGCCTGAATGGCACAGCTTCCCTCTCTCTACAGAATTGGCACCATTGTAAGCAATGCCCCCCCCCCAGAATGAATCAGTTACCCCTACATATAGCATGTATTTTTATTTCTTCCTTGTTCAACATGCTCACCCATCAGGTTACAATACAGCATTTAATATATATTCTATGAAAAGGGCACCCATCTATTAAAGTTACAAAACACCCTGCATAGAGCATTTTATATTATTCCATCCATGATAAAGATGGCCATTTACTAAAGTCACAACACCTCTACATATAACATTTATATTAATCCATCCATGGTAAGGATGGCCATCTATTGAAATGACAAAACTCCTTATTTGTAGCATTTAACCTCATTCCCTCCATGATATAGGTACCCATCTAAAAAAAAAGTTACAAAACCCCTCCATGCAGCATTTTATGTCATCTCCTCTATGGTAGGGATACCCATTTATTAACATTACAAAACCTCGTACATATAGCATTTAATATCATCCCTCCTTGGTAAGGATGGTCATGTATTAAAGTTATAATATCTCCAATATAGCATTTAAATATGAGCCCCTCCGTGGGAAGGATGGCCATGTATTAAATTTACAATACCTCCAATATAGCATTTTATATGAGCCCCTCCATGGGAAGGATATCCATGTATTAAAGTTGCAATACCTCCAATATAGCATTTTATATGAGCCCCTCCATGGGAAGGATATCCATGTATTAAAGTTGCAATACCTCCAATATAGCATTTTATATGAGACCCTCCATGGTAAGGCTGATTTATTAAAGCTACAAAACTCCTACATGTAGCATTTTTTTCTGAATCTCCCCATGGTCAGGAAGCCCACACAGTTGTTACAATATAGCATATTATCCCATCCATGGTAAGAATGCCCATACATCAAAGTTACAATATAGCTTTATATCTCATCCATGGAAAGGGCACCCATCTATTAAGAGTTCCAATGCCCCTCTCTGCAACATAAATTAATTTTCCTTCAATAGTAAAGGTAATCAATCACTCATTCACTTTACAAAGCCCCCCCATCCCTCAACATAATATCATGCTATTGCATCCATAGTAGGGTTGCTTATCTATTACAGTTCCAATGCTACCCAACATTATGCATATGCCACGATTCCTTCCATGGCAAAGGGTAATCAAGCATTAAACGTACAAAGCCCCCTATCCCTCATTTTATAGTACGATGTTGTTCATATGGTAGAGGTGCCCATCTCTGAAAGTTCCAATCCTCCCCTACATACCGCATATGATATTATTCCTTCCATAGCAAGGGTAATCACTCAAATTACCCATAGCAAGGGTAATCACTCAAACTTACAAATCCTCCCACCCCATGGTAGGGGTGCCCATCTAATAAAGTAAGTCTCAATGCCCCCTTTCCCCTATTTATAGCATATGCGATTATTTATGTCCATAGTGAGGGCGATCGCTCAATAAACGTACAAAGCCCCCCAACCTTCCATGGAAAGGTTGCCCATCTATTTAAGTTCCTGTACCCCCCTATGTTGTACTTTCCTTCCACAAAATGGGTGCGGAAACTTACAAAGCCCCCCCTAGCCCACAGCCTCCATGGCAGGAGTATTGAAGTTCCAGTGCCCGCTGGTCAGCGGTGGGGCAGCTCGCTGTCACTCTGAGAGCCAATCGGAGGATCGGATGTCTTACCTGGGCTAGCAGTGCAGAGGCGATGAACAGGCAGAATGCGGTGAGGGGGGCACCCATGGTAGGTGTCTGTAGGGTGCGGTAGGTGGTGAATAGAGAGCACAGCTTAGATTGCCGCACCGCCGGCTCTGCTTTTCCCTTCAAATGTTCTCCTCCCGGCTAGAAACGCCCTTATTTGTAGCACAAGCTTGGGTGACACCGAGCTTGTCAAAGGCAGGGAAGGTGGAGACTGGCGATAGGTGAAGATCGGGGTCCTTTAACATCCACCTTTAGAAGAATCCCACCTTGTCTGGCCCCTAGATCTCCATAGGAACCCAGTAAAAGGCAACAATCCAGAGAAAAGCCAAGCACCCGATGGGAGCGGTATAGTTCCGGAGCTCCGATAATCCCAGCAGGCAGGTGTGTGTCTATGTGTGTGCTGACTTGTCCTGATCGGGATATGCTCAGTGCTGATCGAGATATACTCAGTGCTGATCGGGATATATTCAGTGCTGATCGGAATATGCTCAGTGCTGATCGAGATATACTGAGTGCTGATCGGGATATGCTCAGTCCTGGTGTCCTGATCGGGTTATTCTCAGTCCTGATCGGGTTATGCTCAGTCCTGATCGGGATATGCTCAGTCCTGGTGTGCTGATCGGGATATGCTCAGTGCTGATCGGGCTATGCTTAGTCCTGATCGGACTATGCGCTGTCCTGGTGTCCTGATCAGGCTATGCTCAGTCCTGGTGTCCTGCCCTCTTCTGCTCTATCTGCCTCTGGCTGGCCGCCTGCCTCTTTATATGGAGCTGGCCGCCTGCATAGCTAATGACATGCAAATGAGCAGACCCCCAGTCTGTCTAGAGATGTCACAAAGGAGCCACTTTACAGAACCCTCCTCTCCATGGATTGCCAAATGGTCAGTGAGCTGTAAAATGTGCAATCCTCCCTCCCCTCTCTCCCCCTCCCCTCCTTCCCTCTGATATTGGGCAGCATTGCATACACACACACACACAACACACATTTTACATATCTATTTTAACTTTATTTTATGACAAGATCTGGGCTCATTTCATCTGAAGGTGCAGGGGGAAAAAAAAAAGTGGCAGTTGCCACCTCCCCCTAATCGTGCCCCCCTTGCACACTTCTGCCCCCCTCCCAATTTCTCACCTCTGCATCCTACGTGTGTGTGTGCCTTCTACAACCCATGGCCAAGGAGATCGGTGCCACTCAGTGATGTCACCTGGCAAGGATTTCCAGTGTGGGAAAAGGGGTGGGCATCCCCCTGATCCACTTACTATGTACACTCCTGCGGTCCCCCATGTCGCTTGCAGCAGCAGTGGAGAGGCAGGAAAGGTGATCGAGCAACATGTGAAGCTAGATCAGATTTCTTACCACTTCTACGCTGGCCACCTGTCACCCCAGCCAGCCATCCACTGAGGACTGACACCATTGATGGCAGCTGGAGGATACACGCAGCCAATACGCACTTGTGGACTCGCCTTTTCCCCCCAAAACTGCATTTTTTAGATCATCTTCCCTCCATAGTGTCTTGGCATGCCTCATTTTTATCAAACGTCGCAATTATATGTTGGGCTGCATCTGCTTTACCTTATCTCAGAAAATCCTCTGCTCCTGGTTGTCTTTCTACCTCTGAGTTTTCACCTGTCTGCAAATGCCGACCTCCTGAAAATGCCAGCTGCCTGGCTGTCTGAGGCTTTCATTTTTTAAGATGCTGACCTGCAGGCTGCAATAACTTAAAAATTACAGAAGCCAGCGGACCAGCATATCCCATAGGACAGCATCTCTTTTTAACATGGATTAACCCTTGAATTAACGTTCTTGTCTTGGGGGAACTCTGCTGATAATTACAAAATCAACAGCTTTCAGGACATTGGAGTGATGGTTGTTGGGAAGAATGTTCCTTACTTGTGTGGTTATTTAGGAGACCCCCTTTTATTGCTAGCTAAAAATCACAGGTGTCAGTGGTTACTTATCTAAACGTCTGAATTTACTCCTAGAAATCTCAGGAGGAGCCTTAGGGATCCACAGAACCCTGGTTAAGAATAGCTGTTCTGGAGGAACCTTAAGGATCCACAGAACCCTGGTTAAGAAGGGCTGCTCTGGAGGAACCCTGGGGATCCAAAGACCCCTGATTGAGAAGGTCTGTTCTGGAGGAACCCTAGGGATCCACAGAACCCTGGTTAAGGAGGTCTGCTCTGGAGGAACCCTATGGGTCTACAGAACCCTGGTTAAGAAGGGCTGCTCTGGAGGAACCCTATGGATCCCCAGAACCCTGGTTGAGAATATCTGCTCTGAAGGAACGCTAGGGATCCACAGAATCCTGGTTGGGAAAGGCTGCTCTGGAGGAACCCTATGGATCCACGGAACCCTGGTTGAGAAGAGCAGCTCTGAGGGAACCCTAGGGATCCACAGAATCCTGGTTGGGAAAGGCTGCTCTTGAGAAACCTTATGGATCCACTGAAACCTGGTTAAGAAGGGCTGTTTTAGAGGAACCATGGGGATCAACAGAGTCCTGTTGGGAAAGGCTGCACTGGCGGAACCCTATAGGGATCTACAGAACCCTGATTGAGAAAAGCTGACTACAAGTTTTTAGAAGAAAGATTTGCAATGAACACCAGCTCCCCTAGCATCCTTTACCCCATCCTGCACAAATCACCTCCATTAGCTGCTCTGAGCACTAACTTCCCTGACACCCTTCACTCTATTCTGCACAAATCGCTCTCTCCCCCTCCTTTGAAATTTTGGAGTTTTTCCAGTCTGCTTTCTTCCTTCAAACTTCTCCCTTTAGGTGTCTGGTCTTCTTATCCTTCCCCTGCATGTTTCCATCTCCCTGTGGTTTTCTTTCCTTCCTTCCTTCCCTTGGCCAGGCCACAGTTAAAAGAAGTGAGTTTGGTGTGTGTCGCTCGCGTGGCCATCATTAAGGCAGTTTGTTATTGTGCAGGGGATGAATGAGTTGGTCCTTTGTGCTCTCAGCTGTATGGTAATGCAGCCAGCACCTGCTCTCCTGCACAATACAAGGGAGAGAAAGAGCTCCCCTTGGCGCAAGATGGAGCCTCTGCAACAATGTGCACACATTTCTCTTCAAAAGAAACAAGATAGAGAGGAAATAAAGACTTTGCCATTCAAGCAACCGTCAGCTTTGTATACGTTTCATATCTAGCAGACAGTAGAACTTTTGTGGCCATCAACATTTTTAATGATTCAGTTAGAAATTAATTAACCATGTTTGCTGTCAGGAGGGGAGGCTTTTTAGAGTGGTGGGGAGGCAGGGGTTAAATTTTTATTCAGCCTTTCTTTTTCTTTTTTTTTTCCTGATCACCAAAAAAAAAAAAAAATGATGTTGTTGTGGTTACATGGAACTCATTAGCATGTACCAAAGGTATGGGCTGTGTATAATGTCAATTTCATTGTAACATCAGGATTTTCCCTTTCTAGGGCTGTAACCTAGCAAGAATGGACTTTCCTGGCTTGTGGAAAGAATATTTAGCTGTGTTCACTTTAATTATGTGCCAAACAAAAGCCTGTTTACACACACACACACACACACACACACACACACACACACACACACACACACACACACATATATATATATATATATATATATATATATATATATATATATATATGGGATCTACACTGGAAACATTCACAGGCTGTCATTGTGGACCTTCTGTTCAAAATACTGATTGCCTGGTCACTAGGTTGATCCAAAACCCTCTGAGTCACTTAAGTATGCCAGTCAGGTGCTGTGATTTTCAATGACATTCTTGTTCAAGGGGAGTGACTCAAAGTATTGATAGCCAGGTAACTAGCATTTTCAGAATGTGAGGGATGACAGCCTCCATCTTTAAAAATCCCCCTGCTGGGGACTATTTACTCAATTCACTTTAATGGGGTTGATTTACTAAAACTGGAGAGTCCTACATTTGTTGCAGCTGTGCATGGTAACCAATCAGCATCCAGGTTTTATTGTCAAAGCTTAAATGAACAAACTGAAGTTAGAAGCTGATTGGTTACAATGCAGAGTTGCACCAGATTTCTGCACTTCTCAGTTTTACTAAACCAACCCAGATATTTAATTTGTTGCAGCTGTGCATGGTAACCAATCAGCGTCCAGGTTTTATTTTCAAAGCTTAATTGAACACACTGAAGTTAGAACCTGATTGGTTACATTGCAGAGCTGCACCAGATTTTGCACTCTCCAGTTTTAGTAAATCAACCCAGATATTTAATTTGATAAATCACAGTGGATCCTAAACTATTCCCTTGTTTAAACAAAAAAAATGCTTGTTTACTACTTTGTTGTATGTCGGTGCTACTGATCTCTTGTAGCCTCTTTACAGCAACTTCATGTCTATATGTACCGCATTTACATCAGGGATGGCAGCATTTATTAAGGAATTCCTGCTGGTGACAACAGTGGACCATGCCTGCACGATGCTCGTTTAAAAGGACCACTTGTTGATTGAGTGACAACGCAGGGGAACAATTAGGAGAAAGGGATAGAGTTGTCACCCCATAACAGGTGCCTGACTTCAGAGCAAGATTTGTAGGGATCATTTAAATGAAAGCTGCAGATTTAAAAAAATATATTGAAAATGGCTTGAATTTAGCATGCTTATAAGAGAATTTAATGATTGAGTTTACATATACTTTAATCAACTCATTATGTGTTTCAATGGTGGTCATTAACAGCGAAATCAATGGCTTGTGATCAATACACATTTAATGGTTTTAGTGTACCCTAAATGCTGATGTGTGCCAATGGCTGTTATCATATCACCTGCAGATTACATGTCACCTGCAGATTACATGTCACCTGCTGTATCCTTATCTAGATCATTACTAGTGCTGATTAAAAAAGTTCAAACACATAAGTCTTGTGCTCATAAAAATGAGTGAAGGCAAGATTGTGGGAACTGTGTGTACTGGCTGCATGTCATCACATAGAGATGGGGCTCCTACGTCACTGTCCCTGCTTTGTTATGTCACTAACAAAGCTAAAGCAATTTATTTATTTTTTATTTTATTTATTTATTTTTTTCCGGATTTTATAATTCTTTATTCTGGGTATAAATCAGTGGGCTGTACCCAGCAAATTATTCTGATCACTTGCAATCAAATATGGGGTGTTCCCTTATGATGTCACCAAATGATACTCCTGCTAGAAAGTTGTATAATGGTGGCCGAACATGCTTTGACTTTATTATCCGATCCATGTGCAATTTGATCAAAACGCTTGAATCCGCAAACAATCGAATAGCTATATCTTTCGATTGATTTGGACGATCGACGAGGGGCAAAAACAGAGATGCGATCAGTAAGTTAACCATGGCTCGATGTGCGATTTGATCAAAACGCACGAATCTGCAAACAATCGAATAGCTATATCTTTCGACTGATTTGGACAATTGATTTGGACGAGCGACCAAGGAAAAAACAGAGATGCGATCAATAAGCTAACCATTGCTCGATGTGCGATTTGATCAAAACGTACAAATCCGCAACCGAATAGCTATATCTTTCGATTGATTTGGATGATGGACCAGGGCAAAAACAGAGATGAGATCAATAAGTTAACCATTGCTCGATGTGCGATTTGATCAAAACGCACGAATCCGCAAACAATCCAATAACTATATCTTTCGACTGATTTGGTCAATTGATTTGGACGATCGACCAGGGAAAAAACAGAGATGCAATCAATAAGTTAACCATTGCTCGATGTGCGATTTGATCAAAACGCACAAATCCGCAAACAATCAAATAATAGCTATATCTTTCAACTGATTTTGCCAATTGATTTGGACGATCGACCAGGGAAAAAACAGAGAGGCGATCAATAAGTTAACCATTGCTCGATCTGCGGTTTGATCAAAACGCACAAATCCGCAATTGAATAGCTATATCTTTCGTTTGATTTGGACGATCGACCAGGGCAAAAACAGAGATGAGATCAATAAGTTAGCCATTGCTCGATGTGCAATTTGATCAAAACGCACGTATCCGCAATTGAATAGCTATATCTTTCGATTGATTTGGACGATCGACCAGGGCGAAAACAGAGATGCGATTAATAAGTTAACCATTGCTCAAAATACACTTTCCTGTGTGTCGCCTGGGTTGTCGACTATGGATCGATTATTTATATCTGAGGAAATCGATCGGAAAATCAAATCGATCATTTATCTAGGCGTGTATGGTCACCAACTGAAGCAGAAAGGTGCGAAAGAACTTGGCCCAAATTCTTAACAACACCCCCCAGTATAAAGCGTTTGTTAAATTGACGTGACACAGATTCTTCGATTACTTCTGCAAAGCGTATCTGAATGGCAGCAGCAAATCCATCCCAGTGCTCCCAGTGCCTCCCAGTGCACTTATTCATGGGCAGCTTAATTTATGCCACGCGATTGTGTATTGGTGAAATGAAGCAGAAAGCCTCCTCTTTCTTCCTCACTCCTTCCTCCTCCATCCTCCTCCTCCTTCCAGCCCTCTCCTCCATCCTCCATATGATTATTTTCCCTGCTTTCCTTTCAGGGGACTCTGCCGAACTGGGAGACTGTTTAACTTAAGGCTTTCTATAGGAGGCTGTTGGAGTTTAACTCCTGCCCACCGGTAGCTGGGGGGGAACAAAAGACAGACTCGGGCTGAAGCTATTCATCTATTCTTTGCACTTTAATTTTCATTGATTGTGAAGACAAGGAGAGCCCCTTGTGGGACTGGAGCTGAAGGGGATGACACGCCTTTAGACGCGATCAGCCCCCCAGCCAGCCATCTGCTCCCAACCAAATGGCGTTTTTTCACGTCCCCACTGCATGTCTATATACCCCGCTTAACCCTTCCCCTGCCGGGGGAGTGGGGCTCTAAGGCCAGGAAGGAGTTAAAGCCATGGAAGATGCTTGGGAGGGATAAAAATAAGAGATAAATAAGAGGGGAATAGAAAAGGAAAGAGAGAGAATGGGGGGGGGGGGGGGGTAGAAAAATAAGTAGAGAGAGGGCCAGATAGCTTAGAAAGAGAACGTTAAATATAGTTGTATGTCTTTGAGAAAGATGGGGGTGGGGAGAGTGGGAGAGAGAAGCAAAGAGACAGAATGAGAGGGGGGGGGGGGGGTCAGAGGGGGAGGGGAGAGATAGAGGGGTAAAGAGAAGGAAAGAGAGAATGAGAGAGAGAGGGATGGAAGAGAGAGGGGGAGAGAGGGATCGAAGAGGGGGAGGGGACAGAGGGAGGTGAGAAGGGGAGAGAGAGAGAGAGGGATGGAAGAGAGAGGGGGAGGGGACAGAGGAAGGGGGGAGAGAGAGGGATGGAAGAGAGAGGGGGGAGGGGAGAGAGAGAGATGGAAGAGATAGGGGGAGGGGAGAGGGAGAGAGAAAGGGGGGAGAGGGGAAAGAGAGGGGGAGGGGAGAGAGAGAGTGGGATGGAAGAGAGAAGGGGAGAGAGAGGTCGGAGAGAGAGGTCGGAGAGAGGGGGA